>NC_090739.1:119963670-119966170 GCF_036898095.1 Palaemon carinicauda
CTTTTGCTAGAGATTAAAAGCTTCTTTCAACTAAGTATTAATTTGCGGAACAGAGGAGAGAGAAAAGAGAGGAGGATTCATAGTTATAATAGAAAACGAGAAGACACCACGAGGCAAAAGTCAGAAACCCTTAGGTTCATTCTGTTTTTCATACCTAAGACATCCCAGACTGTGGGATTTATTTAACAGCCATGTAAAAGGTAGGATTTTCCTTCTTGGTTCACAGAAGGAAATGTTTTCCTAATAACTTCACAGACAGTGGGATTTTCTTACCAACTTCACAGAAGAAAAGATTTTTTCCTTGAAACTTCACAGACACTGGAATTTTCTTACCAACTTCACAGAAGGAAAGGTTTTCCCAATAACTTCACAGACAGTGGGATTTCCTTACCAACTTCACAGAAGAAAAGATTTTTTTCCTTGAAACTTGACAGACAGTGGGATTTTCTTACCAACTTCACAGAAGAAAAATTTTTTCATTGTAACTTGACAGACAGTGGGATTTTCTTACCAACTTCACAGAAGAAAAATTTTTTCATTGTAACTTGACAGACAGTGGGATTTTCTTACTAACATCACAGAAAGAAAGGTTTTCCTTGTAACTTTGCAGACAATGGGCTTTTCTTACCAACTTCAGAGAAGTAAGGTTTTCCATATAACTTCACAGAAGGTGGGATTTTCTTACCAACTTCAGAGAAGTAAGGTTTTTCTTATAACTTCACAGAAGGTGGGATTTTCTTACCAACTTCACAGATGGTAAGATTTTCCTTGTAACTTCACAGATAGTGGGATATTCCTAGCAACTTCACAAAAAGGTGGGATCTCTTACCAGCTTCACATAACTAGTTTAACAGCAGATGGTATTTTCCTCGTGACTTCACAGAAAGTGGGATTTTCTTACAAATTTCACAGACGGTAGGATTTTCCTAGTTCTTTAAAAAATTTTCCTATTTACTTCACAAACGGTGCGATTTTCTTAGTAAACTCAAAAGAGGAGAAATCTTTAGTAACTTGACAGTAGGGGAGATTTTCTTACTAACTTCAAAGAAGGTGGGATTTTTTCTAGTAACTTCCTAATGTGTGCAATTATACTAACTTCACATGAAGGTGGGATTATGCTAGTGACTTCACAAAAGGTGGGATTTTGCTAGTGACTTTACAAAAGGTGGCATTTTGCTAGTTACTTCATAAAAGGTGGGATTTTGCTAGTAACTTCACAGAGAGTAGAATTATCTTAGTTACTTCACAAAAGGTAGGAATTTGCTAATGACTTCACAAAAATTCTGATTTTGCAAGTGTATTCACATTTTTGCTAATAACTTCACAAAAGGTGGGATTTTGCTAGCGAATTCACAAAACATGGTATTTAGCTAGTGACTTCACAAAAGGTGGGATTTTGCTAGTGAATTCACAAAACATGGTATTTAGCTAGTGACTTCACAAAAGGTGGGATTTTGCTAGCGAATTCACAAAACATGGTATTTAGCTAGTGACTTCACAAAAGGTGGGATTTTGCTAGTGAATTCACAAAAGGGATATTTTGCTAGTAACTTCACAAAAGGTAGGATTATGCTAGTGACTTCACAAAAGGGATATTTTGCTAGTAACTTCACAAAAGGTAGGATTATGCTAGTGACTTCACAAAAGGTGGGATTTTGCTAGTGACTTCATAAAAGGTGGGATTTTGCTAGTGACTTCACAGAAGGTGGGATTTTGCTAGTGACTTCACAGAAGGTGGAATTATCCTAGTAATTTTGACAAAGGTGGTGATTTTCCACCTAAAATATCTCCAGAAATATTTCCGCGACCTCCTTTATGTGTTGGGTTCATCCATCACCTGAGAGGAGAATTCCATGAGCTTTATTTGCTCAGATTTGGCTTTTCTTTTTCCTATATCAACAAACCTTTAAGAGGTGTTAAGAAACAAAAATAACAGGCCAATTAGGATGTTAAATTAAGTGATAGTGTATGAAAAGAGAGGACCAAAGTGTGTGATTAATAGAAAAAAAAAAGTATAATACTCGTTTGAAATTTTTGCGTTAGGAGAAATAAAAGGGGATGATGAAACAATGAAAAAATCAGGAGAAAACTAAAATGAGAAAATGTGACTTTTGTGAGAAACAGAGATGAAGTGGAAATAATTTTTTGAGATACGAGATAAAATAGTAAGGAAAAGGAGAAAAAATCCGAGAAGTTGAAAATATAGATAAGAATATGAGAATCTGGACAGTAATAGAGAAATAAGGACTGACTTCGATGAGCAAAAGGAACAGATATCACCTCCAGGAACTGAATAACAAGAGGAAAAGAGAAAACACAATAAATCAGAGGATAAAAGAATAAATCTGGTATTTGTATGAGTGAGCGAAGTGAGGAGAGGTTTAGAAAGGATACACACACACACACACACGCATATATATATATATATATATATATATATATATATATATATATATATACATATATATATATGTATATATATATATATATATATATATAT
>NC_090739.1:119973670-119978670 GCF_036898095.1 Palaemon carinicauda
ATCAACGTTTTGCTCGATTCTACATCCGTTAAATGTAACAAGCTAGTTTAAATTCTATTATTATTCCATTGTTATGTTATCTTTTTTTTTTTTTTTTTTTTTGCCATTGTCAACCTTATCAAAAAAACCGTGTTTGTGAACATTAAAGGTTTAAAGAGCGCTCATGAATGATAGAGGCAAGGGACAGTGACATTGCCCTATCAAGCAGAACAGTGCCATAGAGACTGACCTTACTACATAATAATATTCAGTGCCCAAGCCCCCCCTCCACCCAAGCTAGGACCAAGGACGGCCAGGCAATGGCTACTGATGACTCAGGAGATAGACCTATAGGCTCCCAGGCTCCCCTCCACCCCAGACCCCCTCCTGCTTTGCTTATAAGGATTGTTAGGTTGCAACGACCATAGGAACTAACGAGTTTGAGCGATACTCTAACCCCAGTCTGGCAATCACCAAGCAAAGACGCTACCAACAGGCCACCGCAACACTCATGTTACACCTTTTAGTCCAAGAGCTAGCAGCCATTTATTTACCGGAGATGACCAAAATTCTAGTGGGCATTTTTGGAAAGGGTCTACCATGGGACATCCAAAAATGGGTATCTTTAAGTTGGGCAGTGGTGGGTGTAGATTTTATTAACCCCTTTTGTCCGAAAACAGACTTTTCCTTTTTCGGCAAAATATGGGGATAGGGGAAAGTAAATTGGCTGCAGCTCCTCTCACACTGGTCCTAGCATGAAGAACTATATACCAAAATGATGCTATTGATCTGTAGATTTATTTTGTATCAAACAGCATTAATTAAATGATTATTGGGGGTCACCAGGAGTCAAAAGGTCAAGGTCAGCTCTTTGAAAAGCCGTTTTTGGGTTTTAGCTGTATTTTGGCTAAATAGGACATCAAAATTTGCCCAAGGTTTACTAAATATGAATAGAATATAAAGAAGAGACATAAATAGTTTTTTGAAGAAGATGGGATCTATTCCAGCAATATGACTGACATGACAAAAGTCATTATTAAACGTTTGCTTTGAAATTCACTCGTCAAACCGTTTCAAATTTAGTTGATAGATGGTTTACCTATATTACTGAGATCAGTTTTATTGACTGTGTGTGCACCTGCTTTGTCTTTAAAACATTATAAAAACATTTATTCTTTAATAATTTTAATGAACACCACCCTTCCGCTGTAAATACTATGCCACTAATGGCTGTAAGCTCTCGTCATGGTCATATGGTATTTAATGCATACGTTTTTTTCACTCTTTTCAATTGCTTCATCCGCAGTAATGACGTATGTGCGAAGGCCTATTATGTAGATCCAAATCACTGAGGAAATTTATGCAGATTTCCGGTAGTGAGAGATAAATAACCAGTTCAGTTCATATGTGTAATTTCAAAAGTGTTGATTCACAACTCCTTACACAAATCTATTTTTTTTCATGTAAGTAAATGGCTGTTTACAAATAAATAGTCCTAAAAATGAACTATGAGTTTCAATTTCTTCAGGTTGATGTTTCTGTTAACATTGCAGCCCTCACAATGGCTAGTGGGACTGGTCATCCGCAGCAAACAAATGATAACTGCCCTTACCTTCGCAGCCAATCAACTAAGCTTGCTGTATCAACGTCAGGGGTTTTACCAAATGTCTGCATATTCTGCAGAAAAACTAGAAAGAAAATTCGAGGAAAGGAACAAACACTCACCAAAATGTGCATGTTATTCTGTTGAAAAAATATCAAAGAAGTTGTTCGTGCTCTAAATGACAGTGAAATGCTTGTGATGATAGGTGACATTGGGTTTCATAGCAAAGAGGTGAAATATCATAATGAATGTAAACGAGAATACCTGAATCAAAAGAGGGACACATTAAAGAGAACAGTGTCTCCTGATTGTGACAATGCAAACTGTATTGCTTTAACAAGTATATTCCAATACATTGAATCTTCAATCATTGACAATTTTCTGCTGAATACCTTGTTTTATTACATCGGCATTACCTTAGATTTCTAAAGCAAATATCTGAAGTTGAGATTGTACCTCACAAACTCTCATCTTTAGGGGATAAAATTGTGAAATATTTTGGTGATAGAGTCAAATTAGATTGTTTAAGTAGGAAAGAATGTTTGGTAGTGTTTTCTAGCAAGGTAAATAAAAACTGGCCCTTTCAACAGATTCAAAATTTAGCAGCTCAGAAGAGCATATTGTGACTGAAGCAGCCTCTACATTGCGTTCTAACATCCTTGAAATTTGTAAGTTTGCACCTGAATTGCCTGTGTCCTTGTCACTTACCAAACTATGTCCGTTGGATGTCATTGTATCACCCCAATCTGCTCAATATGGAGATGACACATCCCGGAATCTAGCCAAGTTTTGAAAAGGGGTGCACTCTCTGTGCGGAGAACTAGGAATACCTTTTCCAGAAGTGCAGTTGATATTACCTTACAGCAAACTGTGAATAGGGATGGCGCATCCAGGCAAAAGGGTAATGCTGCATTTACACAGAATGTTGTAAGAGGGGGACAGTGACAAGATCTTTTAGGGGAGCAATTGTGAGTTGTCTCCTGGAAATGGCTGGAATCACACTGGTGGATGATGTAATACAGGAACTAAAGCCATCGAGGATAGCCAAAGACAATGCAGACCTTAAGAGCACGATCACAGAGGTGGAGAACACTCTCAATTAATTCACTGTTAATGATGATAGTTTGTATTGCCTAAACACTGGCAAAGCTGCCTCGAATGGTTTGAAAGACAGTCTTCTGCAATCAAAAGAAACTGGAACTACCTGGCATCAAGTTTTTGTAAATGAACATAAGGTAGATGGTGGGCGTTTTGAACAGGCTGTTAAGCGAAGAAAGGTGATGAATTTCACACAGAATGCAGTAAAAGTTAAATTCACCACAAAGGACAAACAGATCAAGGAAGCAAAATGCACCAGAGACATATTTGGGAGGCTGCTGTCTTTGTCAGTAACACAAGAACTTGATCTCAGTATTGTCCTATCCTATCCTCTCACTCCAGTTCCTTTCTCATTGCGTCATATAACCGGTGATATGAACAAGACATCAAAGAGCACATTATTGGAAAAATTAGAAGCAATGGGAACCTTGAATGCCATACCAGACAGGACTGATGTCTATATTATAAATGCTATGTTCTTCTTCCGTGTGCTTTACATGCCATCCATCTATGGGGAATGGCAATATCCATTCTGAAACAAGCTTGTAGTACTCGTGAAATTGTACACATAGTCTGTGACACATATCCTAATGGGCCAAGTATCAAGGACATTGAACATGACTTGCGTGGTAGGACACCCACTACCTATATAATCACTGGCTCGTCACAGAAAAGACCACCAGATCTCAACTCGGCTTGGAGCACATCACAATTCAAAACAGAGTTTTTTGCCTTCTTGAAGGATGAATGGTCATCAGATGGATATGCATCGACTCTTCAGGGACATCATGTCTACTTTGCAGTAGAACATGAATGTTACCTTTGCACTTCAGCAAGTGGAAATGTCAACAGGATCCTGGTTCATGAGCTTCAGTGCAGGCGTGAAGAAGCCGATACACGGTTACTGTACCATGCAAACTTTGTTGCTGTTAACTATGATGTGGCCCATGTGATTGTCATTCGCAGTAACGACACTGACGTCTTCATCCTCATTCTCTACCATGCTAGGTTTCTTAATGCACAGATTTGGATGGATGCTGGCTTGAGTTCTAGAAATTCCAGGCGTTTCATAGATATGTCACATCTTGCAACTAAACTGACTGGACCAAACTTCCATGCTCTGACAGGCTGTTATTACACAGCCTCTTTTATGGGAAAAGCAAAGTTGAAGCCATTTGAAATAATGAGAAACAACCCTAGGCTCACATCAGCAATTAGTCACATTGGAGACTCAGATGACATCGATCCAGATGTTGATGCTGTAGTTGAAGAGTACTTGTGCATTGTCTATGGAGTTCGGAACCTGACAAGTGTTGATGAAGCCAGGCTTTAACTTTTCCGCAAGTTGTATACCCCAAAGAAGGAAACTGATCTGTTGGATAAAATCAAAACTGCAGACCTCTGTTGTCTTCCTCCTTAGCTAAGAGTGTTGCAACAGAAGTTGCTAAGAACTAACTTTGTTGCACAGATATGGAGGAATGCAAGGGAAGCCGATTCAGTCTCATTTAGTCCTGAAGGACATAGCTGGAAAATCCAAAATGGCAGATTGATGATTGTCTGGTTCACTGGCTCAAATACTCCTGATAAGTTAATCGTTGAAGAATCTGATGTACAGGAAGATGATGATGATGATAATGATGAAGGCGATGATGAAAGGGACACTGAGAGCCAACATTCCTCGGATGAAGGAAAGGAAATAGATTTTTAGAGAAGTCCATATTAGCAATATAGCTGGAATAGATCCCACCTTCTTTGAAAAACTTTATTTGTGTCTCTTTTTTATATTTTAAGCATATTTAGTTAACCTTTAGCAAATTTTGATGTCTTATTTAGCCAAACTACAACTAAAACCCAAATCCGGCATTTCAAAGGGCTGACCTTAACCTTTTGACCCCTGGTGACCTCTAATAATAAATTATTTAATTTAGTTTGATATCAAATAAATCTACAGATCAATAGCATCATTTTGGTATATAGTTCGTTATGCTAGGTCCAGTGTGAGAGGAGCTGCAGCCAATTTACTTTCCCCTATCCCCATATTTTGCCGAATAATGAAAAGCCCGTTTTCAGACAAAAGAGGTTAATAAAATCTACACCCACCACTGCCCAACTTAAAGATACCCATTTTTGGATGTCCCATGGTAGACCCTTTCCAAAAATGCCCACTAGAATTTTGGTCATCTCCGGTAAATAAATGGGTGCTGGCTCTCGCTCTATTTTGGGAGCTATAAATACCAGAGTTGTCGCTTGTCTGTGAATAAAGTTAGTTTTTTGTTTGGGCTCTTCATCGGCTACCATTACAAAATGTTCTGGAAATAAC
>NC_090739.1:119981170-119986604 GCF_036898095.1 Palaemon carinicauda
GTTAGTTTGCTTTTATGTATTATTAAAATCAAGTTTAATCAATTTCATCATCAATTCTAATTTTGTTATAGTAATATGATAGTATAGTCCATTTTTTTTTAGTTAGTGTTGGAATCTGCATGTTTTGTGCGTGTTCGAGTGGTACTAAGGCTTATACAGTGTTTTCTGAAGCCTTTGGTTCCATTTTTCTTTTTTTCAAATCTAGTTTACATTTAGATTATTCAGAATAAGTTAGTTCCATATATTTTATTCAGTATTCCTTGCTTAAAAAAGAGTTACTTAGAATTCCTTGATTCCACAAAGTTTAATTTTAATCCAGGGATTCTATATAACTTTTTCGGAATCCTTTATTTCTATTTGGCATATTCCGAATCACCTGATCCAATAAAGCTTATTGAGAATGTATAGATTTATTATATATGTTTGGAGGCCTTTGATTCTATACAGATTATTCAGGATTCCTTTATTCCAAAATTCTTTATGCAGATTTGACTCCATAAAGGCGACTAAGCATTTCACGAGACACAAAGATGATTCATTCTGAATACATCTGATTTCCCAAAGCTTCTTCAGATTACTTAGTTCCTCGTTGTTTATCTAGAACTCATAGTTTCCATATTTTCCTATCATTAATTATCCTAAATATATCTTACTTATTTGACCTTTCGATTTTTGTTTTCCTTTCTTTGTGAATACAAGATTCATTTTAAAAAGGGTAATATTTTCCAATTTAAGATATATTCAATGACTACCTAAATACATATTGTCATCATTATCCTCATCACTATCATTATCAACATTTCTTAGATATAGAAATGCCGTTTATTAAAAATGTACACGGAATGTGGAAGTCCTTTACAGTTGTAAAAGATTGAGCAAGGTAATTTTCGGTAATCTACAAAACTGTTAAACTGTTTGTATAATCCATGCTGCAATGTAGTGTTATCGTATGCACCTGCAGAACAAAATCTATCAAAACTTCTCTGAGACATAAACATACCATATACAGAAAGTCACTTTACCAACCGACTACAAATTATATAACAACAACAACAAACAACAAACGCAGCCGTTTCTAGTCCACTGCAGGGCAAATGCCTCTGACATGCCAGTTTTCATCATAATGCTGGCCAGTGCGGATTGGTGATGGTGGAAGAATTTCGTCTGATCGCTTACAGCAAACTAATCTAGTATGACTGCTAAAATCTATGATTATTTTTTGGTACCAAATCAATTTTTTTCTCTACACATGGAAACAGAAGTTTTGATAATCTTTAAATAGAAATCACTCGAAATTCCTAGCCATGAAAAATATGGTATACAAAACGCCATTCTCGCAAACCGCCTCTCAATTTTTCCTGCAACTTGAGGTAAGGTTTTGCAATATAATTTATGGGAATGTGGCCGAAAAAGTCGCGGCCATTTTTGACTTGCATCTCAACTAGAGGATCCGAAAGCCTTATGGAATCCACTGCGGCCGAGGAAAAATCTTTCGAACCTCTGGCTGATTCGGTTTCAACGTCGGGTCTATTTCTGGCTACGCCTTATTTGTCATATTTCTAAATTCGTATATGTTTGTTTAATGTTTTTTAGTTCGCTTGGTGGCGGAAGATTTTGTTTGGTATAATATCAGTAAGTTTGAGTTATAACTATCAAAAAATAAAATGCTTGAATGTTCTATCATTGTTCTTTAAAACACACTCACATTGTTATCATTACTTGCTAAGCTACAACCCTAGTTGGAAAAGCAGGACGCTATAAGCCCAGGGGCTCCAACAGGGAAAATAGCCCAGTGAGAAAAGGAAACAGGGAAAAATTAAATATTTTAAGAACAGTAACAACAGTAAAATGAATATTTCCTATATAAACTATAAAAAACATTAACAAAACAAGAAGAGAAATGAGAGAATAGTGTGCCCAAGTGTACCCTCTAGCAAAAGAAATCTAAACCAAGATAGTGGAAGACCATGGCACAGAGTCCATGGCATTTCTTACGACTAGAGATGAATGGTTTGATTTTGCAGTGTCCTTCTACTGGAAGAGCTGCTTATCAAGGCTAAAGAGTCTCTTCTACCCTTACCAAGAGGAAAGTAGCCACTGAACAATTGCAGTGCAATAGTTAACCCCTTGGATGAAGAAAAATTGTTTGGCAATCTCAGTGTTGCCATGTGTATGAGGACAGAGGAGAATATGTAAAAAATAGGCCAGACTATTCGGTATGTGTGTAAGCAAAAGAAAAATGAACCGTAACCAGAGAGAAGGATCTAATGTACTACTGTCTGGCAAGTCAAAAGACCCCATAACTCTCTATCGGTAGTATCCCAACGGGTGGCTGGTGCCCTGACCAACCTATTATATATATATATATATATATATATATATATATATATATATATATATATATATATATATATATACACACATATATACATATATATATATATATACTGTATATATATGCATATATATATATATATATATATATATATATATATATATATATATATATACTGTATATATATGCATATATATACAGTATATATATATATATATATAATATATATATATATATATATATATATATATATATATATATATATATATATATATATATATATATATACAGTATATATATATATATATATATATATATATATAATGTGTGTATATATATATATATATATATATATATATATATATATATATATATATATATATATATATATATATACACGTTCCACTGTCAGTAACATCATCCAGAAGGAATTTTATGTTTAATCCTATCCTAATAATAGGACATAGGCTTTAATTCCCGTTATCGAATTACTCAGATTCAGGAGTCGCATAAATCATCTGTGGATATAAATGAATCGACTCCATTACCAAATGTAGAAAATGTTAATCTACCTTTCAAAATCACAGGTGTCGATGCTCTTAAGTATTTTCCAATTATGCTGATGAGTAAAATTCTCTGTATTGTACGTGACACAAACATAAACACAATCAAAATCACGTGTATAAACACTCACAGCTTCTCCGTTTTTTCTTCCCTTTAGATGATATTAGGGTCAAGTTTTGAACAGCAATCGTCTATGTGTGCACAATATTCCTCAACCACACCATTGTTAGAATTGTTTTACAACAAATGTTTATTGCAATGCCTTAGTAAATCATTTGTATTAAATGTAGTGGTCTTTGATGTCTAAGGATAAACTAAAGAGGAATATTAACAAAAATTAGAGAGAAATTGTTCACCAAATGTACAGTCCTGAAATATAAATTTGCTGAGGTTTGGACACCAAAACAAATATTTCTCTCCCCACAAAATTTAAGAATAAAAACATCGGTATTATTTCACCTTCAATCAGATTTGGATATCTATTTTTTTCTTTACTTGTTATCGTACATTTTTTAGATGGTTTCTGCGAAAAAGTTACTCAAATCTTTCACAAAGTGTCCAATTAACTACGAATTTGGAATTCATTCTCTTCTTCTATAAAAGAAGTGTGTGTTAGTTGACAGCCAGGGATTCCGTTGTGCAGAAGCGCAGTACTTGATGCTTCGCTTCTCTTATTTTGAGGCTGTTGGACGTTTTCATGGACATTACAGCGACATTCCACCAGAAGTGGAAAGGTTACTGAGTGGACATTCGGTGCTAACAAAAAATGTCAAGTGTCCCAAGTGTTTCTCTTTAAGGTAAGTGAAGTGGCTAACCCAAATATGTATTTTGATTTGTAGAGGAGTTTCCCACCATCGTAAGTGAGGTAAGGGGTCAGGGATACTAAGTAGGCCTAACACCAAGGTTAGGTTTAGGTTAGGTGGGTTTGTTTAGGTTAGACAACTTTGCTTATTTTACGTTTTCTGTTTTCTCCCACACAAAAAACCGCGATTTCCCACTGTGGAACGCCGTTATTGTCATAAGGGTAGCCCTGTATCTCTAAATCTTATTATTTGCAGGAGATATAATGGGGAAATTCGTCGTAAACACACTATTTAAGCCAGAAATGTATGATTTCATATCAGATATCCGAGTTTGGCTGAAACTGTAATTTTACCAAAATATCAATAATGCGCAGAAAAAAATGTATCTAACGATATAAGGAAATAGAAATACAGCAACATCTTCTTCATGAGAATATGGTATTTTAGTTAATGAAATGAAGGTCGAATTTATTACCCTTCGTGTAAATTGTATTTAGAGATAAGTAAGTTGAATGTTGTTTACGCTAAGAAGTCATGCGCCACTGTAAACTTAAGTTAATCTTGAATAATTACTGTGAAAGAAGACCTGTACAGTATAATCTCTCTCTCTCTCTCTCTCTCTCTCTCTCTCTCTCTCTCTCTCTCTCTCTCTCTCTCTCTCTCTCTCTCTCTCTCTGTATATATATATATACAGTATATATATATATATATATATATATATATATATATATATATATATATATATATATATATATACCTGTGTTTGTCTGTGCATGTGTTTTTGTTCTAGTCTTAGTTGATTAAATTTCACTATTATTATTACTAAAATTGATGTTTTGGCTCTTATTGTTTCGAATCGGAGCACTGAATATTTAATATTTTATTCTGTTCTGAAGTATTTGAGCATTTTCATATAAGCACAAGAGAGAGAGAGAGAGAGAGATGAGAGAGAGAGAGAGAGAGAGAGAGAGAGAGAGAGAGAGAGAGAGTTTCGAATCTTAGGCCAACGAAACTATAACTAAACTTCCTAGTCCAATTTGCATTACGTTTTTTTTTTGTTTTTGTTTTTTTTTTTTGTGTGTGTCGATAAGTTTAGTGTCTTTTAGTACTAGATCATTTAATCAGGAAAGGCGAAAAGCATTATTCTAAGCCTCTTACTTTTTTCCTTCATTATTCGCTGTTGGCTGTTGGTCTTATCAAGTATTTTAACTTGCAGAGTTTAACGGCTTTTGTCAGCGAAATACATTTGTGAGTTTTATGTTGCCTGCACAATTTATTGTCCAACTCCGAGAGGTACAAATATCTACCCGAATTTAGTTTGGCAGTAAGTTTGAAAGCTTTTAATTTCAAGATTATGTCGGTTTGACCTTTTAAGAATTTTTAACAATAATCTTTTCCTTAAATTCTATTCGTGTTAAACTATCCGCAAGAATAAACATGATTGTTTAATGCATAAATCAACTGTTAATATCATAATTCGTGTAATGTTTGACGAGCAGTCTGTACATTAATTTTGGGTTATTGAGAGTGTGCGTATAATATATATATATATATATATATATATATATATATATATATATATATATATATATATATATATATATATATATGTATATGTATATGTATATATATATGTGTGTGTACATAAATACATATATGTATGTATGTATATATATATATATATATATATACATATATGTGAGTGTGTGTGTGTGTGTTTGTATAGGCATAT
>NC_090739.1:119987104-119989604 GCF_036898095.1 Palaemon carinicauda
GTCTGCTGTTTCCTCTGTAACATTGTCTGTCTTGTTAACTTGTTATGTCCTGTTGCCTTGAGGTTCTGTATATAAAGGAGAGTGTTCTATAACAATATAACTCAGTTGATTGCATCCTGCCTTTGAGTTTACAACCCTCTATCGGCCCGTCACAAACTTAAATACGTTGACGTACCTAAAGATATACACACACACATATTATATATATATATATATATATATATAATATATACGTATATATATATATATACATATACATATACACATATATAATGTATATGTATATATACATATACATTATATATATATATATATATATATATAATCGATGGTATATATTTTTTCATAAAATGTTGTTATAAGCTTTCAAAAATCTTACTATTTGAAAATATATAGAAATCATATTACATCACGCCACTGTTGAAAAAATTACCGTAATGTAGCCTGTGCTTTGCATGAATGCATTGAATAATAAATCAAAATTGAAATGTGAGAGTCTTTTTCCTCTTAAGCAATGGCTTCAACGCCATTGTTTATTTAGGATGTGCATTCAAAAGTGCCATCGATTAAAAGCCCTGCAAATTACTAATTGACACAGTTGCTTGCATTTGTTACAATACAGAAACAATGGTATTTTAGAAGCGAGTGTCATTTTGAAAGTATTTATTGATATTTCCATTAAAGCATTGTTGTTAAAATCGTTCACGGAATTATTAGCATACAATGATAATAATAATAACAATAATAATAATAATAATAATAATAATAATAATAATAATAATAATAATAATAATAATAATAATAATAATAATAATGATAAATTATGGAAGAACAATTTATCCTGACATAATCGAGGTAATTGTATTAACAATATTAATGAAAGTATTATATAGAAATATGCGTTTTGTATCTATACGTGTACGATGGTGGACAATGAGGTAACGTTTCCTGAAACTATAAAACTACCATTCTGGTATTGAATTATTCATCTCACAGTCAAATTCATTATTCAGTTAATCAACATTCCATGCATGAATGCACCAATGAATTTGTAATCAAACCCACAAAATTTTACATTGTTTCACTCGGCGTTCATTACTCGGTTGTAGTTTTAGAAAATAATTGATACATCATTAATACCACATATTCATATCTATTTTACATACAGTCTGAATTCTCTCTCTCTCTCTCTCTCTCTCTCTCTCTCTCTCTCTCTCACACACTTCGAAATCATAGCAGAACATCATAGCATCTTGCTTACAATACTTGAAATAAACATTGCAAGAATGATCTGCAAAAGCTCATCTTTATAAGTTTGCCTATATTCATTACTAATCTCTAGAGATTCATCCATAATCCTTAATTGTTATCTCTGCATTTTAATTGAAATAATCATAATTTTGCTTATATCCATCTCCAATGCTATATTATCTTCTCTCTCTGTTGATATATGTATACACACACACAAACATATATATATATATATATATATATATGTATATATATATATATATATACACACATATATATGTAAGTATATATATGTATATATATGCATATATATATATATATATATATATATATATATATATATATATTATATATATATACATATATGAATAAATACGGAGAGTCTAGTGGTATGATAAAATATGACGTTTCATAGTTGCATATATAAAATTTTGACTGACCGTCATAATCATATCTAGTACAGAGATGATTGTTAGTTCATTATGTATTTGAATTAAAACAAATAGCTTGTGGTAGTTTTTACTTTATAATAACTGAAATTTCAAGTCCAATCGATCTTAATAACTCCAGTGCTATTTTATGTAATTAAAGTAACTACGAGTAAATATATGGCCGGTGGGATATATAGTCGAAATATCCTATCAAAATATATTATAAATATTTCAGCCATTCATTTATAATAAAAAAGCAATACATATTTCACATCTTAATAATCAACTTGTAACAGTTCCCAGATTTTAAAAGAATCAGTTTTATCCGTTTGCAAAATGGATGATGAAAAATATCCAAATGATATCAGTAATGATAAAATCATTTACGCTAATGCTCCCAATATCAATGCTTATAATACTTATCATTTTTAAAAATAGCGATATTATTCTTGTTATTTTACCAGCTAATTTATAATGATAATAGTGACAATTAGAATAATAATGACCTTTTCTTAGTAATAATAATAATAATAATAATAATAATAATAATAATAATAATAATAATAATAATAATAATAATAACAATAATAATGGTAAAATTAATAGGAGACACATCTAATTAATAACTCATTATTTATGTTCACAAATATATTCGATGATAAATTGAGTGAATGGAAATAAATAGTTTCATCTGTAATGTGTACTCTTTCATTCGTGTGTTTATATCTCTGCGTATGCTTAAATTAGATTTGGAGAGAGAGAGAGAGAGAGAGAGAGAGAGAGAGAGAGAGAGAGAGAGAGAGAGAGAGAGAGAGAGA
>NC_090739.1:119994604-119997104 GCF_036898095.1 Palaemon carinicauda
AAAATCCATGAGTCAGCTTCCAGGAAAGATTAGTTTCCGTCTCAAGGGAAAATGAAACTTGTCATGGAGAAAGGCAAGTTGAATCTCTTGGGAGGAATACGTTTATACCGAGACGAAAAACTAATTCTCCTTAAAAAGGGAATTATGTTTGGCCAAAGAGAACTGTATATAAGAAGTAAAATATAAGTTTGTGTGAAAGCTTTTGAAATTACTTTAAATATACCGTGGAAATGTTTTTTTTTTTCTGGCATATAGGCTACTCGATAAGTAACCTACTCCTATTAGTAAATAAAGATAATCGAACAGCTTTAGGAATTGTTCAACGTCATCATTAAAAAGTCATTAGAAAAATAGTTATAAAACTAATTCCAACGACAAGCTACACAGATCTACTCTCCCTCTTTTGATATTTGTGCTACACATTTTAATCCATCAATATCGGATTTGATAACTAATACAACTGTTGTAATAAAAAAGTTATAACTTCAATAAAGGTATTCAGTTCATACTAAATGAAAATGAACTAAAATCAATATATCTATTCATGTTCAACGCTATTTTCGTTCCCTTCCCGAGAAATGATATCGAATATAGCATCATATCAATTTAGTTTGAATGAACTAATGAATTATCAATACTTTCCACCCACTTATGAAAAATACTCTTTTAAAAGCTATATTTTCCAGAGTATAGATATTGTAGAACTAAGTGCATTATTTTCTGTATAGATGGCGTTGTAATCACCATTAGCAAAATGCCCCATACGAAGCGGAAAATCTAGTTATAAAATCATGCTAGCATTAAGACAATCAAATATTTATGTGGCCAGTTTAAAAGTTTAAGGCTAAGCAAGCAGGACAATACCATAGAGACTGACAATATATACCTATGATCAACGCCCAAACCCCTCTCCACTCAAGCTAGGACCAAGGAGAGCCAGGCAATGGTAGCTGATGACTCAGTTCGTAAACTTATAGGCTCCCCAAAACTCCACATGCTTAGCTCACAAGGCTGATGAGGTCGCAGATACTAAAGGAACTAACATGTTTGAGCTGAACTCAAACCCCAGTCTGACGATCGCCAGGCAGAGACGTTACCAATAGGCAGTATTGTTAACATCACTCTAAATTTTAGGATATTGGATCGATAGAAATATCATAAAGTGCATTTTGTTTATTTTTCCAAACTAGGAAAATAAAGACTTACAGAGCGAACTTTACAGAGAAAATCCGTGGTTGTTTGTTGGTACACTTTACTACTCGAGTATTGTAAGATCAATTTCATAAGATTTGTCTAAAAGTGCTTATCTATCTTCTATTTGCTTTTATTTTGTACACGAGAGGGAAACATGCTATTCTATATCAGGAATGTAGCTAAGTAATTTATATTATGAACTATTGAAACAAATGAATGTAATGCCCCAAGATATCAGAAAACATTACCAATGAGATAAATATAAAGTGATAGATTTCAGCACCGAAATGCATAACTATATTATAAGTAAATTATTATTCTGCATAACGAAGTAAACGTTCATGTTCAGACCGGAGTAAATTATGTGAAATAAAATTTTCCGATACATAATTTTTGGTGATTTGTGCTTTGTTCACAAGTGGCGAAATGTAATGAACTTTTCTGTTGTTTTTGATATCTTAATCCAGGTAAAATTACACAGTGTTCTCCGATTATTGAAAAATGATGGGTTATCTTAATAAGTACATATTACATAAGAAACATAACTATATAGATTTCCTAAAGCCATAGATTTCCTAAAGCCATACTAATGATTAAAAATGCACAGCGGCTAATAAAAGCTCATGCCACCCCCAGCCCCGACCCCCCCCCCAAAAAAAAAAAAAATATATGTATATATATATAATTTGCTATTTCTTATGAAAACAAATATATCACGAATTTAAACCTCATCGCTCTCTCTCTCTCTCTCTCTCTCTCTCTCTCTCTCTCTCTCTCTCTCTCTCTCTCTCTCTCTCTCTCTCCTTGGGGTTCCATTGGTAAGGCACTCCGACTTAAGGACCCGAGTTCGAAGCTATGACCGGGATTTTTGTCGCCTTTTTATAATGTTGAAAAGTCTTCTACTCACTTGAGCAGCAAATTAAGTACCTAGCTGATGGCTAAGGAGAGAGAGAGAGAGAGAGAGAGAGAGAGAGAGAGAGAGAGAGAGAGATGAATTATTTATATATATACATATGTATATATATACATACATATATATAAATATATATATATATATATATATGTATATATATATATATATATATATATATATATATATATATATATATATGTGTGTGTGTGTGTGTGTGTGTGTGTGTGTGAATGTATTAGTAAACTTATATACATACATAAAGAATAAAATGCAATGAACCCAAATTCAAAGGTAATTCTTCAATACAGATGCTCAGTAATTTTCATATCTGGAGAAGGATAATTAAACAGATTCCTGCATAAGGAATGTTAATGTAGTCTTTCATACGGAAAT
>NC_090739.1:120002104-120004604 GCF_036898095.1 Palaemon carinicauda
ACTGGGTTGGTTTGCTGTGAGCTATCAAAAGAATATCTCCCATCATCACCAATCCGCACTAATTTGCGTGGTTGCAAAAGCTGGCCAAAATCCACACATAAATTGACATATGTGAGGCCTTTGTCCTGCAGTGGACTAGAAACAAAAGTTCTTTGTTGTTGTTGTTGTATAATAACCTAATACATGTATATGTTTGTGTGTATGTCTTTATATGAACATATACTGTATATGAGTGTATGATTATTGTTATAATATATATATATATATATATATATATATAAACATATATACATGCACACACACACACACATATATATATATATATATATATATACATTTTCCATTCTCTCAACATGGCCAAACCACCTCAACACATTCATATTCACTCTAGCTGCTAACTCATTTCTTACAAATGTTCTCACCCTCACTACTTCGTTCCTAACCCTATCTACTCGAGATACACCAGCCATACTCCTCAGACACTTCATCTCAAACACATTCAATTTCTGTCCCTCCGTCACTTTCATTTCCCACAACTCCGATCCATACATCACAGTTGGTACAATCACTTTCTCATACAGAACTTTCTTTACATTCATGCCCAACCTTATATTATTTACTACTCCCTTAACTGCCCCCAACACTTTGTATCCTTCATTCACTCTCTGACGTACATCTGCTTCCACTCCACCATTTGCTGGAACAACAGACCCCAAGTACTTAAACTGATCCACCTCCTCAAGTAACTCTCCATTCAACATGATATTCACCCTCGCACCACCTTCCCTTCTCGTACATCTCATAATCTTACTCTTACCCACGTTAAATCTCAACTTCTTTCTCTCACATACCCTTCCAAATTCTGTCACTAATCGGCCAAGTTTTTCTTGCGCGTCTGCAACCCGTACAGTATTATCTGCAAACAACAACTGATTTACCTCCCATTCATGGTCATTCTCGTCTACCAGTTTCAATCTTTTTTCAAGCACTCGAGCATTCACCTCTCTCACCACTCCATCAACATACAGGTTAAACAACCACGGCAACATCACACATCCCTGTCTCAGCCCCACTCTCACCGGAAACCAATCACTCACTTCATTTCCTATCTTAACACATGCTTTACTACCTTTGTAGAAACTTTTCACAGCTTGCAACAACCTTCCACCAACTCCATATAACCTCATCACATTCCACATTGCTTCCCTATCAACTCTATCATACGCTTTCTCCAGATCCATAAACGCAACATACACCTCCTTACCTTTTGCTAAATATTTCTCGCATATCTGCCTAACTGTAAAAATCTGATTCATACAACCCCTACCTCGTCTAAAACCACCCTGTACTTTTAAGATTGTATTCTCTGTTTTATCCTAAATCCTATTAATCAGTACTCTACTATACACTTTTCCAACTACACTCAACAAACTAATACCTCTTGAATTACAACACTCATGTGCATCTCCCTTACCCTTATATAGTGGTACAATACATACACAAACCTAATCTACTGGTACCATTGACAACACAAAACACATATTAAACAATCTCACCAACCATTCAAGTGCAGTCACAACCCCTTCCTTCAACATCTCCGCTCTCACACCATTCATACCAGATGCTTTTCCTACTCTCGTTTCATCTGGTGCTCTCCTCACTTCCTCTCTTGTAATCTCTCTCTCATTCTCATTTCCCACCACACGCACCTCAACACCTGCAACAGCAATTATATCAGCCTCCCTATTATCCTCAACATTCAGTAAACTTTCAAAATATTCCGCCCACCTTATCCTTGTCTCCTCTCCTTTTAACAACCTTCCATTTCCATCTTTCACTGTCTCTTCAATTCTTGAGCCAGCCTTCCTTACTCTCTTCACTTCTTTCCAAAGCTTCTTCTTATCCTCTTCATATGAACAACCCAATCCCTGACCCCACCTCAGGTCAGCCGCCCTCTTTGCCTCACTTACGTTGCGCTTTACTTCCACATTTTTCTCTCTATATTTTTCATACTTCTCTACACTATTACTCTGTAGCCATTCTTCAAAAGCCTTCTTTTTCTCTTCCACTTTTACCTTCACTCCTTCATTCCACCATTCACTGCCCTTCCTCATGCTGCCTCCAACAAACTTCTTGCCACACACACATCACTTGCAATCCCAACAAAAATTTTCTTCAACTAACTTCCACTCCTGTAAATTACCAGTTTCTCTTACTTTCACTTCGTCATATGCCATTTTCAATCTTTCTTGATATTTACTTTTTACCCCCGGTTTTATCAGCTCTTCAACCTTCACTAGCTCCCTTTTACATCCACCTACTCTATTCCCCCACTCTTTTGCTACAACTAATTTTCCTTCCACCAAAAAATGATCAGACATACCGTTAGCCATACCCCTAAACACGTGCACGTCTTTCAATCTTCCAAACATTCTTTTAGTTACCAACACATAATCCATTAACGCCCTTTCTACCACTCTTCCATTTGCCACTCTTACCC
>NC_090739.1:120007104-120014604 GCF_036898095.1 Palaemon carinicauda
AACTAATAAATGAATAGGTTTATCCTATCTACTTATATATAAAAAAAGTATCTTTATACTTCAAGGTGTGTGTATATATACAAACGAATATAAAATATATAAAAAATCTGTGTCGATTGTTACTAACACTTAAAAAAAAAAAGTATCAAGTAATTTTTATATAAAAAAACCTCTTGTTTTTTCTTCTGCCCTCCGAATGAGATTATATACGTTCTGTTTAATATTTGCTCTAGACATCTCATAAAATATTTTATACAGTGCGTCTTCCTTACATTTGTCTGGAAATATAGCCAAAGCATGAATGGCAGTTTTTTAAGAGACATTATATGAAAAATATGTAAAACAGAGGGTTCACCAAAAAAATGGCTTAGATAGAATTCTTTAGATACTGTATATTTTCTAATGAATCATATCGGATTGAAGGCAAATACAGTAAATGAATAATATTTTTTTCTTATGGTCTTTGAAGATGAAAATCGAAGAGTGAATAATTTTCTAGCTTCAATTCTGTTTTGTCTTATTTAGTGGAGAAAAGTATTCTCTCTCTCTCTCTCTCTCTCTCTCTCTCTCTCTCTCTCTCTCTTACACACCCAAACATACACATGTAAATACTCTCATAGGCACATACAAAATAACCACAACACGCTTACATATAAACAACCAAATAAACATTATTTTCACATTACAAAGAAAATAATTTATCAGAGCTAAAATACTTTATGCTTGTAATTGACTCTTTAATTAGGTAATTAATATGCAATAGAAGGCAATTAAGCCGCATTACCATAATTCTGAAACATATTTCGAATGAAAATCCTAAACCGTCTGACGTTTACTTCCCCCGAATCTTTCACACTCTGGAAAAAACCAGTAACTAATTTACTTAAATAACGTACAATGCTTCTTTCAGTTAATAATATTATAATGGCTATTACTTTAAAATGAGAAAATATTAATTAAAACACATGTTAGTATAAGAATACGTAGCCTACTATCTGTGCGCTTAAAATAAGAAAATTAACTTGAAGACATAAAAAAGATACTAAACACTTTTTCACCGATGGGATTAATTACTGTACTGCAATTGTTCAGTGTACTTTCCTCTTGGTAAGGGTAGAAGAGACTCTTTAGGTATGGTAAGCAGGTCTTCTAGGAGAAGAACGCTCCAAAATTAAACCGTTGTTCTCTAGTCTTGGGTAGTGCCATAGCCTCTGTACCATGGTCTTCCATTTTCTTGGGTTAGAGTTCTCTTGCCTAATAAAACAAGAGACTCTTTAGGTATGGTAAGCAGGTCTTCTAGGAGAAGGACGCTCCAAAATTACACCGTTTTTCTCTAGTCTTGGGTAGTGCCATAGCCTCTGTACCATGGTCTTCCACTGTCTTGGGTTAGAGTTCTCTTGCTTGACGGTACACTCTGGCACACTATTCTATCTTATTTTTATTTTCTTCCTCTTGTTTTATTGTAATGGTGTGTTGGGCAGGCTTAATAGAAGGCCCATGGATGCCTGGTGGTTTATCAAGAGGTTGTCTTTTCCTTTTCTGATTCTTTTTCTTTTTAAAACCATCCTTACTGTCCTCCCTTCAGTTGAAGTGGCTATCCTGGAGGGTATTTAGCCTTGCATGGTGTATCGGCTCCTCCATGTTGACCAGTTTTTTCGACTTTTTACTATAGTCTATGGGTTTCATCAATCATTTTATTTAATAATTCTGTACATATTTTTTTTTGTTATAATTCTTGTTAATCTAGTTTTTAAGTATGATGTCTCTTTTTTATTTCTATTAATTCTTATGCTGTCTGGAGACATTGAGCGAAATCCGGGACCAGTACGTCCTAGATTTCGTCAGTGTCGTCTTCTGTATTCCAATATTCGTGGTCTTCATGCAAATATTCAAGACCTTATAGTTGCGTCCAGACAGTATGATATTCCTTTGTGCTCAGAAACTTTGGTTTCTAATATGAGGCACTCATCTGAGCTCCTTATACCTGGTTTTAAGAAGCCAATAATGTTGAAACGTGATGCCATCCCTAGGGCCAGGGGAATGGCGGTGTATATTAGGACTGAGTACCCTGCTTCTCATAAGTCCTGCTATCAATGTGGATGTCATGAGATTCAGGTAATAAAAGTTTGTGGCAGGCATAACAACTTTTATATGTGTTCGATCTACCGGAATCCAGACATGAATGATTCTATCTTTGATTGTCTTCTTACCATTATGGCTAAGATACAAGATGATAAAAAGGCTTCTTTTGTCTTTGTTGGTGATTTTAATGCTCACCATAGGGAGTGGTCAAGTTCTATCTCTCCTACCGATCGCCATGGCTTAAGAGCTTTAGACTTTGCCTCTGAATCAGGCTGTGAGCAAATCATAAATGAAGCTACTCACAGGTCTGGTAATTGCTTGGACCTCATATACACTGACTCTCCTGGCGTTATAACTAGTAAGGTAGGTTCTCCAGTCGGGACATCTGATTATGCCTTGATTTTATTAGTAGTGAAGACTGAGCAACCTGTCCCTGATGTATCATACATACATATACCAAAGGCACTTCCCCCAATTTTGGGGGGTAGCCGACATCAACAAGAAACAAAACAAAAAAGGGGACCTCTGATGTATCATACTCTTGTAAAATTTATATGAAATCCCAAGTAGACTGGAATGGGATTTTGCATGATCTTTTGTGCTTAAATTGGTCACAATTATATAGTAGTGAAGACCCTGTTGTCCCTTTGAACGAGAATCTAGTCAACATAATTGATAGGCGTATCCCTTCTCGTGTGCTAAGGTACCGAGTGAAGGACAAACCATGGTTCAATGATGATTGTAGACGTGCTTATTTGGAGAAGCAGGAGGCCTATCATCTTTGGAAGGGTAACAGATCAGACTTGACCTAGAATAACTATAGGGTTCGAGCTTTTGCTGAGAGAGTTTATGCCTCAACTGAAAAGGAGTTCAATTTAATCATAAAAGAAACCCTTTCTGGTACAACTCAGGAACATAAATGGTGGTCTACCCTTAAATCTGCACTCTTTGGAGTATATACAACAGTTCCTCAATTACTTAAACCAGATAGCTCAGTCACTCACTGTCCAAAGGAAAAGGCAACCCTTTTGGCTGATGTTTTTGACAGTAAACAGAGTGATGAAAAACTTGAACTTCCTCATTCCTGTTTTTATGAGGCTAAACTAACTAGTTTAGCTTTTCGATCTCGTGAAATTAAAGCTCTGTTGATGAACCTTGATGCTTATGGAGGTGTAGACCCAAGTGGTATTTTTTCTTTGTTTTTATAAAGACAGCAGATTTCTTAGCTCCAATGTTATCTGTTATTTTGTGCAAGTTAGTAAGAAGAGGAGCTTTTACCACTTGTTGAAGAATTGGTAATGTTACTCCTCTATGTAAGTGTGTTTGTGGTAGCTCAAGTCCCACCGATTACTGCCCAATTTCCATAACTCCCATATTATCTAAAGTTTTTGAATGTCTTCTGTCAAAACGTCTTTATAGGTTTGCTGAAGGTAATCATCTATTCCCTAGTTTGCAATTTAGTTTTCGTAAAGGCCTTGGAGCATGTGATGCTCTTCTTACAATCTCCAATGCTGTACAGAAATCCCTTGATTGTGGTCAGGAAGTTCGTATAATCGGCCTTGGTTTTAGTACTGCCTTTGACCGTGTTAATCATGAGGC
This sequence comes from Palaemon carinicauda, assembly GCF_036898095.1. Lineage (NCBI taxonomy): Eukaryota > Metazoa > Arthropoda > Malacostraca > Decapoda > Palaemonidae > Palaemon > Palaemon carinicauda. Next base: position 120,010,786 of record NC_090739.1, read on the forward strand.
CCTTGTTTTCAAACTGAAACAGTTGGGAGTGGGTGGGTCGTTTCTTAGCATTATTATTGATTTTTTAAGTAATAGATCTCAAAGAGTTGTTGTTGATGGGCCCCATAGTGAGTGTAGGAATGTGATATCCGGTGTTCCAAAGGGTAGTGTTCTTGGCCCATTATTTTTCTTACTATATACACATGACATGTGGTTCGGCCTAGAAAACAAGCTTGTTGCATATGCAGATGTGCTACTCTCTTTGCATCAATTCCATCCCCTGGATGTAGATCTGGGATTGGTGAATCCCTTAATAGAGATTTAGCTAAAATTAGTGCATGGTGCAAATTATGGGGTATGAAGTTGAATCCTAACAAAACTCAAAGTATGATTGTAAGTAGGTCAAGGACGGTGGCTCCTCAACATCCGGATCTCAGTATTGATAATGTTTCTTTAAATTTGCATGATTCTTAAAATTTTAGGTGTGATTCTCGACAGCAAATTTACTTTTGAGAAACACATTAGGTCTGTGTCTTCTTCAATTGCACAAAAAATTGGGTTATTAAGAAAGTCTTTTAAGATTTTCGGTGATCAATCTATTCTGAAGAAGTGTTTTAATTCTTTCATTCTACCTTGTTTCGAGTATTGTTCTCCTGTCTGGTCTTCAGCTGCTGATTCTCATCCTAATTTGTTAGACAGAAAGTTACGGTCTATTAAATTTCTTATTCCTGATCTAGATATTAATCTTTGGTACCGTCGTTCAATTAGTTCATTATGCATGTTCCATAAGATTTTTCATAACTCTGACCATCCTCTACATTCAGATCTCCCTGGACAATTCTATCCTGTTCGTAATACTAGGCAGGCAGTTAATTCTAATAGCCAGGCTTTGTCCATCATGAGGCTCAATACTACACAGTATGCTAGAAGTTTTATTCCAGCTGTTACCAAGTTGTGGAAAGATCTTCCTAATCGGGTAGTTGAATCAGTAGAACTTCAAAAGTTCAAAGTTGGAGCAAATGTTTTTTATGTTGATCAGGTTGACATGAGTCTTTTTATAGTTTATTTATGACATATCTGGTTTTAACGTTGTTAAAAATTTATATATGACATATCTGTTTCTACGTTGTTATTGTTTTTAGAATGATTTATTGTTAATTTGTTCTCATCATTTATTTATTTCCTTATTTCCTTTCCTCACTGGGCTATTTTTCCCTGTTGGAGCCCTTGGGCTTATAGCATCTTGCTTTTCTAACCAGGGTTGTAGCTTGGCTAGTAATAATAATAATAATAATGATAATAATAATAATATATTTTCCATCCTTACCGTTTCAGTATTTCAGTTAAAATACATTAGTCAAATATAATGTAAATTATCGCGCAATTGCATATATAAAGAATTTAATAATGATCTCACCTCTATATTAAACTAAGGTTCATCCAGAGAATAGGAATGAAGTAGATGAATCCTTTACCATATGGATCGCTTAAATTATTGCATCGTGAAAATTATGGAAAACAAAGTTGAGCTCTAAAAAACTCGAAACGGTATTAATATTAGGTTTAGTTTATTCGTATCCAATTTGAACTTAACGTTTTTATTAATAATATATATTTTTTTTCAATCTCATGTAGTTTTTTTTTTTTTTTCTTCTACCATTCTTGATTTTTGACGGCATACTTAGTTTTAAAAGACACATTCTTTCTGTTTCTCCTTACCTTACAAAAATTCAAAGCATATTGGGAAAAACTTTCAGGGTTTCCGGTAACAGGTGTCTTGAGAAGAATTTTCATTATATTTTTTTCTTCATGGGGAAAGACTCACGTTCTATCTGAGGCAGAGTCGTTTAATAAGCTCTATAAGAGTGTTCATAAATGTGAGCATCTTTTGCTTCTAGACTTTCCCATACTAGTCCTGGGTATCCAATTGATTTTAAGGTCTTGCTATTTCTTTCGCAAAGGCTAATGCTACACAGAATTCTGGGTGTACCTTTCCGGTTGTCACCAAATTATGCAATTACCTTTCTATGCCATCAGTGGATTTCAAAAGTACAAAATTGATTTTGTTGAAAAATTTGGAGTAATTTTCATTCCAGAAATTACATGTTACTCGCTTTTTTATTTATAATTCATCTTGGTTTCTTTCACTCATGTATTTGATTCTTTATTTCTCCGTTTCGGTTCCTCATTGAACTGCTTTCCTCATTGGTGACTTTGCATTTTTAGCATCGCTTTACTAATTGACAAGCAGAAGAGTTATACCTATTGGTTTAAAGCAAGTCTACTGCTAAAACCATACACACCGACGCGTACACACATACACACAATCGTATATATATATATATATATATATATATGCATGTGTGTGTATATATGTGTGTATGTGATATGTGTGCGTACGAGTGGGCATGCATGTATTCTCCATGCATACATTTTCAACAGTTTTAGAAGCTTACAATTTTAATGACGTTTCAACTTACTCGGTAAGGACTCGGAGATGAGATGGCCATAAACCCGCAAAGAAATCTTAACTTTTCTTCCCGAGATATGATGGTGTTCTGGTTGATTACAAGCTCAATCTAACGTCTGGTCACAGAATTTTCTCTCGCTTTTGCTGATTTATTGCCTATTTATGTTTAAACAAGAAATTTTTATGTATGCTTTCTTTCTGTTAATCTTGTTTCATAATATCTTATTAAATGCCTCAACAAATAATAAGTTGCATATTTGGTATGCATAAAAGTCATATGTGCTTTCGCTCTGCAGATTTTAGTTTTTCTATTTTTGAGGTTACTACTTCTTGTTAAGGGTAAATTTTCTCATGTTTCAATATTGTTGATTTTTTAAACCTATGTATGTATGTATGTATATATATATATATATATATATATATATATATATATAACTAATTTTACGAGAATCAGCAAACCATATTTTTATTACTAAAGATTATGCCTCGAATACTAACGGTTTCCTCATAATGTAGCTATAAGAATGAGAGAGAGAGAGAGAGAGAGAGAGAGAGAGAGAGAGAGAGAGAGAGAAGTAAAAAATGCATAGGAGAACGGCTCTACATGGAGTTTGGCTGTGAAAACCGAAATAAAAACGGCATACAACATTGATCCTACGGTTTTGGTACAGAGTAAAGTCAGTTTTCTGCATGTCTATATATATATATATATATATATATATATATATATATATTATGTTTTGGTTTTACTCAAGGAGTATTATTTTAATATCTACTTCTATTGCTCTAAATATATAACCGAAAAATAGACAAACACTGTAAAAATTGTGGACAAAATTAAATAAACAGAATTTTCCATTTGTTCATGAATATCTTTATGATAATAGTGTTTGTTATTATTCGGGTATTTTTTCTGCAATAGTAAATAGATATATTGACAAATACATACAGTAGAGAGAGAGAGAGAGAGAGAGAGAGAGAGAGAGAGAGAGAGAGAGAGAGAGAGAGAGATAATGGTATAAGAAAATTACAAATAAAATATGAGCTCTTTCCTACAAAAGTTATTGAATAGGGAAACTTCATGTAATCATACATACGAAAGATGACTCATGCAGAAAATTATACTAACACACTAACAAATAAAGATCGATAAAAACGGAAAAAATCATACATACGAAAGATAACTCATGTAGAAAATTATGCTAACACGATAACAAATAACGATCGATAAAAACGGAAAAAACCATCGCAGATAAGTTATAGAAAAGTTATTAAGAATCATTGGTAATTTTGGGGATCTTCGAAGAACTTGTCATAAAACTCAGCGATATTTCTAGAGACCCATTCTGTTATTCTTCTTGTTCATCTAT
>NC_090739.1:120037970-120040470 GCF_036898095.1 Palaemon carinicauda
TTAACTCCTCTGATCAATTTCTAAGCTTATGGTACTCTGTTGTTAAATGTATTCATCATGAATGTAACCTAGAAGATAACTTTTATTAGGTTCTACGTATTATTAGCTACTTTTTGTTAATAGAATGAACGACACAACACTTACATAGCAATTACCTTTTGACATAAGAAAGAATCTACTCCACCATTGACTGAGAGCAGTAGAAAAAAAAAATGAATGCGCGTGTTGAGATGGTGAAACCTTCCTGTCATTGATAACTTTTCTTTTTGTTTGACTGACGAATCCATAGAAACATTTTCTTTGTATTATTAATAAAATATGCAAGATAGTCGAATGATAACATTCTTCATATATCCGCAATGAAAATAGTCAAAATCCCATCAATCCTATAATAATAGCATATTTGAAATAAGAAATAACAATTTTCAAAATCCCAAGTATTAAGGGCAGAGTTATATAAAGTTTTTTTTTTCATAATTCTAGTCCAGTAATCCAGTGCAGGGATTGTTCAATCTTTAAGTCTCCCCACGTGGTTAATGGTCCTAAATACCGATGAAGATGTGAGTTGCTGATAATTCTTGTTAACAAATGCACAAACACACACATACACACACACACACACACACACACACATATATATATATATATATATATATATATATATATATATATATATATATATATATATGTGTGTGTGTGTGTGTGTGTGTGTACGTGTGTATGTATTGTGTATGTTTGTGACTTTGCAGAAGCAATTTTTATCGTAATCACTATGCAATTTCACTATATTTTTTGTAGAATGTGTCAAAACTATACATTCGTGGAAACATAATTGAATCAGCTTTAGGAAAAACAATGTTTCCGTGTTTCAATATGGCATTCTTGTTATTTTGTATAACACCATGCTCCTTCTTATCATTACGTGTCCTAAAATCATGATGTTCCCTAGTTTTGTTAGGTTTTAAGTCAAACTGACCCTTGAAATCTTTTGCAACACAGGAGAGTTCTGGTGCATCCATGAAGAAACCCTTTCCATCATTGGCATTGTTCGACATGAATTTCCATCAGCTTTTCCAGATGCTCGCATGCATGGTCCGTCCCAATAGATATAAAAGGAATGTAACTGCAATGCAGTCTGTTTGCAGCTCTCCCCATGTTTCAGTGTAATTGGTCCTAAGATCAGTCATGTGAGTAATGTATCTGAACCAGAGTCGCTTGTATTTGATATGATCAAAAGCAAAGAAGAGCTTACTCAGATAATTTCTGGCTTAGAGATGAAGTTCCAAGAAAGCATTCAGGGTTGTAGCGACAAAGAACAGGATTGCTTCCACTCAATGTAGGTAGTTCATCATTGCCTTCAAAATTGCATTCTTGGACCTCTAACATTCATAAATAGGGTGGTGATGGCCTTTTACATAGACTTAGACTTTACATACTTACTCCCCTCCAAACAGGCAGTTTCAACTCCCTCTGCTGCCTTCAGACAGACCTCTTTCAGTTGTGGATTGTCCTTGAAGAACTCCTGCAATGCCATTTCATAGAGGGTTACATATAAATAGGTGGGGGTACGAAGAGCACGCTTGTAATGACTATATTTCAATACTATAATTCTCCATTGCGACATCAAGAATGCAGAGGGCAACCATACTAAAAAAAAAGAAAAGAACCCCATTATAATACAACCACAACGCGGAATAAACATATCCCTGTGGCTGGTGCTTAGCATGTTCTCATTATTATTTTTACTATTACTATTACTCGCAAAGTTACAACCTTAGTTGAAAAAGCAAAATGCTACAAGCCCAAAGGCCTATTTGTCCTATGATGGTAGTTGCAAAAATTACGGTAAAAAAAAATGACTATCGAAATAAAAGCAAAACGTTATTTGGAAGCTCTGATATTGACAAGAAACTTTTTTTTTACTACAGTTCGTAGAATCCAAAATGGCTGACATATGGGATTCGGGGAGAATATATATATATATATATATATATATATATATATATATATATATATATATATATATATATATATATACATACACTGTAAAAAGTTCAAGGTACAGAAAGGGTATAACGATTGAGCTGGGGTTTAAATACATGTAAAACACCCTAAGGCTCAAATATACCCCTCAAAACCAGGAGGCAGGGTATTTTTTGTGAATAATATACCCTCTATTGTACTTTGTCTTAAAATGGGCTTGGTAAGTTTGTGTGATCATGTCATGAAATGAACTTTTACTCTGTATTAAATCACCATATTGATACACTGATAGTGTAATGCACCAAAAAAGTTACGAACAACATATTGGTTTTGAGTTATGGATAGTTTTGAAGCAAGTTCCTACAAAATGCGGTACTTGGCAATTTGCATTGTTGCCGTCTCGAGATTCTTCGAGACCCCGGGAATTTGGCGGGAAATTTCAGTGGCGTCTGGACTCTCGTCTGCTCTGCCGTGAAGATGAATTGCTCCAATTAGCGTCATCGAGATTATAATATCT
>NC_090739.1:120052970-120072970 GCF_036898095.1 Palaemon carinicauda
ACTGATATAAAGTATCATATGAATATTGAAAAGACTTTTTGTAAACTTCATAACAGACAGAGATTAACAGTAGCATTTATGGCAGTGCTCTAGGACCAACACGCCTAAATGTTTCCAATTTCTTTGCAAAATATCTCATAATGAAATGCCAGGAGGGAAATGGAAGAATCGTGTTGTACCATCATATGTAAAATGGTAATATAATTCTGTTGAATGTTGTACTGATCTAAGTCTTTTAAGGTAATGTTATTCAGCATATTTATAAACAGAGATAAAGACATTTCATTTAAATATGGCCTGTTACATGTAGACATTTTTTCAAAGTTCTATTGTAAAAATGTATGCCAAAAACAACTTCATATAGAGAGAGAGAGAGAGAGAGAGAGAGAGAGAGAGAGAGAGAGAGAGAGAGAGAGATCTTATAAGCCAAGTTAAATATCATATGTTTTCAGTTTCTTTATGACATTCTTCATCAGGCGATGTTAGAAATAAAATAGAAAAGTCCTCTTTTTACCAAGATATGTAAAATAATAATAGCATTTTGTCAAATACCACATCAGTTTAAAGTAATGTAATTAATACTTTTAGAAACTATAAGAAATAATTTTTCAAATCGGTACTGAAAATATCAGGAATAGCTTATGAAATTCTAGAATAGAAATGTATTTCTAAAATAATTTTATATGAGAGAGAGAGAGAGAGAGAGAGAGAGAGAGAGAGAGAGAGAGAGAGAGAGAGAGAGAGAGAGAGAGAGAATAGATTATATTTGAATAATTCTTAGATGCGTATAAGAGTTTTGACAATTAACGTCATGAAACCTATATGTAACGTTTATGTACATTTGAAAAGAACGAATTATTCATTATTTATACGCGTTTAAAGCTAATACATGTTGTGTGGCTGTAAAATGAAATAAAAAGGAATATATAGAAGAATAGCTTAAAGTGGTTTCTAATTTTTCACTTTCTTTTATAGACACTTTTCACCTGATATAAGCATATGAAATAAGTAAAATATATTGATTTTTTCTGATTCCTGCTTTTACTGTATTTTTTTTCTTTTTTTAACTAAACTTGAAGCCCCTTCACACACTCACAAAAAAATAAAAATATTCGATAGACAATAAGAACAACGGCCATAATGATGATAATAAAAAGGTTAATAACAGGTATTAAATTCAAGGTGAATTTTAAATCCTTTCAGGAACAAGTCCAATGAAGCATAGATTATCAAATAAATTTTGAAAGACTAAAAGTCAGTAGAATCAGTCCAGTGATTCTAATCTCTTGAATATTTTCTTTTCATGTTAGCCTTTTTCTTCCGTATCAACTTTATCTTATTTTTTTTTCTGTATGAATTAAAAAGCAGCAAAATTATTTTTTTTTATTCTTAAGAGGACAATTTTCGTTTTACCATTCAATATATCATAGTTGGATAATAATAATAATAATAATAATAATAATAATAATAATAATAATAATAATAATAATAATAATAATAATAATAATAATAATCAAATCATAGAATCTTTTCATATATATATATATATATATATATATATATATATATTATATATATATATATATATATATATATATATATATATCAAACTAGCATGTAGTATCACATGACAAATTTCGTCAGATTTGGTGGAGTTTGTAACAAAATATCTCTTTGGTGTAAAATACAACAGTTTCTGTTTTTGTAAATCCATTGAAGGGGATAATTTTACATGTTATTGACATGTCATTTTTTCATATATCTCCCAAATAAATAAAAATCTTCATACCAAATGCTGCAACTATCTCATGAATAATGTGGCGTTTATATTATTACAGAAAGTACAGGATACGGAAAGTTAAAAACACCGTTAATATAAAATTATTGAACTGTTTGAAAAAAAAAATCTGGGATAATTAATAAAAAAAAATTTAAATTTTGAATATTATCTTTTGAGTTTTGATTATTTTATTACGTGTTTGTGTCAGATATATTTTGACTAAGGCATTATGAATATTTACAATTTTATATAAATTCAATATCCTTATGTTGAATTATTCCAGTGAAAAAGAAACATATATCTAAGAATAATTTTCTTAATCGTTTTTTGATTAATTAAAGGTTTTATTGAACAATTAACAGATAAAGGGATTAGAAATCCCTTCCCATGAAAAAAAAATATATATATAATCTTAGAAATCCAGAGATTAAGTGGTGGAAAAATCGCTCCTAATTTTCCAGTAATCCTGTAAACAAATCGAAAAAAGTCATACAAATAAGCAGGTATTAACTAAGTAATCTAAGGCCAAAAATAGTATAATCTGTTCGAGTTCAAAAGCAGCATTATTTCCTATATTGTACAGTCACTGTATGATATCACTTCTGTCGTTTTGTTCATAGGTTTACTGACAGCTTTACTTCTATTTGCTTACTGAAGCAAATGAAAAATATCAGAATAAATTGGTACTGTGACAAGAATGGCCAATAGAGATTAACTACAGGTTTCACAACAACAGAAATATATACGACGAGTTAAACAATGAGAGAGAGAGAGAGAGAGAGAGAGAGAGAGAGAGAGAGAGAGAGAGAGATTAGTTGTTCCACAGGGGACGCTGATGGACAGGAAGAAAGGGAGATCTTCCACTCCTATTACAAATGCTTTCAAAATTCTTAGTAAATAAAAGAACCTTAAAGGAAGGTAGTAGGTTTAGAAATATAAAAAAGAAGGGATGAAAGAAATGGAAAGGATATAAAGCCTTTTTCCCACTGAGTACAATGTACATAATAGAATCAGAAGTTAAAAAATTAAAATACATATTTATATATTTTATTTTTTTACAGAAATAATCAATTACGGTCTATCAAATATAAGGTTTAAGATAAAAGTCCTTTGAAATTGACCTTCGCCTAATTGACAGTAGATACTGAAGTAAAAAGATTAGTCAATTACAGTGAAAAAATGGCAGCATAAAGAACACTATATCCTATATTCATAACATAGGAAACAATTCTGTGAAAGAAAATAATCTTTTATAAGAACATTACTTCATTATTGAGTCTAAGTTAAAAATTAATTTAGATATGAGTAAAGAACCGAAATATGACAATGATTGGTCAGAAAGCCTTCCTCAATAACAAAAATCTTTGAAGAAGAATCGAAAAATAAAACTATGAAATGTCTTTTTACATTGGGATATTCCCACCACTGTAATTTACCTCACTGCGTATTAATTTTCAGTTTGTCCATATAGCCAGACAGTGTTCTAATCCATTTCTCAGAAGTTAATACCTCAGACCAGATTTCTGAAGTAAAATCAATTACAAATACTATTCAGGAAATATCGTACGAGGGCAAATTCCGAAAATGGTATCTTGCTTTCTGGTCATTGAATAGTCATAATAATCTCTCTCTCTCTCTCTCTCTCTCTCTTCTCTCTCTCTCTCTCTCTCTCTCTCTCTCTCTCTCTCTCTCTCTCTCTATGAACAGTATAATAACATACGATTTCCTCTTAAGATTTTTAGTATGACACCTTCAGGGCACTTATCTAAGGAGAGAGTACTTTCTATCGGAGCCCAATAATTTATCACACAGAAAAGGTAATTGATTCACTAAATATAAATCTTGCAGAATAACGGTTTGTTGATCAATACGCCTCCATCATCTTGTTAAGAGGAGCTCTATCATCATTTTATTTATTGGATACTCTGATTTATATTTGCCATAAATTATTCCCATTCGCTGCGGGTCCCTCGTCCGTCTAAAGTTTCAGCGCCAGCTTTGCTTACATTGGGAAATCGTATTCAAGATTAAGAAATAACTCCTTTCCTTGCTTATGTTATTGACAATGGGCATAATTCCTGATAATATTTTGTGTAAATGCACACACACCCACACAGACAACAATAACATTGCTATATGAAGCAGATAACTACCGACGTTCCAATTGTCTAATAGTGAAATTTAACAATAGGGACATCAAAACCTATTGCTAAAATGATAGAGGCTATTGTATTTCGATTATTTTGTACATTTTGGTATAAATCTTTAGAATTGTTAATCAAAGTATTTTTATATTCCAAGTATAAATCGAAAGCTGAAATAACTAGGATAGAAATAGAGGCTAGTATGTTTGCAATAGAAATAAGTACATATATTCTATTCTTAAACGTTTAGATTTTCTTCAATCTCTCGGTATGGGAATTATGTTTGTTTTTAGAATACTTACAATACTAAGTTTCTATCATAAAAGTAGCACAATAAAGCAATATCTCTAGTAGACGTCAATCGGTGAGTAGAAATCAATTGGTGTTTTCTTTACTCAAGTAGAAAAAAAACAAATATATAAGGGCTAATGAAAACTCTACTTTAATTAATATCATGCTATTTAATCATCTCTCTCTCTCTCTCTCTCTCTCTCTCTCTCTCTCTCTCTCTCTCTCTCTCTAAGGTAGAATTATGGGATCACCTATAATTAGTTGTTAAGATTTATGATGTCCTACTTTTAGGACATATACTGTATGAAGGGGTTAAGATGCCTTGTATAAAAATGCCATCTAATTTCACTCTTAGAAAAAAGTTTATGTAGTATATAATAAATCTTAGAGAAATGTGACGTTCGCAAGTGTTAATCAAGATACAACTATATCTTTTACACAGAAAGATATATCATCATTTCAATAATTGGGTGGTATGATTTATAACTGAAGCCTTATGAGTATGGAAGGTTTTTCTATATAAATTTCATTTACCTCCAACATTGATGCAGGAAGATTGAGTTTTAATCTGCTCTATCAGAAACGTTCCTGCCTAGCATTCACCGGACTGGGGTTCAAGTCCTGCTGAAACTCAATAGTTTCTTGCAATGTCTGTAACCTCACCATCCTTGTGAGGTAAGGAGCTATGACTTTGGAGAGCTTATAGGGGTTTCCTGCTGATTCATCAACAACCATTGCCTGGCCTTCCGTGGTCCTATATATATATATATATATATATATATATATATATATATATTTATATATATATGTGTGTGTGTGTGTCTGTGTGTGTGTTTGTGTGTGTGTGTGGTCAGTCTGTAGGGAATTTTCCTACTAGTTAGGGCATTCTCACTCTTTCCTGCTTCTACCATTCATTATCGGCCTTTGAACCTTTACGGTTTATTTTTTATTGTCTAAATGTTTGTTTGGTTAGAGGATTTCATAAGATTGTAAAAATATCTTATGTTGACACTTATTAGTTAGATCCTGTCTGAAAGCTTCATGAGACAATTCACTTTCACATGATATTAACCGAGTAAAAGATTTATTGCCTGGATATTATATTCCGGCCGAATAGGTAGGGGTTCGAATCTCTACCCTGCCAGAAGCTGTTACCATAGAATGAATTCCAATGGATATATATTCCCAAGATAGAATTCGTTATTAAATGCCATTCGTGGGAGATATTTACATTGATTGAAATCACAAGTGTTAGTGATATATATTCATCATGAAATAACCACGTGTTGTAAACTCATAATTCAGCTATCATGGTGGAGATAAGTTTATTTCAAGTCTATGAACAGATTCCTGAATTCGACAGGAATATGTACGAGGACTTGTCATAAACTTATATCTCTTGATGGCTGATGGCTCAGTTGGTAGAGTCCTCGTAAGCATGGTTTCCGGCCAAATAGGTAGGCGTTTGAATCCCTACCCGGCCAGAAGCTGTTACCAAAAAATGAATTCCAAGTGGATATATATTCCTAAGATAGAATTCAGTATTAAATGCCATTCGTGGGTGATATTTGTGTATGTATATATATATATATATATATATATACATATATATATATATATATATATATATATATATATATATATATATATATATATATATATATATATATATATATATATATCACTTACATAAACATACTCCTAATAGAGGGAAGATTTTTTAATTAGGGGGAATTTTCTTGTTTTTATTTCTTTTCTTTTTCTGCCTTCTTGAAAAGAAAAACTAGCACTAATTAACTCCAAAGTTTTCTCTGCCTCGAAATTACTCAACTTGAGTTCAGAGCTTATCTTTTGAAAGAAGTAATTAACTCTAAACTCTTAAAAAATTCCTCTGTAGATATTCAATATATTTTTTGTGGACTTTTCTTCCTCGCATCCGGGTTCTTTGTAATGTTTCTTATTTTTAATTTTGATATCATGCAGTTCAAAATCCTGTCACATTTGCAAGTTAAAACTGTTATGAAATTACTGCTTATAAGACATTTTCATATTCCCCTCTTTCTGATTAGTTTTTTTGTATATTATACCAAAAGTTTATTTATGAGAATTATCTTTTTTTTTTTTTAGTGAAGGGAGACTTTAATCTCTACTTCCAGCTGCGTTAATAATAGATTATTTCAATTAATATCCTCCTAGCGTTTATGGGATTTGTTCATTCTAAAGTATTTATCAACTAAAATGGGATAGCAACTTCCTTCATTCTGTATCAAATTTTATTGAGATTTATTATTATTTGTTTTAGCAAAGACCTAAAATTTCATAACAAAATAGGCACTGCAAAACTAAAAACTTTATCAATGGATTAATTCATGTTAAAAATAACTATTATCGTACTATAATCAGGAATCGTTAGTGACAAAGTTTTAATTTAGAAAATGAAATATATAAAACATGTTTAATAGTTTTCTCTTCAGATAAAGATTTCGTCAGAATCAATGGAGAATAAAAAGGACAAGCGAACATAACCTAGTTATTGCTGTCAGTTAAAGATGTGTGGAGAGACATAATGATATTTACTATAAACTCTGACATGATAAGTTATCATATAATCATTGCTTGTTGTTATGGATTCTTAGCTTGGTCATTGATCCTGTGCATGTTGAGCAATAAGTTTTCACGTATCCTTTGAAAATTAAAGTTATAATAAAGGCACAACTTTCATTTATAATTTACATGATTTAAAGTGGGAATGAGAATTGAGTAGCCTTATGAATAGATGCGTAACCCCAAATGATATATCCGGGATAAGCTACTGAGACGTTTGAATAAATGTCTAGAGATGATTTACTTGTCTTAATCAAGTAAGTCATTGCCATCTAATAATATTAATTTTTGGGTGAACAAAAAAATCCTTGAGTCTGGGTGTGAAGATGAAGGGTAACTGGAGAAAATTTTAGTTTCCATTCTTCCTCTCAAAAACTGACTCGTTCAGAGTCTCGAAGAGGAGAATTTTAATTACAAAGGACATCAAACGTCTCAATTAGGAAGGTAATTAAACACTTTCAGATGTAATTTTTCATCCCAATGACCCCTCCTCATAGGGGGCCAAATATTGCTTTGCATTTTGTTGAACATTGCTTTCTGCAAAGTTGATCTTCTGTAATTATGGTATTTTACGTGTTTTTTCTTTATAAGGTTTGCTATATTCTGAAAAAAACTTCATTATTATTATTATTATTATTATTATTATTATTATTATTATTATTATTATTATTATTATTATTATTATTATTATTACTTCTAAGCTTCAACCCTAGTTGGTAAAACAGGATGCTCTAAGCCCAGGAGCTCCAAAAGGGAAAATAGCCCAGTGAGGAAAGGAAACAAGGAAAAAATAAAACATTTTAAGAGCAGTAACATAAAAATGAATAGTCTTGGAGCTAGGTGACTTTTATTCAACATGAAAGGTGCAAATGGTTTGAAGTACCAGAATGTTGTCAGGTACAGGATGCCTTAAAAACCCAATTCTCAGTTCCGTGAGTGGTGGGCATGGTTAGGGGCCACGCCCAAAATAAGACTTTACTTAACATGCGAGGTCCAGACTTCATTTCAGTGACAATTGATAGATATATGATCAGTAAAAAAAAAGATACAACTTAAGAAGATTTTTATTTACGGAATGGGTAATAAGCAACATTGTTAGTTAATGGTAATAAAGCTTTTATTGAAAAAAGGGGCACTATTGAAACTTACTTCATTACAAAGTACCACTTCTAATTAGGCGTAAAAAATAACACAAGAACAACCATGATTGAAAGCCCCACACCCAAAATACCCCCAAATTTTTGTATGCACTATAACAACCGAGGTGCAGACTTAATTTCATTACCATTAAAAAAAGGTGTATTTACTGAACGATAGAAATAACTTTGTGTTGGCTGAATTAGAATACACGTAAATGTGAAATGGAAAAAAATCATTAGCCACATATCCTACACGTTTTTATGATCACTTAAAAGCTAATGTTTACTCTTTGTCTGAAGAGACAACTTTTTTCCTCTGCTGAATATATCTCAATGTTGTCCTCATTGTTGTCCTCATGAAGGTCAGCTTCCTCATAAATCAATGGATGTGGGAACTCAGGACATTCATGCGAAATAACCTCATAATGTTCATCCTTCAACTTCCATCCATTCTCTGCAGAAGAAAGTTGAATCTCTGGATCAGTATCAGTGGCCCACATTTTTACTACATATGAAGCTCGTTTTATGTGTTAGGACAATTCTTATTCACAGGGAGGAAGTATGCTACCATCAACGACCTTCAATTTTTCAAATACATTCTTGCATTTGCCCTTTTGTCCAAACGCCCTCTCAAAATCCTCGTGGCGATACCCATATAAAGAGGAAAATAATTTCCCCTTTGTTTCACACATCTCTATTATAGAAGTTTTCAAAAGTCTATGATTTTCTGTTAGCTATCCAGTAGACATTAGTGAAAAATCCCACTGAGCAGAAGTGTGTTTCCGCATTTGGAAACAGAGTGTGACATTGCATGGTTAATGGTATTAGAGGTGAATTTACAGCCTGTAAAAGCATGGAATCTAGAGAGTGTTTTGCATATTGGACATTCAACTGTGCTGGAAACAGAAATGATATATAGGCTCAGGTACCATCTGTTGTTCTTTGATGAAGTTCCGACATCCATCTATATGTGAGCCTTCATATACAAACAGTGATATGAGAGAATTACTGTAATGTCAGTGTCTGATCCTCTGACTGCAATGTTCTCAGCATATTCTTCTTCATCTATTGACTTCTTGTGGGCTGTTATTAGTGTATCTGCTTCCTCGTGATTAGTTACGGCATTCTCTCTCACCACATGGATATCACGGATATAAAAGGGGAAGGAAAGGTATATGTGCCTCTTTTCATAATTTGATTATTTAAAATCAGCTTTCGGGAATTTTGAGAACTCTTCTTTGAATAACTTTACCTTCATCAGGTGATTAACGTCACTGGGCTGACGCTGTTCTGCTCTAGTGAAGGCATACACCTGAGCCTCCTTTTCATCCTCCTAGATTGACAGTGTGGCGTATGCATCTAAGGCAAGATCAAACCATTTTTACTTTTTGCTTTGCTGATTGCTGTAGGACGCTAGCTGCTAGTCACCCCCCTTAGGATGTTTGCAGATTAAGAGGAAGATTATAGAGATGGGTGTAGAATGGTTTTGAACTTTCTTTTCCCATACGTCAAATATAGTACTCTTTTGTGTC
This sequence comes from Palaemon carinicauda, assembly GCF_036898095.1. Taxonomy (NCBI): domain Eukaryota; kingdom Metazoa; phylum Arthropoda; class Malacostraca; order Decapoda; family Palaemonidae; genus Palaemon; species Palaemon carinicauda. The sequence goes on from NC_090739.1 coordinate 120,062,461, forward strand.
TTTATCATAAAATCATCTCCATTGCAAATTGAAAGAGTAACTAGAATGAGTGGAAAGGAAAAATCATATTCTAGACCAAGATATTTTCTGCAAGTCATAATAAGGAATTGGCCAAACAAGTCCCTGTTGCAATTCAAGACAACCATTCTTACATCCTGACAGAAAAGTATCTCTTGTAAGATCAAATTGATATATCTTAATTAAAGTAGCTTTTTGTATTTGGATATAACCTCATAATTACAAATTTACTGTTTATGATAACGTAAATCATTTAAGGTTTATTTTCGTCTTCCCTAAACCCCTTCCGCAGACACTCCACCCTCATCAGGAACATCTGAAAGGAGATCTAGAAATTCGTTTAAACTTTCGAATAAACCTTCAAATAATTCATTATTGGGCTTTACTATTTAAAGAATATCAACGTATTATCTTAATTCTGAAATATATTTTTCTGGATTTTGTTTTGTTGTTTTGGAAGGAATATACAATAATTTTTTCATTGAATATCTCCATAATTTTAACAATTCTTTTACCTATTATCAGATGTTCGTATTTCGTACTTTTTGACAGAATTCTAAATATGTGTTTATGATAATAAGATTTTTCATTGAATTAATAAATAATGAGACGTAAGCCTCATCATTGTACAAAAGTTAAAAGGAAAACGGTACGTTCAAAACAGGAGGATACCTACGCACAATGATAGCCAACATTAAGAAATCAAAGATATGAAAAGGACGATAAAGCGGAAATTCTTGCAATACTTTTTTTCCAAATTGAAAACCAAAATGTAACTGAAGTATGATTCTACTTTAATCCTGCTTAGAATAATGTCAACATATTGCATCATCAAAACCATGTTTACAATGTTGTTGGTTGTTGTTGTTCATTTCTTTAAAAGATTAATCCTTTATGTTGACTTGGCATTCCAGACTCACTACACAACTATGTCATATAAAATAGACGTACAAATAGATAAAGGAAATACATCATTTGTAGTCGATCCAGAATTATTACCCAGATAAAATCCTTTATGATATTTTGTCGTCTGTTGATAGTTCTTTTAGATTAAAGGGTTTGTGAATAATTGTATGTCCTCTTCATAGCCTTTATTAATGAACTGTCTTCATTCTTGAAAATAAAGACTATCTATAGCTATACGAACTTGTCATAGAGTGACAGATGTTTATTTGAATATTTTGATATTATAAAAACTTAAAAGAATCCATTGAAGAACAGGCGCTGCAAACTTTTCGGTTTAGAAAGTTAATGAATCAAATTAAATAATCTGTCCAGGAGCAATGCAGTATTTCGATAAGATAATATTCATAATTTGCACACGCTTTTTCATTGATATATGATCCAAATTACTATTTATGTTTCCATTATAAAGTATAATTTTCCCTTTAATTGTTAACAATTCTTGACCACTACTGCTCTACCTGACCAATTTTACCAGAACTGTAGTCAAGAATTTCCCTATGATATTTCGTATTTCTGTAAAGATACTTCTTATTAAAGAATTTTATTGAGAAATATCCTTTAATTAAAAAAAAAAAAATTATCATATAAGTTTTTGAGAGATTTTTAATGTTTTTTTTTTTTTTTTTTTTTTTTTTTTAGAAAAATACTATATCCTCTTTGTTGATTGGCTTAATTTTTCCATGTTCTTAAAAACACCAATAGATGGACTTAGTGAGGTCTTTTTGAGAGTAAAATACTGGATATAACTAGTATTGAGAAACACTTGGGGATTTTCTTCTTGTTCGACTTAGCCAATAAGAACACACCACTCGGAGTACTACCTTCTATATTATATGGAACAAACGTAATTAACTTAACGGAAACGGATATAGAAAAGTTGCAAAGAATAGAGAATGGAGTGTATAGAAGGATGTCAGGGGGTGTAAAGAATACAGCAATTGTAGCTTTGAGAGGGGATGTAAGAGCATCTGCTATGAAAACAAGGGTAATGCATGGAAAGCTGAGGTACCTTAATAGCATTTATAAGGGAGAAAAGGACTTACTAACAGCAATAGTCAATGATAAGGAAGAAAAAGAGAGGAAGTGGTGGATGCATGTGAAGAAGTATGCTGAGGAATGTGGGATGGCGTTGAGAGAAGTTAGGAGATATACGAAAGAGGAGATAAAGAAGAGAACAAGAGAATGGGACACAAGCAAATGGAAGAGTGAAATGGAGTGCAAGGAGAGTCTCATTTTGTGTAAAAACTGGAAAAGTGAAATCAAGGAGGAGGAAGTGTATGACAACACATTTTCGTCAATTTTATTATTCAGATCAAGGACAAACTCACTGGGCTTGAATATAAAAAACAGACACAAAGATGGAAATATAAACTGTGTATTCTGTGATGTAGAAGAATATGCTAACCACTTTATGTTATATTGTCCACAGTTTAGTGATATAAGAATAAAAGCAATTGAGCTCCAACAACCATACGGAGAAGATAGTGCACAAACAGTTGGAAAATTCTTTTTTTGTGAAGAAAATATTGAAAATAAGAAAAGAGTACTACAACAAGTGTGGATGAAAAGAGAAAAACTAGTGAAAATAAGGAACATACAAAACTAAAAGATACAGAGGTGCCGTTGCAAAGGCAAACCCTCAACCTGAATCTGATCTGATCTGATCTCGGACTTAGCCAATGGAAACACACCATTCGGGCAAACTGTTAGAAAATAGTTGTTTGCTCTTTCAATTACCTAAGGGTCAATTCGACAAATAATATAGCAAACCCTATTTGAACACATTATATGTAATTATAGCATTGAAAAGCTTTACTATTTAGTTATGTAAGTTATATCAGCTATATTAAAGTGATAGCTCAGGCAATGCACATAATTAAACTCTAATCGTAACCGAATTTTCAAAAGGAAAGTCCACCAAAATTAATTCTTCTTTATATCTTTTCAACTTGGCATATGTCTAGTTATAATAAAAAGAAATATTGATGGAATTCATATTTACTACTGATAATAAAGAAAAATTTATTTCAATGGTTCTCATATTCTAATCTTGTGTTCCAGTGTTATTTTCTTTTTATAATAAATTGGATAAGGAAGTAAGATACTTTGAAACGTTGCAATAAATGCACTAGGGAAATGCATTATTTTATATATATATATATATATATATATATATATATATATATATATATAATATATATATATATATATATATATATATATATATATATATATGTGTGTGTGTGTGTGTGTGTGTGTGTGTGTATTACGTTAAAAAAACAGCTAAATTTATAAAAACTAACTTATTTCCTAAGCATATAAAAGTTTCTTCGAGAATCAACACTCTATTAGCTTTATAAGAAATGTAAATATTCGCATTCATGAATAGTCATAATAATGATGATCATCAAAACTTTCCATGAAGGCGAACAGTAATAAATTTCCTTTATGACTCCCCTGGTGACAACAGCTGTTATGAAAAATTTCTTACGTGACCGAATAAAGCTTGTGGCATTGTGCGGTTGAATTCCCAAGTATAAACAGTATTGCGGTAAAACACTTTGTGCAACTAAAATGCTGGAGCAGGAATTGGGTTTGGCCACATTTCTTTGGTGACTTGGAAAAGATAAGAAGATTTCCTTTTAGTTACTATTGTTCTTTTACTATTATGAGGGCCATATTATTATTATTATTATTATTAATAATATCAGTAATAATAATAATGCTAATAATGATAGATATTATTATTATTATTATTATTATTATTATTATTATTATTATTATTATTATTATTATTATTATTATTATTATTATTATTATACATCAGTTGCAAATATCAGTCAATATGACCAGATTCAATATATGTATCGAAAGGAGTTATTTCTTAATCTTGAATAAGATTTCCCAATGTAAGCGAAACTGATGTTGAAACTGTAGACGGACGAGGGACCTGCAGCGTATGGGAACAATTTATGGCAAATATAAATCACAGTATCCCATAAATAAAATGATAATAGACCTCCACGTAACGAAATTACGGAGGTGTATTGATTAACAAACCATTATTCTGCAAGATTTATATTTAGTAAATCAATTACCTTTTCTGTGTGAAGAATTATTGGGCTCTGAAAGAAAGAACCCTCTCCTTAGATAACTGCCCTGAAGGTGTCATGCTGTAAATCTTAAGAAGATATTTCATGTTATTATACAGTTCAGAGAGAGAGAGAGAGAGAGAGAGAGAGAGAGAGAGAGAGAGAGAGAGAGAGAGAGAGAGAGATTTTGAGGAGTGCCAAACCCCCGAGGCTATTCCAAGGTTAGAAGCAAGAGACCCATTCATTACATTTTCTTTTATTCTGATTATATCCTCATAGAATATTGTACGATGGGTATTTTTTATATTCTTTTCTTCAGAAATCTGGTCTGAGATATCGACTTCGGAAAAATATGTATCCAATAAATTTTCCATTTGGTTTACCCTCATAGGATATATTTGACGGAGGTTATTAGTATTTCTATTAAATTTCATTCTAATATCTGGTCTGAGATATCAACTTTTGAAATGAAAGTGGGGGGGGGGGGGGCAGTTTAGAATCCAGACTAGCTGTATGGACAAACGGAAAACTGGCTTTATTCATAACGTAAATTTTCCTAACAAAACAGAAAACTTAATCATTTCTTTTTTCAAAATAGAAGCGTTTTCAACATACAATTCTCTGACTTAAAATGTGATTGCCATTCAGTATTCAACAATAACTTCTATGGTATCGTAATTACAAAATTATAACAACTTCCATAAAGACGTTGATTGAAATACACAAATTCAGAAGCGGATTAGAATCTTGTGTTATAGTACTAAAAAGGTCCAGAACAATATTGTACTTTCTTTGGGAAAAAAATATTGCTGCACTCGGAAAACTTAAGCATAAAAGATGCCGTTTGGAAGTATTATGAGCCTGAATTACTAATTGGAGTAAGTTTTGATTTTTCGACTTTTTTTTTTCTTCAGAATGAACTCCTGAAATGGCATTTATATATATATATATATATATATATATATATATATATATATATATATATATATATATATATATATATATACACACACACACAGACACGCACACACATATACACACACATATATATATATATAAATAAATATATATATAGATATATATATATATATATATATATATATATATATATATATATATGTGTGTGTGTGTGTGTGTGTGTGTGTGTGTGTGTGTGTGTGTCTACGTCTGTTCGTGTGTGAAATCGCTAGTGTTTTCATGCAACAATTGCCCAACTTCAAGCAGCAGGAAGTAGAGCGAAGTAGTCAGAAAATGTTGTCGTTGCAAATCTATTATGCAAAGGAGGTCTCCTATCTGTTGCAAACAGCTGCGGCAAAAAGAAAAAAAATGAAGAAAATCGCATTCTTGTCAAATTTCTTACAATATACGCAAAGAATTTTCATTGTATATTTATCAGTTTTATATAAAGATGTAGAAGAAAACCATACGCAATATTTGTTTCAATTAATTTTCAGAATATGCATAAATATAGAATATATTCTTATTTATAGAAAATAAACCAGTGTATCATGTATAAACAGAATAGCAACAACAATAAGTCAAAACTTGAGAGAAGAACCAATGTTATGCGATATTTTAATGGTTGCATCGGTGCAAAATACTTCCATAACACCTGTAGTTGTAGAAGGTAACGTATATATCATCCATACATTACTCGGTTACTGTGTTCCTCTCTTTAACTAAACCAAGGTTAATTGGTTGCTTGCAGCCAATGGTAGGCGCCACGAAAATGAACGGCCTTAATATCAAATAGTGTACTGAGTAATACACAATGTTTCGAAAGTGTTTATCAATTTTTGATGACTCTTCCACTGCTACCTATGTTATAAGTGTATTTTCCACAAAAAATCATTGATAAATTAAAAGTTCAAAAGAATGCGCATAAGTGTGTTTTGTTCTATTTCTAATCGACTTACAGTTACCGAGATATAACACTATATTGTTCCATAAAAAAGTTCAAGTTTGGCATGCGAGGACTTTTCAACCAAGATACACAGAATTGTGTTAATTTTTTGTAACATGATTAAATATGAATATCTCGCATACAGTAAAAAAAAAAACTTAGCCCAAATATGATTTTCCCCGTTTTTTTTTTTCTATGACAAACTCAATCTTCTCCTTTTGTGGCAGAAAATTTTCGGCCACAGCTATTTCAAATAGAGAGGAAAGCACTTTGCATAACAGATTTTCCACGTCATTTAACGATGTTTTTGACTTTTTTCAAATTTTCTAAATCTTCTCAGATTTGATGAGGAAATAGAGCAAGTAAGGCAATACATGCACACACTCATGAGGGTGTATGAACACATGCTTACAAAAACATACACTCATATGTACACACACACACACACATATATATATACATATATATATATATATATATATATATATATATATATATATATATATATATGTATGTATATATTTATATATAATATATATATATATATATATATATATATATATATATATGTGTGTGTGTGTGTGTGTGTGTGTGTGTGTTTATTAATTTGTGGAGTTATTAGTTCTGAAGGTATTACCGTATCAAAAGCTAGACTTCATAAGACAGGATAAAGCACATATTTCACTCGTACATTTTATCATAAAATATTTATTCCCTCTACTGCAAAGTTCAGTGGATATTTTCCTCTTTTTACTGTCTAACTTTAGAATTCTCTACCCAGCAATAGTGTTTCCTTATTCCTTTTCAAATTCGCAAACTTTTCATAATTTTTCTGTAGATGTGTGGATTAGAAAAGATATATATATATATATATATATATATATATATATATATATATATATATATATATATATATATATATATATTATATATATATATATATATATATATATATATATATATATATATATATATATATATACATATATATATATATATATATATATATATATATATATATATATATATATATATATATATATATATATATATATATATTCTTATTTAGTCAATGTTGAAAAATTACCCCTACCCCAATAGTTTTTAATTTATCCTAGTAGACAAAGAAAATCACTACAATTTAAAACATTGATTTTCTCGCTGTAACTGGAATTTAATTTTCTCTTCTAATAAATTCCTTTTGCTAGTGGATCGACAATCTCTCTCTCTCTCTCTCTCTCTCTCTCTCTCTCTCTCTCTCTCTCTCTCTCTCTCTCTCTCAATTAAGGAGTCGGTTACAATATGTGCCCTCTCCAATGCCTTCTATTCGAGTCATCATCTTCCACCAAAGCTCTTATCTCCCTATCATCCTCCACCATATCTCGTCATCTAATTTGCTGCCTCCCTCTCGATCTTCACCCCATAGCAACATCCTCCCAAGCCCTCCTCACTCCTTCCCCACCATCCGTCCTCAACACGTGCCCACACTATCTCAATCGGGACACTCTTATCACCTCTGTAATCCTTACTAATTTGCCACTCTTCTCGTTTCATAATTTCTAATTTTTCAAACAGTAATATTTTCATGAACCACCTCAGCATTCTCAGCTGTTTTCTCTCAAGCTTTGCTGATTCTTTTTGTCTTAGAGGCGACGTTTCCGATCTGGTCTTATGAGTGTTCTATAGATCTTGACTTTTAGCTTTATTAACATACCACTCCAGCTACCTCACTCCACTTCCCGCAGGCTGCTTTTATCCTATTGTCAACTTCAGCTTCACATTTTCCCTCCTGACTAATTTTAGATCCCAAGAATCTTAATTGTTCGTCCTGTTTTATGATCTAGCCTCTATTTTCATGCATGACTATCCTGTCCCTTCCTTACCTTCCTCATCCACATTTACTCTCAACTAACCCTTCTCCGAAGTCTCTTACCAGTCTACAACTCTTCCTCATTTTCATTGGTAATCACCGAATCATCAGCATATAGCAATTCCCACAACTCTCTATTTGTGATCTCTTCAATAAGACATCCATGACCACCGGAAATCAAAATGGGCTTATTGTTAACCCCTAGTGTAATCCAGTATTAACTTCAAAGATTCTGTCTCCCCAACTGCTGGTATTACTTTTTTATGTTGTACTGTACATCATCTCTACCATTCTAACCAGCTTTTCAGGGACTTTCCTCTTCTCCAATCACCATAACATCACTTCACTTAGTACTCAATGATATGCCTTCTATAGATCTACAAGCACAGAAGAACTTCTGGTTTCCCTGTAGCCTCCTTTCCTGTAGCTGCCTTACTATGAAGATGGTATCCACATTCCCTCTCCCCCTCGTGAATCCATACTGATGTTTCCCTAATCCTTATAATATCTATAAATGTCTCATCTAGTACCCTCATAAAAAAACTTTCAAAACATGCTCTATTAGTTTAATTCCCTTGTAGTTACTACATTCCATGGCATCACCTTCCTGCTTAAATCTATTATTATTATTATTATTATTATTATTATTATTATTATTATTATTATTATTATTATTATTATCATTATTATTGTTATTATTATTATTATTATTTCAAACTACGCTATAGTCCTAGTTGGAAAAGCAAGATGATATAACCCAAGGGCTTCAACAGGGAAAAATAGTCTTATAAGGAAAGGAAACAAGGAAATAAACAAACTACAAGAGAAGTAATAAACAACCAAAATAAAATATTCTAAGAACAGTAACAATATCAAAGTAGATCTTTCATATATAAACTATAAAAACTAAAGAAAAAGAAGAGGAAGAGAAATAAGATAAAACAGCGTGCCCGAGAGTAACGTCAAGCAAGAGAACTATAATATAGATACAACTAGACTCTCCTCCCAGTCATTGCGTATTATCTCATCTTTCTATATTGGTCTCCATAAATCCGGCATTCATTCAACCTCCTCTGTAGCTAGTATGTTGACTATTTTAATTTGAAGCCCTGATGGACATAGGGCTTTATCGTTTTTCCTTTTTCTCAGTGACCGCTTCACGTCTGTATCTGTATTTCATATATCCATCACTGGCCCTTCCACCCTCTGTGCTCTTCTCAGCCTATTCTTTCTCATTTTCAGTATTCAATACTTGTTCAAAATATTCTCTCCATCCCTTCTTCATATCTTCATCCCCGTGCAATATATTTCCATCTATGTCCTTGATTATTCCCAGTTTCCTCTAATTCTTTCTTTGCCTTTTCCTAAAGTCTGAAATAGCATAGATATCCTTTTCTCCTTGTCCCTTGCCTTTCATTAAACTGCTCTTCCAATAGCTATACCTACTTTCCCCCCTTGCATTGTGTTCCTCTTATTTTTACCGTTCCTCTGCACCTTTTGCATGCCTTACTTTCCAGTCCTTAAATGCCTTCCATTCTCTTTTATTCGATTCTGACTTCTGTACCTCTCTGTCCCACCATAAATTTTCTCCTTTCGCACACCCTACCCGCTTGTTCTTCCTATTAATTAATCTGTTTCTCTCATTCCTACCCAGATATTTTCCGGTCTGTCACCCTGTCCGCTCTCTCAAAGTTCAAATTTTCCTATTGACTTTCTCTCACAACTCTCGTAAATTGCTCACCCCTTTCTCCTTTTAATGTCCCAAATCTAATTTTAGATCTTTTTCTCTTCTTTGATTTTACCTCTTTTTTTAAATCTATTTTACGATTATATGTTGTTTAACACATGCTTCCCTCAAAACTACTTTACTATTCCTCACATTGCTTTTGTCATCTCCTCTAACCAGGATGTAAGCCATTTGTCTTTCCACTCCACTTTCATAGATTACCAGGTGCTTATCCAAGGTCATATACGACATTCTCTACACACCAATCAGGCTTAGCCCCTTTTCTCACTTCACCTAACACATGTCAAATCACAATTTGTTGTTAGTTTTCCAATATTCACCAAAGACACTGTGATAAAAACCAAACCATACTTATCTTAATTGTTTACTAAAAAGTATCGATTCTAAATTTTGAATTGAGCAATATATTTCCATAGCTTCTTAAAGAAAAGATAAGCATTAAAAGACTCACTAAAATAGCACGAACAAACTATGCAATTCGACAGTCAATTCACAGCAGTAGAAAAAAACAAGGCGGGGAAATTATTTGATATATCCCGAAAATATGACGGATTTCAATCAAAATCTTGCTCTTTAGAAACGGTACATAAATTGGTGCGGAAATCATTTGGGGATCACACAGATAAAGGGAATAAAATTTACAATCATATCTAGATAATGAAATCTGAGAAATGGATGAGGAATGTAATGCATATATATATATATATATATATATATATATATATATATATATATATATATATATATATATATATATATAAATATATATATATGTATACATATGTGTGTATATATATACATATATATGTATATATATATATATATATATATATATATATATATATATATATATATATACATATATATATATGTATATATATGTATATATATACATATATATATATACTATATAT
>NC_090739.1:120100470-120105470 GCF_036898095.1 Palaemon carinicauda
GCGGACGTTGCAGTTTCCATGGGAATGGCTTCAGGTAATGATGTCCTTGTGATGTGGGTAGGGGGCCTACAACGTCGACGTGAATGTGTGCGAAACGACGCTGAGGTTGAGGAAAGGTGCCCACTCCTGAATCCGTGTGTCGATGTACTTTGGAAGTTTGGCAAGAAGTACAGGCACGGACCCAATCTTTAGCATCCTTGGAAATGCTGTGCCAAATGAACTTTGCCTTCAGCAGCTGTGCAGTAGAACAGCACGAGGGATGTGAAAGGCCATGGATGAAATCAAACACCTGTCGGCGCATGGGAGCAGGAATCCAAGGTCTCGGTCTACCAGTACTGACGTAACAGAGGAGGGTGGTGTTAGAGTCTTCAAGGGGAAAATCCTCCCAACGGAGGGACGTACAGGATGTCCTACAAGCTTGATACTCTGGATCCTGTCGTTGGGCTTCAGCCAGGGCGTTGTAATCCAATCCCAGTTAAACGGCAGCCAATGTGTTTCTTGACAGGGCATCGGCAACGGGATTCATTTTCCCAGGGACGTATTGGAGGGTGCAATTGTATTCAGCCACAGCGGAGAGATGTCGGCGTTGACGGGCAGACCAGGCGTCAGACTGTCGAGTGAAGGCGTGCACCAGAGGCACGTGGTCTGTACGAATGACGAAGGGCTTACCTTCTAAGAAATGGCGAAAGTGACGGACAGCCAAGTGCACCGCCAGCAATTCTCGATCGAAGGTAGAATAACCCGATTCTGCCTTGGACAGTTTTCTACTGAAGAAGGCCAATGGGCGGGGCGAGCCTTTGACCAGCTGCTCGAGTACTGCACCAATAGCGACGTCGCTGGCATCGGTGGAGAGAAGGAGAGGGGCGTGTGGGATAGGAAAAGTGAGAGCCGCAGCAGTTGATAGGGCCATCTTTGCATTACAGAAGGCTGCTTCTTGAAGGGGACCCCACTTCAAGTCCTTTGGCTTGCCCTCGAGGGAGGCGTAGAGGGGAGCAAGAGTGGCGGCAATGGCTGGCAGAAAACGGTGATAATAGTTGATCATGCCCAAGAATTCCTGCAGAGCTTTGACGGTCGAGGGCGTGGGGAAATTCTGAACGGCTGTTACCTTCTCAGGGAGGGGATGGACTCCTTCAGGAGTGATACGGTGCCCTAAGAACGACAATTTGTTGGCGCCAAAGGTACTCTTGTCGTACCGGACTACAAGGCCGTTTGGTTGCAGGTGGTCGAGCACGATGCGCAGGTGACGGAGGTGTTCCTCTTTTGAGGAGGAGAACACAAGTATGTAGTCCACATAACATACACAGAAAGGGAGGTCCCCTAAGATGCCATCCATGAGACGTTTGAAACGTTGCCCCACCATTACGAAGGCCGAAACAAGAGTAATTGAAGGTGTATGTGCCAAACGGCGTGGTGATGGCGGTCTTGGGGATGTCTTCTGGGTTCATAGGCACCTGATAATACCCCTTCAGGAGGTCGAGTGTAGAGAAAACCTTCGCTTTGTGCAGGTAGGAGGTTACATCAGCAATGTTTGGGAGGGGGTAGTGATCCCGTTCTGTTTGCATGTTCAGGCGCCTGTAATCCCCGCACGGACGGAGGGAGCCGTCTTTCTTCAGAACGATGTGTAAGGGTGACGACCATGGGCTGGAGGCCTTTTGGCAAAGGCCCATTTTCTCCATTTTGGCGAACGTCTGTTTGGCGGCTGCCAACCGTTCCGGTGCCAGACGTCTGAATTTTGCGAAGACGGGGGGTCCCGTCGTCTTGATATGGTGATAAATACCGTGCTTGGCAGGAACCGTGGGCGTTTGGCGAAGTTCTGGACGGAAAACTTCCGGGTACGACGTGAGGAGGTGGGCGTAGGCATCCGTGGGTGCGCTGATGTGGAGAGCGAGGTTAGAGGGGGCGGGTTGAAGAGGTGTCGACAAGTACGAGTCTGCGTTAACCAATCGTCGGTGGGCGACATCGACCAGAAGGTGGAAATGAGAGAGGAAATCCGAACCGAGGATTGGCATTGTGACGTCAGCAACGAGAAACTGCCAATTGAATTTACAGTTTCCAAACGATAATGTGAGGCTCTCGTAACCGTAGGTGGGTATCGCAGATCCGTTGGCAGCTACCAAGCGAACGTCGGTAGATGTAGACAGACTACGTTGTGCCTTGAAGAGTTTCCTTGGCAAAAGAGAACGACAAGCACCCGTGTCTACCAAAAATCACACGCCCGTTCCTGCATCCTGTAAAAAGAAAAGATTAGAAACATGGGAGGCCACCGCCACAAGCGATGGCCTACTTATACGTTTTTTGGCCACTGACAATCTTTGGCACATTTCTTCGCGGTTGCCCCGAATCTGAAGTGGTAGTAGCAAAACTGCGGCGGATGGGAGGTAGTAAGTGGCTGTAGAAGTCGTTTGTTGGGGCGCGAGCGATTGGTGGGTGGTGGGGCGGCTTTGTCACCGCTTCGGCACGTCACGGGGTAGGCGTGTATGTCCTACGGCATTCATGTCAGCTTCGGTTGACGTTGAATAGGCATCCTCGTCGTCAGGGGTGGAGGCATTGATGGAGGTCTTGAAGTGGCTGTCCATAAGGGCGTCGGCTTTGGTCATCAAGTCCTTTATGGGTAAACTATCGACATCGGGATGGAAGCGCGCACAGGTTCAGGTAAACGCCGTATCCAAAGAACACGGAGTAGGTTTACCTCACGAGGAGAGCCGTCTGCGGCAGGTTGAAGGCAAGCGATACTGGTCATTTCCCTGAGGGCAAGCGAAGCCCTTTGGTCCCCCAACGGTTGTTGCGAGAGCTGAAAAAGCTTTGCTATACGGGCGGCTGGCGACGGCGAGTACTGCTGCAGAAGGTATGATTTGATGGCGTCATACGCTATTGGGGTGTCTCCTTGTTCACAAAGCCAGTCGGATATTTCTGGGAAGGTGTCCTCGGGTATCGCCGTGAGAACATAATCCGCTTTGGTGGTTGAGCGAGTCACGCCCCTGACACGAAAGTGGACTTCAGCCCGTTGAAACAGGGCGAACTCTTCTCCGCTGGCGAACGGTGAAAGTTTCAATGGGGCGGCCGCAGTGCCAACTGCCGGAGTAGAGTCAGCCTCGTCATAGTACCAACGATTGAGGGGCGAGGGAGGTGGGGGTGGAAGGCAGTGGGAGCGAGTCGACTTCCGAGGTCACCAATGTGACGGCGCCGAGTAAGAGTGTGAACTCAAAGGCAGATTGGAAACGACTGAGTTATATTATTGTGGAACACTCTCCTTATATACAAAACCTCAAGGCAACAGGACATAACAAGTTCACAAGACAGACAATATTACAGAGGAAAAACCAGACAGGAATTTTCATGTTCGTTTTAGTGCGAGGGAGGAGCAAAGATACAAACATAATATATACAAAAGGAATTATGTACAATTGTGTGAAACACGGTTGGTACAAGACAGTCTCAAACTATATTCCCACGTTTGGCGAGTTTTGCCTCCTAATAGACGCTATTAAAGAATCTTTCCTCTCCTTTATTTGAACTTTAAGGAACCTTAAGGTCTTTTTATGGCATTCCCAGCGAATCTTTGGGATGTTAGACACGAGCTTTGTGGCCCTTCTATTCAGTCTGCGAAGAAATTTAATTCTTATAAGCATTTATATTACTGTTATTTCTTCAGTAGGACTTTATTACATTGTCCCTGTTCCTTTGTATGTTCCTTATGATCCTGATTACTGAAAATTTTATTTTTTCTTCTTGTATTTTCTTCCTATTCCTGATTGGGCTTCATCCCAGAAAGACAATCTCCTCACCAGTATGTTTTAAAGTAAATTAATTTCTGGTTTTGAAATAAGAAATTTAAGACTATTGAATGAAAGATAGAATCAAGAGAAAAAAAAAAGGAATAAAAACTTTTTTAATTCCCACTGCACTGTTTACAGGGACCATACCACAGAAATGTACACATATATACACTACAAAGATTCACATACGTTAGAAATATAAGAAAATTGTAAAGAAAATAAGCAAACGAACTGGGCAACACAAGAGCAGCAAAGAAAGAAATTTAAACTCCATTCTCTTCAGAATTGTCTATTTAAGCAACTCTTGCCAGGGTCCCCCACTTATCTACAGCCATTCTCAACCAGATACACCATTTCCAATTCATCTTCTTCTCAACATGTCTGAGTCCTGCACTTACTTTAACACTTCGACACTCTGCTCATCTTCTGATGTCGAGTATTTGCTTCTGTCATGTTGTACCTGAAGGAGTCCCAAACGTCTGTCTCTTGGCATTCAAGTGAATATTTGCTTTCATGAGTTGTTTTCCGGATAAGTAGCATGAAACATTCCTTTTCATCTTATATATATATATTTTTTTATTTACATACACCTCAAAATATCTCTTTTTCTAGTGAGTAGTAGTCTTCGATGCTATTTATCCTCTTAAGGATTACTTGAAGATATCTCCTTTTTTAAATGGATAGTGAATTTGATATAGAATATAAAAACCTTTTGAATTATACTATTTTCATATATAGTCATTAAAACATTTCCTGATTAACTGTACATGAAATAACATTCATGACATTGTTTTGACACTATGAATCTCTATTTTCTCACGAATGAAATCCACCATTAGTTATAAATCACGAATAATCATCAAACCATTTATAACGCCACTGTTCTAATATTTCTTCTACTCAAATCAAATACTAGTTTATGATTCTCAATCTGGGGTCATCGCTTCCAAGAGGACCATGCCAAGAATTCAAGGGGGGCATAGCAGACTGCTACAGTGTACATTTAAAAATACTGTTAGAAATCAGAAATTATAAGAAATATACCACTCTTTTCTGGCATAAAAATTCATCAACTGAGTGAAATTGAATTATCGTAGTTTTCCCATTAAAGCATTGCAATATACAGAGAGGTTGACTGAACCTTTTAAAGGTTTAAAGGCCACTCTTGGATGGTAGAGGCAAGGGAAAGTAATATTGCCTAGCAAGCAGGACAATCCCCTAAGA
>NC_090739.1:120117970-120150470 GCF_036898095.1 Palaemon carinicauda
CACACACACACACACACACACACACAAACCCCCTAATTCAATATCTTTAGGACGAGCTGTCGACGGTGGGTGTGGTCGTAGAGCGTGAGAAACTGTGACACTTTTTTTTTCTTCTTCTTTTACATTTGTTCTGTTCTCCATATCTCTTTGGTTGTTTAATTTATCTCTCTTCGTATTCTATTATTACTTCTCCCCAAATCACCTTTTTCTCGTCTAACATATTCTTTATTATTCATATTATCTATCTATATTATCTTATATTTTTTTTCTTGCTAAGATATGAATTTTGTTAGTTTGCTTTTATGTATTATTAAAATCAAGTATAATAAATTCATCATCAATTCTAATATTTTTTTTATAGTAATATGATAGCATAGTCCTCTTTTTCAGTTGGTGTTGGAATCCGCATGTTTTGCACGTGTTCGAGTGGTACACACTAAAGTTTATACAGCGTTTTCTGAAACCTTTGATTTCATTTTTTTTTTTTTTTCAAAATCTAGGATACATTTAGTCTATTCAGAATAAGTTGGTTACATACATTTTATTCAGTATTCCTTGCTTATAAAAAGAATTACTTAAAATTCCTTGATTCCACGAAGTTTAATTTTAATCCAGGGATTCTATATAACCTTTTCGGAATCCTTTATTTCTATTTAGCATATTCCGATTCCCCTGATCCAATAGAGCTTATTGAGAATGTATAGATTTATTATATATGTTTGGAAGCCTTTGATTCTATACAGATTATTCAGGATCCCTTTATTCCAAAATTCTTAATACAGATTTGACTCCATAAAGGCGACTAAGCATTTCACGAGACACAAAGATTATTAATTCAGAATACATCTGATTTCCCAAAGTTTCTTCAGAATACTTAGTTCCTTGTTGTTTATCTAGAGGCCATAGTTTCCATATTTTCCTATCATTAATTATCCTAAATATCTCTTACTCAAATGACCTTTCAATTTTTGTTTTCCTTTCTTTGTGAATACGAGATTCATTTTAAAAAGGGTAATATTTTCCAATTTAAGATATATTCAATGACTACCTAAATACTTATTGTCATTACTATCATCATCACTATCATTATCAACATTTCTTAGATATAGAAATGCCGTACACAGGATGTGGAAGTCCTTTACAGCTGTACAAGATTGAACAAGGTAATTTTCGGTAATTTACAAAACTGTTAAACTGTTTGTAAAATCCAAGCACCAATGTAGTTTTGTCGTCTACACCTGCAAAACCACAATTGAACAAAAACCATCAAAACTTCCCTGAGACATAAACATACCATATACAAAAAGTCACTTTAGCAGGCGACTACAAATTATTTAACAACAACAACAAACAACAAACGGAGCCGTTTCTAGTCCACTGCAGGACAAAGGCCTCTGACATGCCAGTTTTCATCATAACGCTGGCCAGTGGGGATTGGTGATGGTGGAAGAATTTCGTCAGATCTCTCACGGCAAACTAACCTAGTATGACTGCTAAAATCTATGATTATTTTTGGTAACAAATCAGTTGTTTTCTCTACACATGGCAACAGAAGTTTTGATAATCTATAAATAGAAATCACTCAAAATTCCTAGACATAAAAAATATGGTATACAAAACGCCATTCTCACAAACACACTCAATTTTTCCTGCAACTTTCGGTAAGGTTCTGCAATATAATTTATGGGAATGTGGCCGAAAAAGCCGCGGCCATTTTTGACCTGCATCTCAACTAGAGGATACGAAAGCCTTATGGAATCCACTGCTGCCGAGGAGAAATCTTTCGAACCTCTGGCTGATTCTGTTTCAACGTCGGGTCTATTTCTGGCAACGTCTTATTTGTCATATTTCTAATTTCGTATCTGTTTTTATTGCTGTTTTAGTTCGCTTGGTGGCGGAAGATTTTGTTTGGTATTATATCAGTAAGTTTGAGTTATAACTATCAAAAAATAAAATGCTTGAATGTCTATCATTGTTCTTTAAAACACACTCACATTGTTATCATTACTTGCTAAGCTACAACCCTAGTGGGAAAAGCAGGACGCTATAATCGCAGGGGCTCCAACAGCGAAAATAGTCCAGTGAGAAAAGGAAACGGGGAAAAATAAAATATTTTAAGAACAGTAACAACAGTAAAATGACTATTTCCAATATAACCTATAAAAACTTTAACAAAACAAGAAGAGAAATGAGATAGAATAGTGTGCCAGAGTATACCCTCAAGCAAAAGAACTCTAAACCAAGATAGTGAAAGACCATGGCACAGAGTCCATGGCATTTCTTACGACTAGAGATCAATGGTTTGATTTTGCTGTGTCCATCTATAAGAAGAGCTGCTTACCAAGGCTAAAGAGTCTCTTCTACCCTTACCAAGAGGAAAGTAGCCACTGAACAATTGCAGTGCAATAGTTAACCCCTTGGATGAAGAATTTTTTATTGGCAATCTCAGTGTTGCCATGTGTATGAGGACAGAGGAGAATGTGTAAAAAATTAGGCCAGACTATTCAATATATGTGTAGGCAAAGGAAAAACGAACCGTAACCAGAGAGAAGGATCTAATGTACTACTGTCTGGCAATACAAAAGACCCTATAACACTCTATCGGTAGTATCCCAACGGGTGGCTGGTGCCCTGGTCAACCTAGTACCTACCTACCTACCTCTATATATGTATATATATATATATATATATATATATATATATATATATATATATATATATATATATATATATATACATACATATATATATATATATATATATATATATATATATATATATATATATATATATATATATATATATATATATATATATATATATACATACTTTCCACTGTCAGTAACATCATCCAGAAGGAATTTTATGTTTAATCCTATCTTAATAATAGGATATAGGCTTTAATTCCCATTATCGAATTACTCAGATTCAGAAGTCGCATAAATCATCTTCTGTGGATGTAAACGAATCGACTCCATTACCAAATGTAGAAAATGTTAATCTCCCTTTCCTAATGACAAATGACAGGTGTCAATGCTCTTAAGTATTCCAATTATGCTGATGAGTAAAATTCTCTGTACTGTACATGGCACAAACATAAACACAATCAAAATCACGTGTATAAACACCCTCAGTTTCTTCGTTTTTCTTCCCTTTAGATGATATTCAGGTAAAGTTTTGAACAGCAGTCGTTTATGTGTGCACAATATTCCTCCACCACACCATTGTTAGAATAGTTTTAAAACAAATATTTATTACAATGCCTTAATAAATTATTTTTATTAAATGTAGTGGTCTTTGATGTTTAAAGATAAGGAATATTAACTAAAATTAGAAGGAAATTGTTCACAAAATGTTGTCCTGAAATATAGATTTACTGAGGTTTGGACACCATAACAAATATTCCCCTCCCAACAAAATTAAGAAATAAAAACATCGGCATTATTACGCCTTCAATCAGATCCAGATATCAATTTTTAAGATGGTTCTTGCGAAAAAGTTACTCAAATATTTCACAAATTATCCAATTAACTACGATTTTGGAATTCATTCTTTTCTTCTATAAAAGAAGTGTGTCAGTTGACAGCCAGGGATTCCGTTGTGCAGAAGCGCAGTACTTGATGCTTCGCTTCTCGTATTTTGAGGTTTTTGGACGTTTTCATGGACATTACAGTGACATTCCGGCAGGGGTGAAAAGGTTACTGGGTGGACATTCAGTGCTACCAAAAAGTGTCAAGTGTGCAAAGTGTTTCTATTTAAAGTAAGTGAAGTGGCTAACCCAAATATGTATTTTGATTTGTAGAGGAGTTTCCCACCATCCTAAGTGAGGTAAGGGGTCAGGGATACTAATTAGGCATAACACCAAGGTTAGGTTAGGTGGGTTTGTTTAGCTTAGACAACTTTGCATTTTACCTGTTTTCTGTTTTCTCCCAGACAAAAAAAAAAAAACGCGATTTCCCAATGTGGAACGCCATTATACAGCAAAAAAATCAAAAATAGAGACACAAAGGTATTCTGCTCAACATGCTTGGTCTGGATAGAAAATAAATTTAAGTCGAGAATAAATCTGCAAATAGTTGAAGAAGAAGAAGAAAAAGAAGAAGAAGAAGAAGAAGAAGAAGAAGAAGAAGAAGAAGAAGAAGAAGAAGAAGAAGAAGAAGAAGAAGAGAAAAATGAACAGGATATGTGTAAGGATGCAGAGGAAATCATTGATATAACTTATGATGCCATCCAACAACATACTTATGAAGAAATAAATTATCAGATGGAAACAAATAATAGACCCAAGAGACTCTACCCGGACCTACATACTTTTAGGGAAGAGCAAGAACAAGAAAAAAAGAAAAGAAAGATATAGTCTGTAATAGACTGAAAAGAGGGAATTGCAGATTTGGCGAAAGATGCTACTACAAGCATTCAAAGATATGCCATAATTATGAAATATATGGTAAATATGCGTATTTAGACGGATATGGAGACGAATGCAGAGATCTCCATCCAAAAATATGCAAAACCCTAAAAGAAGGAAAAGGATGCAGTTTCAACAAAAAATGTCGATATATGCATCCTGCAACTATGAATGAGAGTAAGAAAACTCAGCAAACTGAAAAGAAAAACAAAAATGAAACAAGAAAAGAAACAAAAAAGCAGGCCGCGTTTATACCGCACTATGCACCAAAAAAAGCCTTTCAACCCAAATCTGCACAAATAGAGCCCAACTACAAAGAATGCATCTATAATGCCAGGGGTTGGTGCAGATATGGGGATAATTGCAGGTTTACACACAAAAATAAATATGAGGGCGAAAGAACAAATATAATAGAAAAGTTGGATTTTTTAATGGCAGAATTCCGAGAAATGAAGAAAAGAACATCATATCAGAACAGGAAGGAAGCATGGGAGAATCCATATTATTACCAATATTAAATAATGGGGATGAAACACAAACCATAATAGTGATGAATGCACAGGGTTTAGTCACGAATAACTCTAAAAGGAAAATAGAGTTCCTAGAAGAACTAACCCAAACTGAAAAAATAGATATATCAAATATAAGTGAAACATGGTATTCCCAAGAGACTGGCAGTGATGACCAGATAAAGGGTTTCCAAACTTATAGATCAGACAGAAAAAATAGGAATCAAGGGGAACCGCAATATATGGAAGAGACATAAATCAAGGAAAAGTCTGTGAAAAATACAGCAACACAGAATGTGAATTGATTGCGGTAGAATTTGAGTTTGAAAAACTAGTGAATATTGTAGTTTACAGACCCCCAAATACTAAGGAGTTTGACATAATAATAGAAAAAATAGATGATATATGTAGAAACCATAAAGACTGGAATATACTCCTATCCGGAGATTTTAACTTTCCTTTCGTGTATTGGAAAGAACGGATAGAAGAAAGTGGTTGTATGTATACATATAAAAAAGAGAGTAATAGTAGCACAGAAGATAAGAGGCAATTTGAAAAGCTTCAAGATATGCTATTAGAACATAATATGCAACAAATAAACCACATTCCAACAAAAAAAAGGAAAATGTCCTAGATCTAGTATTTGTGAATGAGGTGAATTATGTTAAAGAAATAATAGTGTATAACACGGGAATTTCAGACCACAATGTCATAGAATTGATAGTTCATTCCAAAGCAAGTGATAATGACCTTAGATGTCAGGATGCCTGAAAACTTTAAATCATTCATTCGCAGAATTAATAAAAGCACAAAACTTTGGGAAGGATATGGAAAATATAATTTTTACAGTAAGAATATAAAATGGTCAGAAATAAATGAAGAACTGAATAAAGAATGGAAAAATGTATTTGTAAGTGAAAATATACAGGTAAATACGGACATACTGTACAAAATACTGGAGAAAATTGTTGAAAAATATGTACCGAAAAAAAAACAATAAACAAAAGACGTGCATACCAAGAGACAGAAGGATCTTATTTCAGAAAATTAGAAAGTGGAAGAAAAATCTTGCAAAAGAAAAAAATGTGTGGAAAATGAGGGAAATAAAATGTAAGATAGAAAATGCAGAACAAAAGATTATACAGTCGAAAGAAAATGAAAAAAGGGACTTAGAAGAAAGGACACTTCAAAATATAAAAAGAAACCCCAAAGTACTTTACTCCTATGCAAAAAAGATGAATAAAGGGAGAATAGAAATAGGCCCTCTAAGAATTGAAGGACGGCTAACGAATAAAAAAAAAGGAAATATGCAACATATTAGCAGAAAAATATAAGAGTGAGTTCACGCCAAGAATTGCGAATGAGAATAATGAAACAGAAATGAGAGAAGAAAATGTTGAATATCTAACGGATATAGATATTAATGAAGAAGATATTGTCAAGGCTATAAACGAAATAAAAAATGGATCGGCAGCCGGATCAGATGGAGTTCCAGCGATTTTGTTAAAAAAAACTGCAAACACTATCGCGAAGCCGCTTGGAATACTGCTAAGACAAAGTGTAGATATGAGCGAGATATATTTTAAACATAAATTAGCTTATATAACCCCTATCTTCAAAAGTGGATCAAGACTAGAGGCAAGCAATTATAGACCTGTTAGTCTAACATCACATATTATGAAAGTGTATGAGAGGGTAATAAAAAAGAAAATAATGAACCATTTGGTCAAAAATAATTTGTTTAATATGGGTCAACACGGTTTCGTGCCTGGAAAAAGTACACAGACCCAACTGATAGCACACTATGAAAACATATACAAAAATATGATAAATGAAAAAGACACAGATGTGATCTATCTAGATTTTGCAAAAGCCGTTGACAAGGTAGACCATAACATATTGGAGAAAAAAATGAGAAAGCATGATATTGTGGGAAAGATAGGAAAATGGGTAAAAGAATTCCTGCAAAACAGAAAACAGATAGTGGTTGCAAATGACGAGAAATCAGATGAAGCCCAGGTAATATCGGGTGTGCCACAAGGTACGGTATTAGCTGCACTGCTTTGTTTGTTATTATGATCTTAGACATAGACTATGATGTTGAAAACTCTGTAGTGAGAAGTTTTGCCGATGACACAAGAATAAGTAGAGAAATTACTTGTGATGAAGATAGGAACTCACTACAAAGGGATCTAAACAAAATATATGAATGGGCAGAGATAAATAGGATGGTATTTAACTCCGATAAATTCGAATCAATAAATTATGGAAACAGAGAAGGAATGGTGTATGCATACAAGGGACCTGATAATGAGACAATCACAAACAAGGAAGCAATTAAAGACCTTTGTACCAACCGTGTTTCACACAATTGTACATAATTCCTTTTGTATATATTATGGTTGTATCTTCGCTCCTCCCTCGCACTAAAACGAACATGAAAATTCAAGTCTGGTTTTTCCTCTGTGATTTTGTCTGTCTTGTGAACTTGTCATGTCCTGTTGCCTTGAGGTTTTGTATATAAGGAGAATGCTCCACAACAATATAACTCAGTCGTTTCCAATCTGCCTTTGATTTCACAACTCCTCTCTCGGCCCGTCACATTGGTGACCCCGGAAGTCGACTCGCTTCCACTGCCTTCCACCCCCACCCCCTCGCCCCTCCATCGTTGGTACTATGACGGACTCTACGGCAGTTGGCGCTACGGCCTCTCCATTCAAACTTTCATCGTTTGCCAGCAGAGAGGCGTTTCCTTGGTTTCAGCGCGCAGAAGTCCAGTTTCGTATCAGGGGCGTGACTCGCTCAACCACCAAAGCGGATTATATTCTCGCGGCGATACCCGAGGACACCTTCCCAGAAATCTCCGACTGGTTTTGTGAACAAGGAGACACCCCAATAGCGTATGGCGACCTCAAATCATACCTTCTGCAGCAGTACTCGCCGTCGCCAGCCGCCCGTATAGCAAAGCTTTTTCAGCTCTCGCAACAACCGTTGGGGGACCAAAGGGCTTCGCTTGCCCTCAGGGAAATGACCAGTATCGCTCGCCTTCAACCTGCCGCAGACGGCTCTCCTCGTGAGGTGAACCTACTCCGTGCCCTTTGGATACGCCGTTTACCTGAACCTGTGCGCGCTGCCATACCCGATGTCGATAGTTTACCCATAAAGGACTTGATGACCAAAGCCGACGCCCTTATGGACAGCCACTTCAAGACCTACATCAACGCCTCCACCCCTGACGACGAGGATGCCTATTCAACGTCAAACCAAGCTGACATGAATGCAGTAGGACATACACGCCTACCCCGTGACGTGCCGAAGCGGCGACAAAGCCGCCCACCACCCACCAATCGCTCGCGCCCCAACGAACGACTTCTACAGCCACTTACTACCTCCCATCCACCGCAGTTTTGCTACTACCACTTCAGATTCGAGGCAACCGCGAAGAAATGTGCCAAAGATTGTCAGTGGCCAAAAAACGTGTAAGTAGGCCATCGCTTGTGGCGGTGGCCTCCCATGTTTCTAATCTTTTCAGTTTACAGGATACAGGAACGGGCGTGCGATTTTTGGTAGACACGGGTGCTTGTCGTTCTCTTTTGCCAAGGAAACTCTTCAAGGCACAACGTAGTCTGTCTACATCTGCCAACGTCCGCTTGGTAGCTGCCAACGGATCTGCGATACCCACCTACAGTTACGAGAACCTCACATTATCATTCGGAAACGGTAAATTCAATTGGAAGTTTCTCGTTGCTGACGTCACAATGCCAATCCTCGGTGCGGATTTCCTCTCTCATTTCCACCTTCTGGTCGATGTCCCCCACCGACGATTGGTCAACGTAGACTCGTACTTGTCGACACCTCTTCAATCCGCCCCCTCTAACCTCGCTCTCCACATTAGCGCACCCACGGATGCCTACGCCCACCTCCTCACGTCGTACCCGGAAGTTTTCCGTCCAGAACTTCGCCAAACGCCCACGGTTCCTGCCAAGCACGGTATTTATCACCATATCAAGACGACGGGAGCCCCAGTCTTCGCAAAATTCAGACGTCTAGCACCGGAACGATTGGCAGCCGCCAAACAGACGTTCGCCGAAATGGAGAAAATGGGCCTTTGCCAAAAGGCCTCCAGCCCATGGTCGTCACCCTTACACATCGTTCTGAAGAAAGACGACTCCTTCCGTCCGTGCGGGGATTACAGGCGCCTGAACATGCAAACAGAACCGGATCACTACCCCCTCCCAAACATTGCCGATGTAACCTCCTACCTGCACAAAGCAAAGGTTTTCTCTACGCTCGACCTCCTGAAGGGGTATTATCAGGTGCCTATGAACCCAGAAGACATCCCCAAGACCGCCATCACCACTCCGTTTGGCACATACACCTTCAATTACTCCTGTTTTGGCCTTCGTAATGCTGGGGCAACGTTTCAACGTCTCATGGATGGCATCTTAGGGGACCTCCCTTTCTGTGTATGTTATGTGGACGACATCGTGCTCGACCGCCTGCAACAAAACGGCCTTGTAGTCCGGTACGACAAGTGTACCTTTGGCGCCAACGAAGTGTCGTTCTTAGGGCACCGTATCACTCCTGAAGGAGTCTATCCCCTCCCTGAGAAGGTAGCAGCCGTTCAGAATTTCCCCACGCCCTCGACCGTCAAAGCTCTGCAGAAATTCTTGGGCATGATCAACTATTATCACCGCTTTCTGCCAGCCATTGCCGCCACTCTTGCTCCCCTCTACGCCTCCCTCAAGGGCAAGCCAAAAGACTTGAAGTGGGGTCCCCTTCAAGAAGCGGCCTTCTGCAATGCAAAGAAGGCCCTATCAACTGCTGCGGCTCTCACTTTTCCTATCCCACACGCCCCTCTCCTTCTCTCCACCGATGCCAGCGACGTCGCTATTGGTGCAGTACTCGAGCAGGTGGTCAAAGGCTCGCCCCGTCCATTGGCCTTCTTCAGCAGAAAACTGTCCAAGGCAGAATCGGGTTATTCTACCTTCGATCGAGAATTGCTGGCGGTGCACTTGGCTGTCCGTCACTTTCGCCATTTCTTAGAAGGTACGCCCTTCGTCATTCGCACAGACCACATGCCTCTGGTGCACGCCTTCACTCGACAGTCTGACGCCTGGTCCGCCCGTCAACGCCGACATCTCTCCGCCGTGGCTGAATACAATTGCACCCTCCAATACGTCCCTGGGAAAATGAATCCCGTTGCCGATGCCCTGTCAAGCAACACGTTGGCTGCCGTTCAATTGGGATTGGATTACAACGCCCTGGCTGAAGCCCAACGACAGGATCCAGAGTATCAAGCTTGTAGGACATCCTGCACATCCCTCCGTTGGGAGGATTTTCCCCTCGAAAACTCCAACACCACCCTCCTCTGTGACGTCAGTACTGGTAGACCGCGACCTTGGATTCCTGCTCCCATGCGCCGACAGGTGTTTGATTTCATCCACGGCCTTCCACATCCCTCGTGCCGTTCTACTGCACAGCTGCTGAAGGCAAAGTTCATTTGGCACGGCATTTCTAAGGATGTTAAGGATTGGGTCCGTGCCTGTACTTCTTGCCAAACTTCCAAAGTACATCGACACACGGATTCAGGAGTGGGCACCTTTCCTCAACCTCAGCGTCGTTTTGCACACATTCACGTCGACGTTGTAGGCCCCCTACCCACATCACAAGGACATCGTTACCTGTTTACCGTCATCGACCGCTCCACTCGTTGGCCTGAAGCCATTCCCATGGAAACTGCAACGTCCGCCTCATGTACATCTGCCTTACTCTCTGGATGGATTTCAAGATTCGGTATCCCTGAGCATATTACTTCTGACAGGGGAACCACTTTCACCTCTCAATTATGGACGTCATTAGCGAATCTCCTGGGCATCACCCTACATCAGACAACGGCCTACAACCCCGCTGCCAATGGAATGGTTGAACGTTTTCATCGCACCCTCAAAGCAGCTTTGATGTCCCGCTGCAAGGATTGCAACTGGTTTACTCAGCTTCCCTGGGTCCTCCTTGGACTAAGGACCACTCCTAAAGACGCCCTCGACGTCTCGCCAGCCGAAATGGTGTATGGCGACCCGTTGGTCGTCCCTGCCGAGTTTTTTCCTTCTACAACCTCCTCCGACGATCTCCAGCGCATACGTCACGTCGTGGGAAAATTTACTCCGTTCCGCCAGACTTACAAGCCCCCAGCGAAGCATCACATACCAACGGACTTGCACTCTGCAATGCACGTCTTCCTGCGCAACGACACCAGCAAGCCACCGTTAACGCCCCCTTACACGGGACCTTACCTTGTGATCCGACGCAGTCCGAAAGCATTCCTCCTAAACATTCTGGGCAAAGAAGACTGGGTCTCCATTGATCGTCTAAAACCTGCTTATCTTCTGCCAGATGACCCGCCTACAGTTCGCCTCTCTAGATCAGGGCGCCCTATTTAACATGTACAGTATGTCCTTTTTAGGGGGGGAACCATGTACCAACCGTGTTTCACACAATTGTACATAATTCCTTTTGTATATATTATGGTTGTATCTTCGCTCTTCCCTCGCACTAAAACGAACATGAAAATTCCTGTCTGGTTTTTCCTCTGTAATTTTGTCTGTTTAGTGAACTTGTCATGTCCTGTTGCCTTGAGGTTCTGTATATAAGGAGAGTGTTCCACAACAATATAACTCAGTCATTTCCAATCTGCCTTTGATTTCACAACTCCTCTCTCGGCCCGTCACACCTTGGTGTAATGTTAAATAGGAATATGTTATGCAACGACCAAATAGCAACGCTGTTGGCTAAATGTAAAGCAAAAATGGGAATGTTATTCAGACACTTTAAAACAAGAAAAGCTGAACATATGATTATGCTTTACAAAACTTATGTACGTAGTACACTCGAGTACTGCAATGTGATATGGTACCCACACTACCAAAAGGATATTGCGCAAATAGAGAGTGTACAAAGGTCCTATACTGCTAGAATAGAAGAAGTTAAGGACCTTGACTACTGGGAAAGACTGCAATTTTTAAAACTATACAGTCTAGAAAGGAGAAGAGAACGCTACATGATAATACAAGCATGGAAGCAAATAGAAGGAATTACTGAAAACATCATGGAGCTTAAAATATCAGAAAGAGCAAGCCGAGGTAGATTAATAGTGCCAAAAAATATTCCAGGTAAACTAAGAAAGGCGCACAGGAAATTAATCCACTACGCACCAGCATCGATAATGCAGCGACTATTTAATGTGCTGCCAGCTCATCTAAGAAACATATCAGGAGTGAGCGTAGATGTGTTTAAGAATAAGCTCGATAAATGCCTAAGATGCATCCCAGACCATCCAAGACTGGAAGATGCAAAATACACCGGAAGATGCATTAGCAACTCTCTGGTGGATATACGAGGTGCCTCACACTGAGGGACCTGGGGGAACCTAAACAAAAAATAAGGCAAGGGTAGCCCTGTATCTCTAAATCTTATTATTTGCAGGAGAAATAATGGGGAAATTCGTCGTAAACACAATATTTAAGACAGAAATATATGATTTCATAGATATCCGAGTTTGGCTGAAACTGTAATTTTACCAGAATAATGTATTTAACAATATAGGGAAATGAAAATACAGCAACACCGTCTTCATGAGAATATGGTATTTTAGTTAATGAAATGACGGTCGAATTTATCAACCTTCGTGTAAATTGTACTTAGAGATAAGTAAGTTGAATGTTATTTACGCTAAGAAGTTATGCGCCCCTGTAAACTTTAGTTAATCTTGAATAATTACTGTGAAGGAAGACCCGTATACTCTCTCTCTCTCTCTCTCTCTCTCTCTCTCTCTCTCTCTCTCTCTCTCTCTCTCTCTCTCTCTTACACACACCTGTGTTTGTGTCTGTGCATGTGTTTTGTTCTAGTCTTACTTGATGAAATTTCACTATCATTATTACTAAAATTGATGTTGTGGCTCATTATTTCGAGTCGGAGCACTGAATATTTTTTTTTTCCTGTTCTGAAGTATTTGAGCATATTCATATAAGCAAAGAGAGAGAGAGAGAGAGAGAGAGAGAGAGAGAGAGAGAGAGAGAGAGAGAGAGAGAGAGAGAGAGAGAGTATCCAAAATTAGGCCAAAGGAACAATAACTAAACTAACAAGTCCAATTTGCTTTACTTTTTTTTTTTTTTTTTTTTTTGGCTAACCTAAAAAGTTTAATATTTCCATGTCGATAAGTTTAGTGTCTTTCAGAAATTGACCATTTAAGCAGGAAAGGCGAAAAGCATTATTTTATGCCTCCTATTTTATTTCCTTCATTACTCGCTGTTGGCTGTTGGTCTTACCAAGTATTTTAACTTGCAGAGTTTAACGGCTTTTGTCAGCGAAGTGAAATACATTTGTGAGTTACATGTTCCTTGCACAATTTATTGTCCAACTCCGAGATGTACAAATATCTACGCATGTTTAGTTTGGCAGTAAGTTTGTAAGCTTTTAATTTTAAGATTATGTCGGTTTGAGCTTCATAGAAAATTTTAACAATAATCTTTCCCTTAATTTCTTTTCATGTTAAATTAGCCGTAAGAATGAACATGATTCTTTATTGCATAAATCAATTGTCAATATCATATTTCGTGTTATGTTTTATAGGAGCAGTCTACACATGAATTTTGGGCTATTGAATGAATGTATGTATATATATATATATATATATATATATATATATATATATATATATATATATATATATATATATATATATATATATATATGTATATGCTTTTTATTTGAATCTCAAATATCTACGAATAAATATCATATAAACACCGTTTGATGAATATCACATTCACGATTAAAGAATGCACTGGAAGTTATATCTGTCTACCTATCTATCTATTGCATTTTATATTTACTCTTTTTCTCTGTTGCTTTGAGAAAATGATAGCTTTTCAGATTTCATAATTGATGATGTTGAAAACATCATCAAATATAACAAACGTTTATTAAAACCTCTTTCGTGTGACTTCAAGCAAAATTCAAACAAAGATACAATTAAGATAATCAATATGAAATTAGAAACGGGGATTTTGTTTCTATTCCATATCTCTCTCTCTCTCTCTCTCTCTCTCTCTCTCTCTCTCTCTCTCTCTCTCTCTCTCTCTCTCTCTCTCTCTCTCTCTCTCTCTCTCTCTTAAAACGAAAGTTAGTTTTGACATGCAAAATTGCATTCGTCCCCCATTGTTCAAATATATTCTGCGTCACAGGATTTCTGTCTTCTAAATTGGGTTTAAAATTACATGTAGCCTTTTTTTTATATATATTCATATCTATATATTCACTTCTCTTGGGCAGAGGTTATTTCTTGATATGTTATTTGTTTGATTTTTTTATATTTCACATTATAAAGCAATGACTGTCATTGTAGATTCCTATCCACAATAGATTTTGAAAATATTCATTGATATATATCAATACGATTTGACAGATCGATAGATTTTATTATAAAAAAAACAATGGAATTGTTAATGGACGTCTATTAGAAATCAGGCCATTTTTCTGTTTATATGCATTCCTTGAGTCTTAAATTTTGATTCACCTGCTATCTTTGAGTTTCGTCATAATGACTTTCATATTAGTGATAAACTTCATTGTGATATAAGGATTGTTTTGTTTATTAATTTAAAAAAAAAAAACAAATAGTTACAATTAGAATTATACAGCCAGTGAAGTCATTACTTTTTTCCTAGGTTTAAAACTAATGGAGAGAGAGAGAGAGAGAGAGAGAGAGAGAGAGAGAGAGAGAGAGAGAGAGAGAGAGAGAGAGAGAGAGAGAGAGAGAAAGAGAGGATAACCTTGCCTGGTCGTATTGTTTTCCAAACGAATGCAATTTCTTAAGTGTCAAAGTAAAGGAATCGAGTCCCCATGAAAAATGACTTGAGGTGAGGGTCCGATAAGAAGAAACTCGTTATTGTAAATTGGGATTCTTGATTGGTACTGCCATGATGATTGACAGGAATGATCTGAAGAATGTGGCACATTAAAATGTATAAGAAAAGAGATTTCTTTTTATGAGGTGAATTAGGATATACATTGATAATGAATGAGGAACACGTAGGATTGTGAAACTCGTGCATAAAAACCTTCTAAAAGACTCAAATGCTTTACCCTAATAGCTTCAAATTGATCTGTTATTTTACGCAAATTAGCAAGAAGTTCTTTTAGTAGGCCTGTGTCAAGACCACCCTTCGGGATGTTTTCTGCTAGCTTTTTTTTTTTTTTTAACCCAAATTTCCTGATAACCTATGTCTTGGTCTATTCAAGAACACAGCAACCACCCTTAACTTGGGGCCGTTATCACATAGTATAGGGGCCCAAAACCACCCGTTTCGTCATACGCTCAACTCCGTCTCACATAAATCTGCATTAAGCTTTATATGGGCGGTCAAAAATATTCAAACTGTGAAATTTTGCAGGGAATATTGCAAAATATCAAGAAGCATATGTAAGGAGCAAAAATTACAATAGTATAATATGTATTTTGAAAGTAATACAAAATGTACACAGACAAACCAAAATAAATATTGATTTTAACATATTTCTCTTTGCAAACGACGTCATCTCAGGAAAAAATAACCAATCTTTAATTACATATTGCATTATAAATACTTCCTTGTTACACACGCTTCCATATGAGCCTGTGTTGACATTTCTTACAGCCAAAGTTTACGTTATACTGAAATAAATACCAAAACTTCCCTATCCGTTTCAAACCGATAAATCTAAATAATTAAGTGATGGTTTCTTCTGACAATTTCCAAACTTATTTTAAAGGATAAAGTGCCTTTATAGTGAGTATGATATATATTTTCATGACAACTGACGTAATTGTGATGCCTCTGTAATTATTGTAATCATTCAAATCTCCTTTTTGTACCATTTTCAACAACACTCAGTTTTGCCTCTTCACACCACATTCAACAAAAAATCTTGTAAGTTTTCATCTCAGCAGTTATTCCATCGTATCCAGGGGCTTTCCATATCTTTAGTTTTTCAATGATAGTTTCGACTTTAAACACACTGAATTCATTTATGGGCACATCAAGGTCTCCCTCAGCTTCAGGTATATCAATCAAATTATTCCCTTCATATCTCCTATTCATGACCTCACTAAAGTGTCTCACCCAACGTTGTCTTTCTATATCTTTTCTTGTGATAACAGATCCATCTCTCTCTCTTTGATTGGTATATGCTTCTTCTTCTTTGCCCCAGTAGAGATTTCATTAATAATTCTGTGAGCAATTCTTACACCATAGCTACTTCCTTAATTCATAGCTTTGTCAGCCTATCTTCTTTTCTGTCTAAATATTCTCCCTTCTCAAGAGAAAAGTAGCCACTGAACTCTTATAGTACAGTAATTAGCCCGTAGAGCGAAGAATTGTTTGGTAATCTTAGTGATGCCTTTCTTCACAAAAACAAAAAAAGACATGCACACACACATATATATACATATATATATATATATATATATATATATATATATATATATATATATATATATATATATATATATATGTATGTACATATATATACATGTACTAT
Organism: Palaemon carinicauda; assembly: GCF_036898095.1. Taxonomy (NCBI): domain Eukaryota; kingdom Metazoa; phylum Arthropoda; class Malacostraca; order Decapoda; family Palaemonidae; genus Palaemon; species Palaemon carinicauda. Next base: position 120,134,465 of record NC_090739.1, read on the forward strand.
ATATATATATATATATATATATATATATATATATATATATATATATATATATATATATATATATATATATATTTATATGTATGTACATATATACATGTACATGTATATATATATATATATATATATATATATATATATATATATATATATATATATACACACACACACACACATATATATATATATATATATATATATATATATATATATATATATATAGTATATATATACTATATATATATATATATGTATATATATATATATATATATATATATATATATATATATATATATATATATATATATATATATGCGTGTGTGTGTGAGTGTGTGTGTATGACTACTCCCTCAATGATATAACCTGATACAGTTACCAAATTAGGATTTACTTTTCCTAATTGATATCCAAATAAGTCCCTTTTCCCTCTGTGAATCGATCTCTATCAACGATTTATAATTGATCCATAACCCATTAAGTAATGAATCTCTGACGGGAACAAAAAAAAAATGAACGACGGGTGATGTTTTGATGACACTGATGGAACATCGGCCTTTTGTTGCATATTCATATGACACTGGAGGGGTCATACAAAAACTATTACAGCAACAACAGGAAAAACTGAGTTTTCTTACCTGGTGAAGATTGGTGAAGGACCTGAAAGTTATTTCAGATTAATTAATTAATTTGAGAGAGAAGAGAGAGAGAGAGAGAGAGAGAGAGAGAGAGAGAGAGAGAGAGAGAGAGAGAGAGAGAGAGAGAGAGAGAGAGAGAGAGAGAGAGAATGTTGAAATTTCTGTCTACCTCTGTGTATAGTGGTCCCTTTGGTCTGTCGTTTGTTAGTCACGTTTGTCATCAACCAAGAATAATAAAATTAGGGAGTGCTGTAGCCTTCGCTCTTAATTTCTAAAAAATGCTACGGACTTGCAATGCCAAAAATTGGAAGTATTTGTGAATGGGCCAAAAGAGTGTAAATGCCTCTTTAATGTATCAAAACTGCGCTTCATCCTTTTAATGTGTTGAAATAAGATTAGATCCTCTTAATGTGCCATAAGTTTGTGTCCTCTTAAATGTGCCAAAGCAGTGCAGAGTTCTTCTAATGTGCCGAAAAAGTGCAAGGGTCTCGTGTGATTAAACAAAACAGCCTAGCTCCTTTCAATATGTCAAAAGTGTGCTAGATCCTCGTAATGTGCTAATGCAGTGTTATGTCTTTCGATGTCAAAGCATTGCTAAGGGTACTTAATGTGTCAAAATAGTGGTAGGTTCTCTTAATGTACCAAAGCATTGTGAGGTCCCCTTAATGATTTAGAACTGGTAGCTTGTTTGCCAGGCCACCAGCCACCCGTTGAAATACTACCGCTAGAGACTTATTGGATCCTTCGAGTGGCCAGACAGTGATACATTGGACCCCTCTCTCTGGTTACGGCTCATTTTGTCTTTGCTTACACATACACCGAATAGTCTGGCCTATTCTTTACCAATTCTCCTCTTCCCTCATACACCTGACAACACTTGAATTACCAAACAATTCTTCTTCACTCAAGGGGCTAATTACTGTAATTGTAATTGTTCAGTGGCTACTTTCCCCTTGGTAAGGGTAGAAGAGACTTTTTAGCAATGGTAAGCAGCTCTTCCAGGAGAAGGACACTCCAAAATCAAACTATTGTTCTCTAGTCTTGGGTAGTGCAATAGCTTCTGTACCATGGTCTTCTCCTCTCTTGGGTTAGAGTTCTCTTGCGTGAGGGTACACTCGGGCACACTATTCAATCTTATTTTTTTCCTCTTGTTTTTCTTTTAACAGTGTATTGGACAGGCTTAATAAAAGGGGCATGGATGCCTAGTGGTTTATCAAGAAGTTGTCTTTTACTTATCCGTTTTATTTTTTTTTTTTTCTTTTCTTTTCAAAAACATCCTTACTGTCCTCCCTTCTGTTGAAGGGGGTATCCTGGAGGATATTTAGCCTTGCATAGTGTATTGGCTCTTCTATGTTGAAAATTTTTTCCGACTTTTCTTCTATAGTTTGTGGGTTTGATCAATCACTTTATTTATATTTGTGTACATATTGTTTTAGTTATCGTTATTGTTAAATTATTTTTTAAGTATGACGTATCTTTTTTTATTACCATTAATTCTTAGGCTGTCTGGAGACATTGAGTGAATTTCGGGACCAGTACGTCGTAGATTTCGTCAATGTCGTCCACTTCATTGCAATATTCGTGGTCTTCATGCAAATATTCAAGACCTTACAGTTGCATTCAGACAGTATGATATTCTTTTGTGCTCAGAAACTTTGGTTTCTAATATGAGGCACATATCTGAACTCCTTATAACTTGTTTTAAGAAGCCAAAATTTTTGAAACCGGATGCCATTTCTAGACCAAGGGGAATGTCGGTGTATATTAGGACTGAGTACCCTGCTTCTCATAGTTCCGGCTATCAATGTGGATGTCATGAGATTCAGGTAATATAAGTTTGCGGCAGGCATAACAACTATTTGTGTTCGATCTACCGGAACCCAGACATGCATGATTCTATCTTTGATTGTCTTCTTACCATTACGGCTAATGTTCAAGATAAGAGTAAGGCCTATTTTGTCTTTGTTGGTGATTTCAATGCTCACCATGGGTAGTGGTTAAATTCTGTTTCTTCTACCGGATGCCATGGCTTAAGAGCTTTAGACCTTGCCTCTGAATCAGGCTGTGATGCGATCATAAGTGAAGCTACAGTGCTACTCACAAGTCTGGTAACTGCTTGAACCTCGTATACACCGACTCCCCTGGCGTTATAACAAGTAAGGTTGTTTCTCCAGTTGGGACATCTGATCATGCCTTGATCTCATTAGTAGTGAAGACTGAGCAGCCTGTCCCTGATATATCATACTCATGTAACATTTATATGAAATCTCAAACAGACTGGAATGAGATTTTGAGTGATATTTTGGGCTTGAATTGGTCACAATTGTATGGTATTAGTATTGTTGATCCTGTCGCCCCTTTGAATGAGAATCTAGTCAACATAATTGATAGTTGTATCCCTTTCGTGTGCTAAAGTACCGAGTAAAAGACAAACCAAGGTTCAATGTTGATTGTAGACGTGCTTATTTGGAGGAGTAAGAGGCCTATCATCTTTGGAAGGGTAACAGATCAGATTTGATTTGGAATAACTATACTCAGCGTGGAGCTTTTGCTCAAGGAGTTTATGCTTCAATTGAAAAGGAATACAATTTAACCATAAAAGAAACCCTTTCTGGTACAACCCAGAAACATGAGTGGTGGACTACCCTTAAATCTGAAATCTTTGGTGTAGATGCAACAGTTCCTCCTTTACTTAAACCAGATGGCTCTGTCATTCGCTGTCCAAAGGGTTGTAATTATTGTGCTTCGTCATCTCCCATCCAAAACGTGATGTGACTCAAATTTGGGTATGGTTTATCAGACCTTTTCCGCTCTAAAGTGCTTTTAGTATGTATGGTTTCAAAGCTGCTTTTGAATGGGGCAAGGTTATCACTATGTCTTGTTTTCTTTTTAAGTGAAGATGTACCAACCAAGTTCATCGATGTTTGCAATGTTTGTGCCAGGTATGTAGACCTGACAAATAAACTTCTCAATCAACTTTGTAAATTCTTCTTGGTACCTAAGTCTTTTAAAAGGAGCTACAACATCTTAATTTGAAATCTAGAATGCTTTGCAGATAGATGCTTTTCTTTTTCTTGTCAAACATCCAGTTACGTCGTAGCCTGACAGAGTATGTAATGCCTACACTTTTTCTGAGCCTAAGGAAAAACACAAACTATTGACATCAGTCATTCCTGAGGCTAAACTCACTAGTTTAGCTTTTCGATCTCGTGAAATTAAAGCTCTCTTAATGGACCTCGATGCTTATGGAGGTGTAGACCCAAATGGTATTTTTCTTTTTTCCATAAAGACTGGAGATATCTTAGTTCCAAAGTTATCTATTATTTTGTGCAAGTTAGCAAGAAGAGGAGCATTTAGCACTTGTTGGAGAATTGGTAATGTTACTTCATTGTATAAATACGTTCGTGCTAGCTCAAGTCCAGCTGATTGCCGCCCAATTTCCATAATTCCCTTATCATCAAAAGTTTTGAAAGTCTTTCGGCAAAATGTCTAAATAGATTTTCTGAAGGTAATTATCTGTAACCTAGATGGCAGTTTGGGTTTTGTAAAGGCCTTTGAGCATGTGATGCCTTTCTTACAATCTCTAATGCTGTACAGAAATCCATTGGTTGTGGTCAAGAACTTTGTATGGTTGACCCTGATTTTAGTGCTGCCTTTGACCTTGTTAATCATGAGCTCCTTGTTTTCAAACTCAAAACGTTGGGAGTGGGTGGGTCGTTTCTTGCCACCATTATTGAATCTTTAAGTAATAGATCGCAAATAGTTGTTGTTGATGGTCACGATAGTGAGTATAGGAATGTGATATCTGGTGTTCCTCAGGGTAGTGTTCTTGGTCCATTACTTTTCCTACTATATACACGTGACATGTGGTGTGGCTTAGAAAACAATCTCGTTGCATATGCAGATGGGGCGACTCTTTGCATCAATTCCATCTCCTGAATGTAGATCTGGGGTTGTTGAATCCCTTAATAGAGATCTAGCTAAAATTAGTGCATGGTGCAAATTATGGGGTCATAAAGTATGATTATAAGTAGGTCAAGAACAGTGGCTCCTCAACATCCGGATTTCAGCATTGATAATGTTTCTTTAACTCTGTATGACTCTTTCAAGATTTTAGGTGTGATTCTCGACAGCAAATTTATTTTTGAGAAACACATTCGGTCTGTCTCTTCTTCACAAGAAATTGGCTTATTGAGAAAGTCTTGTAAGATCTTCGTTGACCAATCTATTCTGAAGAGGTGTTTTAATCCTTTCATTCTACCTTATTCCGAGTAGTTCTCCTTTCTGGTCTTTAGCTGCTGATTCTCCTCCTTATTTGTTGGACAAGAACTTACGGTCTATTAAATTTCTTATTCCTGATCTAGATATTAATCTTTGACACCGTTGTTCAATTAGTTCGTTAGAAGATTTTTCATAATTCTGACCATCCTTTAAAATCAGATCATCCTGGACAGTACCATCCTGTTTGTAATACTAAGTATGCAGTTAGTTCTAATAGTCATGCCTTCGCCATCATGAGGCTCAATACGACACAGCATCTTAGAAGTTCTAATCCAGCTTTGACCAAGTTGTGGAATGATCATCCTAATCAGGTACTAGTAATTGAATGGGTAGAACTTCAAAAGTCCAAACTTGCAGCACAGGTTTTTTGTTGAATAGGCTAACATAAGTCTCTTTATATAGTTTATATATGATATATATGTATGTATATAAATATATATATATATATATATATATATATATATATATATATATATATATATATATATATATATATATATATTAGCTGCTACTGTCCTTGAAATATTTTAATTTAATTGGTCATTACTTCTTATATAGTTCATTTATTTCCTTATTTCCTTTCCCCACTGGGCTATTATTTGCTGTTGGAATTCTTGGGCTATATATATATATATATATATATATATATATATATATATATATATATATATATATATATATATATATATATATATATATATATATATATATATATATATATATATATATATATATATATATATATATATATATATATATATATATATATATATATATATATATATATATATATATATATATATATATATATATATATATATATATATATATATATGTATATATATATATATATATATATATATATATATATATATATATATATATATATATGTATATATGTATATATATATATATATATATATATATATATATATATATATATATATATATATATATGTGTAATAAATGAAATAGTTAGTTATTACATGTTTAAAACACATGACGTAATATGTCATTGTGGGTGAAGATGCTAGCGTGAGATTTGCTGTAGTCAGATAAAATCATAACAGGATGTATTTTGCGTCCCTCGGCAATGTAACATTTTTCTGAAGCATCAACACAATTGCATACCGTGTGAAAGATTGTGTCGTCACCGGATGCAGGTGTCTTCCAAGACGAATGTAAAGTTTACATATTGTGTTTAAATGCTGAGACAACTAAACATACGATATCTGTGATATCGATAATTTAGGCAGTTCATATCTATACTTCACCTGAATTGCTCATCAGACCAAACCAGCTACACTCCTGTGATGGAGATGTTTAACACTGTTATTTTTAGAGAATAAACCATTTTAAAGTTACAATGATGAACTTTATTTCAAGACTCAACATCTCAAACAACACATACTCAATGTGTGTTAATAACAGTAGCACACTATATATATATATATATATATATATATATATATATATATATATATATATATATATATATATATAGCGTCATGCTTTTCCAACTAGGATTCTAGCTTAGCTAGTAATATATATATATATATATATATATATATATATATATATATATATATATACTTTATATATATAAATATGTATATATATATATATATATATATATATATATATATATATATATATATATATATATATATATACATATATATATATATATATATATATATATATATATATGTTTGTATATATATATACATATATAATATATACTGTATATATATATATATATATATATATATATATATATATATATATATATATATATACATTTATGTATGCATGTATGTATATATCACCATTATACAGTATATAAGTATGTGTTTATGGATATACCTGTACATGTATTTATAAATGTACCTAAACACTTTTATGTCTATGTATGTGCGTTGGTTAGTGCTATCTTTTCTAAATATAGGAGCTCCATATGCGCTATATTTTTATTATTAAAAGAAAATGTAGAAACTTTGTCGAATTATGTCATAAAAAAAACAATAAGGGCAAGGCTAGCTTTGAAGAAACAGACAAAAAAAAAATCTATAGAATTCCATAATAAAAAGAAAAATACATAGACATGTTTTTTTTATCAATACCCTCGGCTGACGCAGACGTCTCTTCTGTAGAATTCCTTACTCTAACAAACATCATTAGGGTACTGGCTACCACCGCAGGTTTTCCTCTCATCCAACTTTGATGATTTTGGAAGGTAAACTTGGCCATGAACGCTCCTTTTTCTTTTTTTCCTCTTCCCAATCTTTTTCTTCTTAGTTTTTCGTATCTTTCAATTCGAGGAGTCTTATCTTATTACCAGTCTTTTTTTTCTTATTTCCCCTCTATCGTTTTTGTCAAATCGACGAGTCTTATCATAGCACCTCTCTCTCTCTCTCTTCTATCAACTATATATCACCAGACCTCACATCAAAAGTCATCTTGTTGCCCATGCTTGGACCTTGGATCAACGCATTATGCAAGCAGAGAGAGTTGCGGCCGATGCTGGCCTTGCCTTTCAGACACAACCGACACCTAATCATCTACTTCAATATCAGCAGGCGAGGGATGATTTAGTTGCTCTCCAGAAGTGTGTCTACACTGAGTCGTGGTATAAATACACTGACCTAATTAACCACCAGACTAGCGTTGGGACTATGTGGCATCTCATTAAAAGGACTGTCAAGAAAAAAACCACATGTGCACTTCATCACAGTCCACAAGCATATGCCCAGGATCTCATCGCTACTTGGTCAACCCAGTCACGGTCCAGTAATCTCCCTGTACAAATCCAAGAAGCACTCTCTTCCCAGAGCAATTTACGCAACCTTCGTCTGATGGCTGCATTGTTGGAATCAGACGAGGAGGACAAAGAGCTGATCACCGAGGATGAGCTGCGACGTGCTGTTATGGGAAATAAAAATTCTGCTCCTGGAGATGATGGCCTTACTTATCAAGTGCTTCGTCTTCTCCAGAAGGTTCCTGGAAATCCTCTTCTACAATTGTATAATCTTTGCTACCAACTTGGATATGTACCTGCTGCCTGGATCATTAGCACAATTATTCTTATCCCAAAGCCTGGAACTGATAAATACCGGCCTATCTCCCTCACCTCATGTTTTAGTAAAGTGTTTGAGCATATATTACTAACCAGGCTAATGTACCGGTTACAAGAAAAACTTTCTCCCCATTTGTATGGCTTTCTTCCACAGAGGAGTACTCATCACTGTTTAGCTGAACTCTACTCCCGATTGTCCTCCAACAGTGTAGTTGCCTTCCTTGACCTCAAAAGTGCTTTTGATATAGCCAACCGGGATATAATTCTTGATCAGCTTGTCGAATTTGGTGTCAGAGGAAACCTTCTGAAGTGGATAAACGGTTATCTCAGCAACAGAAAATCGCGTGTTTTCTTTAAAGGTGCATGTAGCTCCCATAAAAATTTTGAGCTTGGCACACCTCAGGGTGGTGTATTGAGCCCATTTCTTTTTAATATACTTATGCACCGTGTACTGTCTCTCCTCCCTGCTATCCCTGGAACCACTGTAACCTGCTATGCTGATGATGTCTGCATCCACTCCACTACCCCTCGAGACCTTCAACGTGTCCTTCAAGACTTCTACAGGACCTGTACCTCCGGTGGCCTCATACTCTCCCCAGAAAAAAGCAGAATCTTCTCTGCGCGGAATCTCCGAGACCTGCCAGTGTTCACTATGGGTGGGAATATTATACCTCACTGCACACAGTATACATATCTAGGTGCACCAGTCAGGATCACCCCTGCTATACCCGCACGACAACGAATCCACCCCATGGTGAAAAACCTTCTTGATCGACTGGAGCCTCGCTTCACTCCCATCAAGTGGCTTGCGACCAGGGCCACAGGTATATCTATCCCCGTGGCTAAAACCCTCTATATCCTCTTCCTAAGGTCAGTTGTTGACTATTTATCTCCTGCTTTAATTCAATTACCCAGACAGGCATTACAACCACTAGAACTGTTCCAAAATAGGGTAATGAGGTTTATCCTAGGTTGCCCTCCTTCCACTCGGATAGTCAACATGCAGACCGAACTCATGTTACCTCCATTAATAGAGAGAATGTATGCCAATTTAACTTTGTTTTCTGTTAAATGTCTACACTCTCCACAATTTACTCCAAACTTCTCTGCTGTCCTCAGAGCATCACTTGACGAAGATGCACCAAGACCTCAACTCCGGCCAGGGGGCCATAACCTAGTTAGGGCAGTATGTGAAAATCTTCGACACCTTGATATTGGTGTACCTGAGCAAGCTGTCATCCAAGATTTGCCACCATGGCGGGTTCCTATTCCTGCTGTCACTTTCACACCAACCTCTAAAGATGCCCATACCAGTCTACAGAAACAGCTGGTTTTGGAAACAATATCCAATGTGTCAATTTCAGTTCCTGCAGGACACCACATCTACGTTGACGGCTCAGTACAGGCAGATGGAAGTGCAGCATGTGCTATGTTCTCCCATACTTTAGAACCTCCTGAGGGTGGGTGGCATGGTCGCAGGTTGCCAAACTCATCCAGTTCCACTTATTGCGAACTTCAAGGTATATGGGATGCAGTAACTCTACTTGTTAGAAGAAATGTGAATGGATTGGTGATCTGTGACTCCAAATCTGCACTCCAGGCACTGACATCTTCTAGGCCCAGCTGTGGCCGTGTTGTGCAAGACATACTGTGTCAACTCGCAGCTGCTTACAATGCCTCGCTTGTCATGTCCTTCATGTGGATGCCCTCCCATATTGGGCTTGCTGGGAATGACATGGTGGATAGTCTTGCTAAAGCTGCCTGCACACTGGACCTTGATGACAGAAATGATGAGCCCTCACTTCGCTGCCTTAAACATAGAATATTTTCAGCAGCTTTTGCTTGTACAGTACAGCGCAGGGATGCAGAGAGGGGCACTAGTGTTTCCATACAACATCATGATAACTTTCTGCATAGCCGTTACAAGTACCGGCGACGTGGACTCATGGTGCGTAGGCATAATGTCGTAAGTGCCAGTATAAAGGTTGGGATATCGTCCTGTGTGGCAGGTTGGACAGACACTAGATATACCACACTACACCTCATGTAAACTGTGTAATCTTGCTAATGCCAATAACCTTGAACACTACTGTCTTCATTGCCCCACTGTCAGGAATCTGTTACCTCAAGGACAAAATTTACTTCAAACCTGTCAATATTTACTCAAAGATGACCACCTAGATGTAATTTTGACTCGTCATCCACACTTTGGTGGCTGCTAAACTGTCTGTTGCTGTTGTTGTGATAATGGAATACGAACTCATATATGTTATTATTGTGAATGATATACTGATGATTCAATGCTGTAGTTTTTTTTTTTTTTTTTTTTTTTTTTGACTCGTCATCCACACTTTGGTGGCTGCTAAACTGTCTGTTGCAGTTGTTGTCATAATGGAATAAGAACTTATATATGTTATTTTTGTGAATGATATACTGATGATTCAATGCTGTATTTTTTTTCTCTCTCCTGGTAATTTCTGATGTACTGTATGTAACCTTGTTTGACGTCGTTGGTCGTAATAAATTTATTAAATAATCGTAAGTGCCAGGATAAGGGTGGGATATCGTCCTGTGTGGCAGGTTGGACAGACACCAGATATTGCCCTACTGTCAGGAATCTGTTACCTCAAGGACAAAAATTTATTTCAAACCTGTCAATAGTTACTCAAAGATGACCACCTAGACGTAATTTTGACTCGTCATCCACACTTTGGTGGCTGCTTAATTGTCTGTTGCAGTTGTTGTGATAATGGAATACAAACTCATATATGTTATTATTGTGACTGATACACTGATGATTCAATGCTGTAATTTTTCTTTTTATGTTGATTTTTTATGTACTGTATGTAATTGCCAATATGTAACTTTGTTTGACGTCTTTGGGCGTAATAAATTTATTAAATAATAATCTCTCTCTCTCTCTCTCTCTCTCTCTCTCTCTCTCTCTCTCTCTCTCTCTCTCTCTCTCTCTCTCTCTCTCTCTCTCATATGTGTATTCATCAAATTGTTCTCATTTTTGCTTGCTTTTAAGTTTCTTGATCCTTTTTATGCTTCCTTAAACATACCATCCGTACTATTCATCTTCCCTCTCCTAATTACCCATTCGTTATCTCTCATCTTTATCTTCTTTATTGTTTACGTTGTTTCTCCATCACGCTTGAATCGTTTAGTCATCTTCTTTTTCCTTTTTTCCCTCTTCTCCTCTTCCTCTTTCTCCTGTCTATTTACCTTGTCTCATGGGTTTCCCTGTAATTATCCTTATATCTCTTTTGTTATTTTTCATATTCACATCCAGAAGGAATCCTTCTCCACCACTTTAAAATACACACATCCGACTCAGTGCTCAAAAGCACTTCATTCCGACATACTGTATATCTACAGATATTTCTCCCTTTTCATCCTTTTAACAAGGCTTCAATATTTACGTAACTCATATCCTTTACGAGATACGTCTGAATGTCTGCAGCACTGACAGGGAAAATATAAAAAATATTCGTCTGATGAAACTAATTTGTCTGTCAATCACAGAGTCAGCGGTCCAATCATGCAACTAATAGCATATGATGTTGTAAGATTACAATAGAAATTATTGTTTCAACGTAATAGAATTTTCGAAGTTCAATACGAAATCTTTAACGCTGTGTTTTGTGCTGCAAATAACTTGTTGGTTAAAAGCGCGTGAAATAATCACCAAACAGAACGAGTTTTATGTGAGGTTAAAGCTTTGCGAATTGATACTTATGCAAAAGGTTAAAGGATAATTATAGATCCTATTACCATCTGTTGAAGGGGGAAAGTTTTATTTCTGAATTAAGCTTGTGTTTATGAATTTATATTAGCATTAATTAATGATTATTATCTTTATTGTTGTTGTAGTTTGATGTTAATACTTTTATTATTATTATTATTATTATTATTATTATTATTATTATTATTATTATTATTATTATTATTATTATTATTATTATTATTATTATTGTTATTATTATTATTATTATTATTATTATTATTATTCATAATCCGGTAATTGATAAGGAATTTTTCAGTCATTACAATATCAAAAAGCCCTAGACATTTTTATCGCTAAAAACTCATTAATCCTTTTTTTTTTTCTCTTTGAGTGGCACTGGCTCTCCTCGAGCAAGACAGTTCTGAGAGAGAGAGAGAGAGAGAGAGAGAGAGAGAGAGAGAGAGAGAGACTTGCTAAAATATGATTATCAGAAGAAGCCTTTTTCAGAAAAGTCAAATAAGTTCAACGTTTCTTTTGACAACCCGAAAATGGCGTTACCCTTTCGTGGTCTGATATTGAGGATGAGAATAATGAATTTCATCCATTTCTATTATTAGATGATATGTGAATAATATTTCTGAATCTTTATGATCAATAAAACATCATATCTAACCTATAGATAAAAACAAAATAACTTTATTTTTAGATATTTCAAATATTATTATGTATTTAAAGTTATAATTTTATCATATTATGACTGATAAATTAAAGGCAGAAACACAGATTTTCAATGTGAAAGAAAGAGAGTTTCCGAACATAAAAAGGAAGTGTACTCGATTATAGTTCTATTATTTTTATTCTGTCGATAGAACGCAACAATGTGTTTCCTTTCTATGTATATAAAACATATTGTCAAACCCAATACTATCAATATTTACTGAATCTCCTTAGAAAGATGATCAAATTGTCACCAAAATCAAATAAAGGAAATATGTGGACCCAAGGGCAGATCAGGTCATAATTTTGATAATTTTCGCGTAAAAGAACCATTAGAAAACGTTTACTTCCCTTTCGAATGGCCATAGCAAAAAGCTTTAAAAATGTTTCCTATTTAGTGTGTTTCTCCTTTTTAACCGAAGAGGCCTTTCCTTGCCTTACTGTGAAGGCTAAAAGAATATTAAGGCCTCTTTATGGCATACTCAAACCAGCCTAGCAATGCTTGACATAACCATTATGAGACTCATAATGCACAGTTTTGCTATTTTCATGCAAAGGTCTTTTATATATTTCCCAATTGGCTTTCCATAAAGCTTCTGCTCTTTATCATTTATGGCTGCTGGGTTTTCTAGGCATTTGGTTCCTCGTAATCCGGTAAAAAGGTTTTTGTTATCAGTATTTGCGATTGTATATATTATCTATTCCTGGGCATTCAAAGAAGAATTCATAGATAATACAATCTATACCTTATTTTGGTAAATTTGCCAGAGCCATACACATTTATGAGAGAGTTTTTGATCGTACATAATTATTTAGCAATTGTTTTATTCTATGAGGGACGTTAACAGCCGAAGGAAGGGTAGTGGAGGTCCTCTGTTGTAAATGTTGATGAATATCTATTAATGTTAAGCTTAAAAACTAGTAGCCCCGTCAACCAAAAAAGAAGATAAGAAGATAAGCCACAGAAATACAATGGTATGGTGGAAAACTCAAGGTAATATAAAAAGTATTTTACGGAAAACATACATTCAGTCTTGGCAATTAAGAAACGTAAAAATATATAGACTTTTGTAATAGCGATAAAATCTTAGAGTATATTTGAAATGTTTGTTATCTGATATTAGAGGAAAATCATACGTAACCCCAAGATCTAGCGTAAGCCTTTCACTACTCTGTAAGACTGAAACTGATAATAGACGAAAATTGTAATAAAACTTTAGATAATTGATTTAGATAGTTTACCGTAAAGTGACACAGAAAGGACTGTGAAATTATAGGCAACCTTCTGATTTGTGTTCAAAGGAAAAAAGATAAAAATTATGAAAAATGCCCAATAAAGGGACGGTGATGGACGGGTTAGGAAAGAAATTCTGCATGGCAAAATTCGTCTAAGGAAATCAATTGATGTCATCAATCTAGGCGAAATAATTAGTGTAACAGAAATAGATAACAAACATAATGTCAGAGAAAGTAGTGTACACAATACAAGAGAAAATATCATACGTAAAACAAGGGAAATAGCATACACAGTATCTTGAATGGCAGCATACAAAATAACAAAGAATCTTAAAATATTTCATCTACAATTCTTTTTAATTTACTAAACCTAAAAGTTAATTTAGCCTCTAATCCAACAATAATTTCAAATAGCAATATATTCGTCTTAATATAAAAATTTCTTCAATGTTATGTTCAGTAACATAACTTTGATTTGGTAAAAAAAGAACCATCTAACTTAATGTGATTTTGCTTTACGGAAGTTTTATAAATTGAAATCACTTCAAATTTTAGATGAAATAAAAATTCAAGATCACTAAAGTGATTAAGACTAACCAATAATTTTTAGAATAGTATAGATAGCCAATTATTATGACTTTTTATTGTGAAGGACTTATTAAAACAACCAACCTTTACATTTGCCTAGAATAACAGACATTATATTTATTGAGAAGTAATGCCCAGCGAAATATGTAGAAACAATTATCTTTCATAATTAAAATCCAATATCAACTTACGTCATCCTCTTCACTGGAAGTCTGAAAAGACCAAGATCTTTCAAAAATGACCAAAAAAAAAAAAAAAAAAAAAAAAAAAGTTATATGAATTAAGTGGATGATGTCAAGACCAACGTAGAGACTGTCGCAAGTCTCTCTTCCCTAAAGACTTCCCAAGGGTGTCATGGCTATTTTGAGAAACTTCTTTCAGCCGAGGCAAATTATTCAGTGTAGGAGAAAGAATGTCTCTCTTGCCTCACTTTCATAAAAGTCGCTTTTACATGCAACTACTACATGCAACTATTCCCTGCTGACTCCGCTTCTCTGTTTTATTTCTGTTTTGTCTTTATCTTTCAACTTTTTCCCCATCTGTCTCTTCCACTACCTGTCTGTTTTTACACTACATTTTTCTGTTTTTTGTTAGTTGATGTAATAATAGTATCATTATTGTTATCCTTTGCAATAGCAGTCATAGAAGTATAATAATGACTAATCTTAGGATAATGAATTTGTACCAGCAATGGTTTTGATAAATTATCCGACCAAGCTTTTATAATACTAATACGAAGAACCTCACCAACAGCATTGATAATAATAATAATAATAATAATAAAAATAATAATAATAATAATAATAATAATAATAATAATAATAATAATGCATACGATTAACATTGTTAGTATTGTAATCTTTACCAATACTGCAGTTCTTCATCTAATACTCGAAAAAAATAGTGTTGAAATTCATCTTGAGCTCCATAAAACAAAATCCACGACCCCTCCCCCCTCAAAAAAAAAGAAAAAAAAAAAATGCAGAAACCAGCCGTGAAATTCCTTTAACCTTTGCACTTGAGTAATGACGTTTTGTCCGGCATTTTCTCAACGTCGCATTTTTTCAGGGAAAGTTTCCGATCAATTGATGGGGCAAATAAGTTACGGTCACCACAGTTTACAAGAAACATTACAACTTTGGAGTTTACCAATACTCCATCTATTTCGACATCACTGGACCACCCACACAACCAGCCACAGGTGGCTTTGCTTCGCTTTTCCATATTCTTCTCTGTTCTTCCTTCGCCTCTCTCTATTTCGTTTGATCATTCTCTTTGTTCCTTTCCACACCTTTGTCTACCATTCTCTATTTTCAAACGTTATTTTCATCTTCCCATTTCTTCCCAACCCTTTAAATGTCTCCGTTTCTTCCCACCTCCTGAGGCACAATTAAATTTCTTTCTAACCTTCTGTTTCGTCTCTGTTTCTTCTCATCGCTTTAATCATCAGTTTTGTTCTTTCCAACCTCTTTATCTATCTCTCAATGAGAGGTCCTCTGTTAAGCTTAAAAGCTACCTGCCCCCTCTTCCCATAAATTTATTCGCCTCTATCTCTTCCTGTCACTGTATTAATCTTTCTGTTTATTTCTATTCCTTTATTAAATTTTCTTTATTCCTGCGTCTCTATCCAACTTTGTTTCCTCCTAACCATTTATTCATCTATTTCCTTTTTCCTTGCACCTTATCTAACTTCATTTCTTCCCAACACTTTATTCATCTATCTTCTTTTCCCAACACCTTTTATC
>NC_090739.1:120160470-120165470 GCF_036898095.1 Palaemon carinicauda
TAGTTTGAGGGCAGAAAAGTGGGATAAATCGTCGACATAGGATAGTTATCTTATGAATTAATAAAAATCTGATCAAGATGGCATTGTATAACACAGGCAACTCGTGGAGAGACATCGCTGGAGAGTCAGCAAAAGCAGAAATTCCATGAGTTGGCGAAACAGGAGCTCGACCGATTGACAACAGATGTCACTAGCAACTCCAACCAGTGTGACGGAAAAATATTCGCAGACATATTGAAACAATATGATCCAATAGACTGGAACAAATCTGCAGAAAACATCAGTAAAATAATTGAAGAAATTCCAAAGAAGATCCAAGTGATAAAGAGACTTATAAAGAAAGTCTACATCAATCAACACATTCCATTAAAGAACAATAACAAGTCCAATATGGTGAATATGCTGATTGATGCATTAGGAAAAAGAGACTTATAAAGAAAGTCTACATCAATCAACACATTCCATTAAAGAACAATAACAAGTCCAATATGGTGAATATGCTGATTGATGCATTAGGAAAAAGAATGCCAAAATGGTGTAATACATGTAAGATATGGTATTCCATTAATAATCCTCAACACCTGATTAGAAAATGTAATGCCTGTAATGTTCCAACACACCCCACATGTGCTGAAATACAGCAAAAAATATAAAATAGAGACACAAAGGTATTCTGCTCAACATGCTTAGTCAGGATAGAAAATATAATTGAGTCGAGACTAAAGCTGCTGCAATAGCTGAAGAAGAAGAAGAAGAAGAAGAAGAAGAAGAAGAAGAAGAAGAAGAAGAAGAATAAGAAGAAGAAGAAGAGAAAAATGAACAGGATATGTGTAAGGATGCAGAGGAAATCATTGATATAACTTATGATGCCATCCAACAACATACTTATGAAGAAATAAATTATCAGATGGAAACAAATAATAGACCCAAGAGACTCTACCCGGACTTACATACTTTTAGGGAAGAGCAAGAACAAGAAAAAAAAAGAAAAGAAAGATAAAGTCTGTAATAGGCTGAAAAGAGGGAATTACAAATTTGGCGAAAGATGCTACTACAAGCATCCAAAGATATGCCATAATTATGAAATATATGGTAAATGTGCGTATTTAGACGGATATGGAGACGAATGCAGAGATCTCCATCCAAAAATATTCTAAACCCTAAAAGAAGGAAAAGGATGCAGTTTTCAACAAAAAATGTCGATATATGCATCCTGCAACTATGAATGAGAGTAAGAAAACTCAGCAAACTGAAAAGAAAAACAAAAATGAAACAAAAAAAGAAACAAAAAAGCAGGCCGCGTATATACCGCACTATGCACCAAAAAAGGCCTTTCAACCCAAATCTGCACAAATAGAGCCCAACTACAAAGAATGCACCTATAATGCCAGGGGTTGGTGCAGATATGGGGATAATTGCAGATTTACATACAAAAATAAATATGAGGGCGAAAGAACAAATATTATGGAAAAGTTGGATTTTTTAATGGCAGAATTCCGAGAAATGAGGAAAAGAACATCATATCAGAACAGGAAGGAAGCATGGGAGAATCCATATTATTACCAATATTAAATAATGGGAATGAAACACAAACCATAATAGTGATGAATGCACAGGGTTTAGTCACGAGTAACTCTAAAAGGAAAATAGAGTTCCTAGAAGAACTAACCCAAAGTGAAAAAATAGATATATTAAATATAAGTGAAACATGGTATTCCCTAGAGACTGGCAGTGATGACCAGATAAAGGGTTTCCAAACTTATAGATCAGACAGAAAAAATAGGAATCAAGGGGGAACCGCAATATATGGAAGAGACATAAATCAAGGAAAAGTCTGTGGAAAATACAGCAACACAGAATGTGAATTGATTGTGGTAGAATTTTAATTTGAAAAACTAGTGAATATTGTAGTTTACAGACCCCCAAATACTAAGGAGTTTGACATAATAATAGAAAAAAATAGATGATATATGTAGAAACCATAAAGACTGGAATATACTCCTATCCGGAGATTTTAACTTTCCTTTCGTGGATTGGAAAGAACGGATAGAAGAAAGTGGTTGTATGTATACATATAAAAAAGAGAGTAATAGTAGCGCAGAAGATAAGAGGCAATTTGAAAAGCTTCAAGATATGCTACTAGAACATAATATGCAACAAATAAACCACATTCCAACAAGAAAGGAAAATGTCCTAGATCTAGTATTTGTGAATGAGGTGAATTATGTTAAAGAATTAATAGTGTATAACACGGGAATTTCAGACCACAATGTCATAGAATTGATAGTTCATTCCAAAGCAAGTGATCACAGAATTAATAAAAGCACAAAACTTTGGGAAGGATATGGAAAATATAATTTTTACAGTAAGAATATAAAATGGTCAGAAATAAATGAAGAACTGAATAAAGAATGGAAAAATGTATTTATAAGTGATAATATACAGGTAAATACGGACATACTGTACAAAATACTGGAGAAAATTGTTGAAAAATATGTACCGAAAAAATACAATAAACAAAAGACGTGCATACCAAGAGACAGAAGGATCTTATTTCGGAAAATTAGAAAGTGGAAGAAAAATCTTGCAAAAGAAAAAAATGTGTGGAAAATGAGGGAAATAAAATGTAAGATAGAAAATGCAGAACAAAAGATTATGCAGTCGAAAGAAAATGAAAAAAGGGACTTAGAAGAAAGGACACTTCAAAATATAAAAAGAAACCCCAAAGTACTTTACTCCTATGCAAAAAAGTTGAATGAAGGGAGAATAGAAATAGGCCCTCTAAGAATTGAAGGACGGCTAACGAATGCTAAGACAGAGTGTAGATTATGAGCGAGATAAATGTTAAACATAAATTAGCTTATATAACCCCTATCTTCAAAAGTGGATCAAGACTAGAGGCAAGCAATTATAGACCTGTTAGTCTAACATCACATATTATGAAAGTCTATGAGAGGGTAATAAAAAAGAAAATAATGAACCATTTGGTCAAAAATAATTTGTTTAATATGGGTCAACACGGTTTCGTACCTGGAAAAAGTACACAGACCCAACTGATAGCACACTATGAAAACATATACAAAAATATGATAAATGAAAAAGACACAGATGTGATCTATCTAGATTTTGCAAAAGCCTTTGACAAGGGTAGACCATAACATATTGGAGAAAAAAAATGAGGAAAGCATAATATTGTGGGAAAGATAGGAAAATGGGTAAAAGAATTCCTGCAAACAGAAAACAGATAGTGGCTGAAAATGACGAGAAATCAGATGAAGCCCAGGTAATATCTGGTGTGCCACAAGGTACGGTATTAGCTGCACTGCTGTTTGTTATTATGATCTCAGACATAGACTGTGATGTTGAAAACTCCGTAGTGAGAAGTTTCGCCCGATGACACAAGAATAAGTAGAGAAATTACTTGTGATGAAGATAGGAATTCACTACAAAGAGATCTAAACAAAATATATGAATGGGCGGAGATAAATAGGATGGTATTTAACTCCGATAAATTCGAATCAATAAATTATGGAAACAGAGAAGGAATGGTGTATGCATACAAGGGACCTAATAATGGGACAATCACAAACAAGGAAGCAATTAAAGACCTTGGTGTAATTTTAAATAGGAATATGTTATGCAACGACCAAATAGCAACACTGTTGGCTAAATGTAAAGCAAAAATGGGAATGTTATTCAGACACTTTAAAACAAGAAAAGCTGAACACATGATTATGCTTTACAAAACTTATGCGCGTAGTACACTCGAGTACTGCAATGTGATATGGTACCCACACTACCAAAAGGAATTGCGCAAATAGAGAGTGTATAAAGGTCCTATACTGCTAGAATAGAAGAAGTTAAGGACCTTGACTACTGGGAAAGACTGCAATTTTTAAAAACTATACAGTCTACAAAGGAGAAGAGAACGCTACATGATAATACAAGCATGGAAGCAAATAGAAGGAATTACTGAAAACATCATGGAGCTTAAAATATCAGAAAGAGCAAGCCGAGGTAGATTAATAGTGCCAAAAAATATTCCAGGTAAACTGAGAAAGGCGCACAGGACATTAATCCACTACGCACCAGCATCGATAATGCAGCTACTATTTAATGCGCTGCCAGCTCATCTAAGAAACATATCAGGAGTGAGCGTAGATGTGTTTAAGAATATGCTCGATAAATACCTAAGATGCATCCCAGACCATCCAAGACTGGAAGATGCAAAATACACCGGAAGATGCATTACCAACTCTCTGGTGGATATACGAGGTGCCTCACACTGAGGGACCTGGGGGAACCCAAACAAAAAATAAGGCAATAAGGTAAGGCTCTCTCTCTCTCTCTCTCTCTCTCTCTCTCTCTCCTCTCTCTCTCTCTCTCTCTCTCCTCTCTCTCTCTCTCTCTCTGAAATGAATAAATAATGTGTACTAATCTATTTTTGAAATAATATATCTTATCATGGCGAATGGGGAAATCTAATTACGAGAATATTTGAATACATCACCATTTTAATGTAAGAAAGAGGATGCTGAAAGAGAGAGAGAGAGAGAGAGAGAGAGAGAGAGAGAGAGAGAGATGAGAGAAGAGAGAGAGAGAGAGAGAGAGAGAGAGAGAGAGGGATCCTAGTGATCATAAATATGATCTAATGGAAGACAGTCTTTTTTATGATGGACTATTTCTTATGATAGCTTATAAGAGTAATGGTTTCTTAATTATTACACACTCTCTAATCAGATCCATTTAATTACTTTATATTCTTAAGATTTTTGTGTAAATTTTTACGGAAGTTGTGTATCATAGTAAGTATTTCTCTTAACAATAATATATACTTTTCAAAGGATGAAGTTTTGCTATTGGCTATATTTAAGAGTTTTAGAACAGAAAAATAATTTTGCTATTATAGCAACGTATTCCATCTATCTGTAAATGTTGAAATGTTATAGCTGAACGCATCGAAACATGAAGTTTTATCATTCAAATTATAATTACTTTTC
>NC_090739.1:120170470-120175470 GCF_036898095.1 Palaemon carinicauda
CGCCATAAAGGCATTCATTTGTGAACAGGCAGAAGACTTACAATTCTTGAATCTTCTTTCCCTACATCAAGGGGTCGGTTGTCTGATGTACCCTCTCCAATGCCTTCTTTCAAAGACAGCCTCTTCCACCAAAGCTTTTCTCTCCATATCATCCTTCACCTTATCTCGCCGTCTAATTATCACAAAGTAGGGCCGTTGTGCCTCCCTCTCAATCTTCTCCCCCAAACAGGTTCAACCTAAGCCCTCCTCACTTCCTCCCCACTATTCATCCACACATGCCCACACCATCTCAGTCGTGACACTCTTGTCCCCTTTGTAATCTTCACTACGCCTGCCATTCTTCTTATTTCCTAATTGTCCAATCTTTCGAGCAATGATATTCCCATAATCCACTTCATCATTCTCATCTCTGTTCTCTTAAGCTTTGCTTCCTCTTTTTATCTTAGGATCCACATTTTCGATCCATATATTAACACTGGTCTTATTACTGTGGCATAGATCTTGATTTTTAGCACGATTGGCATTTTTATCAAATGCCATTCCCACTTCATCTCTCCACTACGCCCAGGCTGCTTTTATCTTATTCTAAACCTCAGCCTCACAGCCTCCCTCTTGACTTAAAATGACAGGGTTCCTCTGGTATATGGGCTGCAGCTGTTGGCGAATGAGTTTAACTTCACGCAGGTCACTTCGTTCAAATGCTCTATTTAAGGATTTTTTTATCCTAATTAATTTCTGTTATACATATAATGATGAAATTTAAGTAGCCTGAGAAGAACATTTTCCTATTTCTTATATCTTGAAGATACCATTCAAATGTTATTCCATTACAGGCTTTCCCTTCAGTAATCACACTTTTAGGAGCTAGAAACGTATATATGTTCATTTTTGTGTAATTTGCATTATCATCATTATTTCTATAATTATCATTTTGAATATCTTGTGAGATAATGTTGAGAATTTAGAGTTCATTTTGATTTATTTTATAACGAAAAAGAAAACCTCGAGTCAGAAGTCCAAAAAACAATACATAGTGAACAACAATGTTGAGGTTTTGTATAGACCTGAATTTCCTTTTTATGTATTTGTTTTGTTATAAACATTATTAAAACTATGGCTTACATTCATAATAAAGGAGAAGTGGTCTTACGAGCGGAAAAATTCACATTCAGAATTTTATTTTGCCATGGCTGAAAGCAATTGAGAATAGTCTTCTTGTTTGCTTATCAGTTTTCTTTATAAACTAGAATCATTGAACTGTTAAGAGCTCAAAACAGCATCAGCAAAACTGATTGTTGAATAGGCCTACTTGTAAAATTTGCAGTCTTTAACACTCAATTTCTTAACTTAAGCTAATAAAGAGCACATCTCCTTAACAAAACTATTGGTTGACAAATAGGTTGAAAATTTATTTCCTGATGTCGAGATAAGGTTACTGGCGTGAGCCTACTATAGGCCTACTTGGGGATCAGGGTCAAAAACCTTTCTTGAGAACGTCCAATCAGACTTATGAATTGTCAAAAAGTTGGATTTTCACAAATTGATGAGTTTGAGATATAGCATTCAGAGGCGTGTCTTCAAATAGCTCAAATGGGTTTTGCCTTGTTTTATCCGCAAATTTAACGGTTACCCTAACAGGGCATGACTGATGAAGCTGTGGTTACCCCCTTCCCTATATGCCATAAGCACGTGCTTATTTTGCATAATGGTTAATCCAGCTATGCTCCTTATATACCTGACAACACTGAGATTACAAAGCAATTGTCCTTCGTTCAAGAGGTTAACTACTGTACTATAATTGTTCAGTGGCTACTTTCTTCTTGGTAAGGGTAGAGGAGACTCTTCAGGCATGGTAAGAAGGTCTTCAAGGAGAAGGGCACTCCAAAATAAAACCATTAGGTAGTGCCATAACCTCTCTACTATGGTCTTCCATTATCTTGAATTAGAGATCTCTTGCTTGAGGGTACACTCAGGTCACTATTGTATCTTATTTCTCTTCCTCTTGTTTTTAAAGGTTTAATAGTTTATATTTGAAAGATATTATCTAATGTTGTTACTGTTCTGAAAAAGTTTTATTTTGATCGTTCATTACTTCTCTTTTAGTTTATTTATTTCTTTGTTTCATTTCCTCACAGGGCTATTTTACCCTGTGGAGCCCTTGGTCTTATATCAACTTGCTTTCCCAACTAGAGATGTATCTTCGCTTGTATAATATATATATATATATATATATATATATATATATATATATAAATATATATATATATATATATATATATATATATATATATATATATATATATATATATATATATATATATATAGAGAGAGAGAGAGAGAGAGAGAGAGAGAGAGAGAGAGAGAGAGAGAGAGAGAGAGAGAGAGAGAGAGAGAGAGAGAGAGAGAGAGAGAGTGTGTAACTTTGCAAGCATCTTTTAGTAAATATGTTTTAATGTATATCATAGTATATATATATATATATATATATATATATATATATATATATGTATATATATATATATATATATATATATATATATATATATATATATATATATATGTATAATATATATATATATATATATATATATATATATATATATATATATATATATATATATATATATATGTGTGTGTACTGTATATATATATATATATATATATATATATATATATATATATATATATATATATATATATGTGTGTGTGTGTGTGTGTGTGTGTGTGTATATATATATATATATATATATAATCAGATAAATACACACCTTTTAAACTAGTTTCCCTTCCATAAAGAATAGTGGCCTTAACAATCATTCAGGTATTTCCATTTTGGATCTGAAGTCCATAACAATCGTTTGGACATTTACTGCTTCATTTCTGATCTCACGAAATCTATGAATCGCCACTTATCTCGTATAAAACTTTTATTCTTAGTTCACTTAATAAAGTTATAAGACTCAATCATTCAAGAATCAATATTGTGAAGGATTACCTTCCCCTATTTTTCTTCTTATATACGGAATGTTTTTCGTTTAGTCAAAATATTGCATAGTCGTTCATGATATTTTAATATTTTCCCCCTTTTTCTTTCAGTGTCTTTCTTTACGTTTTCTTCTACGAAGATATGGGTAGACTATGGTGAAGTTGCCGTTGATCCATGCCTTGTCTTTATGACGTCACGACAATAGAAACACGAGACAAAATACATACGCTGGTTCTTTCTTTAATCTATGTGTTTCGAGATGGAATTCTAGGAGCCGTTGGACTGGTGACCAGACCAGAATTGGGATCTGATCCAGTGACCCCGATCAGCCAAGCAGTAAGCGACACATATATAGTGGTGCCACAGCAATATCTCCAACTAAAATTTTTCAAACTCCTTCCCAAGCTCCCCTACTCATCGGGACTTACTACTGTAACTCTTTTTCTCAAACTAAAAGACTAGAGCCAGTGGGCTCTTGGGAAAGACATCTCCTTCCCACCGTCACTTTCTTCCTTTTCACAAACAGGCATGAAACCATTGCTTGTTACCATCTCAAACACCACATCCTAACCCAAAATCCACCCAAAATAAAAGTTGCAAATTACCCCACAACCAAATTACCTACTCCCAAAAACCCAACCAAAACACCTACGGGTTGAAAGAGTGTAAGAGCCCGTGCCTGGCCGTAAGGGCCAGGCAATCTTCAACAACAAGAAGAAGTTGAAAGTACCAGCCTATGCTGGGGCCTAGCTACGACATTGCCGTTATCCGGACAAAAGTTCTCCAATCACCGAACGTTTGAGTGAGTGCATTTATACGTTTAGCCGCATATATTCCCCCTTTTAGACTGATTATATGTTACGTTTTATATCATACTGTCTATACTAGATTTGGGCTGTGTGCGTGGTACTCATTTTACTTTATAATATTTGGGTATATTTGTCCTTAGTGTATTTGAGTCTCATGTCACTGAGAACGTGTCTGACCTCATGGCGTACCCCATCTTACTTTACTTTACTTTATTTTGATGGCTGCTTTTCCGGTCCCATACAGCAGGGGAACCCCACTCTCTACAGGACCTCCACTGTCATTTTATCTTGTTCGTTCAGAGTATTTAACGTTTCATATCGCGTATTGTTCATTTACTGTTAAATTGTCACTGTCAAAAGGCTCATGAAATAAGAAAGTCTTCAGTTTCCTCTTGAAATCCTTAGTGTCTTCAATCATTCGAATGTTTCGTGGGAGCTTATTATATAGTCTCGGGGCCGCGTATTTAAAAGCTCTGGAGCCTACAGTAGACATATATCTATGTTCTAATAGTTTGAAGCCATCTGTAACGAATCTCGTGTCGACACGATTTGTTGGCTGTGCAATATGTAGCAGTTCTCTTAGTATTTTGGACGCCCGGTTCTGAATAACTTGGTGGGTTATTGACATATTTTGAATTCAATTTTCGCTTTAATCGGCAGCCAGTGTAAATCGATTAGTAAAGGGGTGATCCTTTCTCTAGGTGGAACGCCTTTTATCAGTCTTGCTCCTCTTTTTATTATGTTTTGTAATTTCTTAAGTTGCACTTCTGGTAAATTTTAATAGATAGAGTTGCAGTAGCCAATCCTGGTAACAACACAGTTTATCACAAGTTTCTTTACAGAATTTTCGTCCAGGTACTTTTTTACAAACGCAATATTTCTTAGATGATAACCAGCAGTTTTTATTACATTATTTATTTGGGCATTTAGAGACAGGTTACAGTCAAGAAATACACCTAGATCTCGAACTTTACTAGCTATCGGCACCGAGTCATTATTTATGTTCATTTGAATATCACCTAAGTTTCTCACGCTGTTTCTCTTGCCCACCACCATGAATTCAGTTTTGTTCTCATTTATTTTTAGTTGTTTTAAATGTCATCCATTCTTTAACACTATCAAGGATTTGGTTTAGAGTTTCAGTAGTGTTATATATATCATTTATGGAGAAGTAAAATTGTGTCATCTGCAAATAGTTTAAACTT
>NC_090739.1:120180470-120200470 GCF_036898095.1 Palaemon carinicauda
CCTTAAGGCCACAGTGATTTTCGGGACACTACCGAACCTAATACAACCACCTAACCTAGGGACCTGTACCCCTACCTAGGCCTAGCCCCTGCGGAAACACCCCCCCCCCCCCTTACGGCCACTTCCTAACACATCCATTAAACCAAATCCAAAGTAATGGTACTGCTGTATACATTGTTATTCTATCACCATTATAATATACTTTATAAATTAATGAAGCTTACCTTAAACTGTTGGTTCATAAAGATGTGCTGGTGCTTTGAGGAAAACGTGAAGCCGTTGCAAAGGTTCCTTAACATGCAGGACAATTTTTATTTTGTAAAATTAACTTGTGTGTCTGGCACAAATCCACTAGTTTTTCAAAATTCCCCGAATAAGTTACAACAAATTCATTATAAGTTAGGAAACAGTCAGGACAAGAAGATGGAATTTCAACTTCTTGTGCAACATGAGATAACGTGCTTGCTATGGCCTCCATGTCTAAGAACGAAATGAAATGCCTGGGTATGATAATGTATTGTAGCGCTGTGATTGGCCAAACATGTATGACGTCATAGTGGATAGGTGCTGTGATTGGCCAAACGTGTAAGACTTCATAGTGGACTAGTTTGTCTGCTGATTATAGTGCTTACAGGGCTCATTTGAGCAAAAACTAGACACAGTCAACAATAACAATAGACTTAGAAAATATCTGGCAGGAAGACATGAGTAGCGTGAGTTTGATCGTCAAT
Organism: Palaemon carinicauda; assembly: GCF_036898095.1. NCBI lineage: Eukaryota > Metazoa > Arthropoda > Malacostraca > Decapoda > Palaemonidae > Palaemon > Palaemon carinicauda. The sequence continues at coordinate 120,181,202 of NC_090739.1, forward strand.
ATATAAAGAACTAGGCATTTGCGACAGATGATATTATACAGAAATACTACAAAAGACTTGCTTTACTCGGGAAAAATATTAATATAATAGATTTCCCATAATGGTTGAAACTGTAATAATACCATTAAATTTCAAAAGGGAAACTGACACATGTACACCAGCTAACATAAAGTTCCCACCTAATCTATCCTAATAGAGTACTCTTACCCATCAAGGGGGTCTTTGCTCCCTGCGACTCTCTTAGACTGCGTATCCTTACCTAATCCCCATTACACTGCCGTATCTTTACCTAACCTCCCTTACACTGCTGTATCCTTACCTTACCTCCCTTACACTGCTGTATCCTTACTTTACCTCCCTTTCACTGCCGTATGCTTACCTAACCTCCCTTACACTGCCTTATCCTTACCTAACCTCCCTTACACTGCCTTATCCTTACCTAAACTCCCTTACACTACCTTATCCTTACTTAACCTCCCTTACACTGCTGTATCGTTACCTACCTCCCTTTTGCTGCTGTATCCATACCTAACCTCCCTTACACTGCTGTATCCTTACCTAACCTCCCTTACACTTCTGTATCCTTACCTAACTTCCCTTACACTGCTGTATCCTTACCTAACTTCTCTTACACTGCTGTATCCTTACCTTACCTCCCATACACTGCTATTTCCTTACCTAACCTCCCTTTCCTTGCTACATCCTTACTTACCTACCTTTCACTGCTGTATCCTTACCTAATCTCCCTTACACTGCCGTATCCTTAACCTCCCTTACACTGTGTATCCTTACTTTACCTTCCATACTGCTATTAACATACCATTCACTGCTGTAGACCTTACTTCCCTTTCACTACCGTATCCTTACCTAACCTCCCTTACACTGCTGTATCCTTACCTAACCTCTTACACTGCCGTATCCTTACCTAACCTCCCTTACACTGCAGTATCCTTAACTGACCTCCTTTTCACTGCTGTATCCTTACCTTACCTCACCTCCCTTTCACTGCTGTATCCTTACCTGACCTCCCTTTCACTGCTGTATCCTTACCTTACCTCACCTCCCTTTCACTGCTGTATCCTTACCTTACCTCACCTCCCTTTCACTGCTGTATCCTTACCTTACCTCACCTCCCTTTCACTACTGTATCCTTACCTTACCTCACCTCCCTTTCACTACTGTATCCTTACCTTACCTCCCTTTCACTGCTGCATCCTTACCTAACCTCCCTTTAACTGCCATTTCCATACCTGACTTCCCTACACTGCTGTAGCCTTACCTAACCTCCTTACATTGTTGTATCCTTACCTAACCTCTCTTACACTACTGTATCCTTACCTTACCTCCCATACACTGCTATTTCCTTGCCTAACCTCCCTTTCCTTGCTACATGCTTACTTACCTACCTTTCACTGCTGTATCCTTACCTAATCTCCATTACACTGCCGTATTCTTAACCTCCCTTACACTGTGTATCCTTACCTTACCTTCCATACTGCTATTTCCTTACCTAACATACCATTCACTGCTGTAGACCTTACTTCCCTTTCACTACCGTATCCTTACCTAACCTCCCTTACATTGCTGCATCCTTACCTAACCTCCCTTACACTGCTGTATCCTTACCTGACCTCCCTTTCACTGCTGTATCCTTACCTTACCTTACCTTACCTCACCTCCCTTTCACTGCTGTATCCTTACCTTACCTCACCTCCCTTTCACTGCTGTATCCTTACCTTACCTCCCTTTCACTGCTGTATCCTTACATTACCTCCCTTTCACTGCTGCATCCTTACCTAACCTCCCTTTAACTGCCATTTCCTTACCTGACTTCCCTACACTGCTGTAGCCTTACCTAACCTTCTTACATTGCTGTATCCTTACCTAACCTCCCTTACACTACCGTATCCTTACCTAACCTTCCTTTCACTCTGTATCCTTACCTAACCTCCCATACACTTTCCTTACCAAACCTCCCTTTCAATGCTGCATCCTTACTTACCTAACTTCTATAGACAGCAGTATTATCTTATTTCAGACCAAAATAGAAAAAAATATATACAATTCCACTGCTCCTGTTCTAGCAAGTAGTGGGCAACTACTGTATTAAAGTCTTATTAGTAGGTATATTTACTGTAATCCTTACCTTAAGTTTTGAAGGGCTAAGTTTGATGGTCCTCTATAGTTGGTTGGAACATTGGTTTTGCCCCTTTCACTTATGGACGATGGTATAATTTTTAGAAAATTCTTGGGTTGTAGCTTCACTATTGTTGATGATAATGATAATCGCTACAACTTTTTTTTTTTTTTTTTTTTTTTTTTTTTTTTTTTTTTTTTTTAGCATTGACAGTAATATTGATCTACCTGGACTACATCTTTAACTTTTATCAATATGACACAACTTTCAGGAATGGGTAAAGTATGAATTATTCTTTATTAATGGGCAATTAAACTGTTGGTGGTTAAGTATTATTAGTGGTGTGCTATATTTTTTAAATAAGAATTATGGTACCTTGGGTGATTGTGTGCATCTATTTGTCACTGGTTGGTTTATTCTACAGGTAATCTGTTTAGTGTATTAGATCCTTGAAGAAGAAAAAAAAAACAGAATAGACATGACATCTTTAACATAGGTCTAAACCACTCAATAAGGCTTAAGTAAGCATTACAACTTCCAGGCTATTGAGGACACGATTGAGAAGTTGGGATTTTAGGTAAGGTTGAACACATATCGAATACAATACACTATTTGGGAAAAGAAGGTGTTCATAAATTTTGTTACAGTCTCAACATCCAATATTCATTGCTTATAATGTAATATTGCAAAAACATTCTACGATGTATATGAATACACAAAGAACAATAGGGATGTCCTAGGCCAGGTACTATGTCTGACCTAGCTAACCTGAATTTCTCCCCCACGTAGTGAGACCTAAGAAAATGCAAATTGGATAAAATTAGCGGGGTGGATTCTGACATGACCTTCCATAATCTAGCCTAGAACGTTATATACAACGAAAATCAGTCTCTTCACAAAAAGTCTAAGGCAACCCTTTCAGAGCATTACTACACATTACTGCCTGTTATTTAAAGCAAAAAATAGGGCTGTCTGATATGGCTAACCAAGATTTATTACTTTTCTCTACCCTACCAATAATCTAAATTACAGTAATGTGTACTAACCTAACTTAAATTAGGATGCTATACCTTTACCTAGCCAGACTAAGCCATCCCCACCACATCTAATGTGACTTACAATAATGTAGGCTAGATGAAATAAATTTATAAGGATATAGCCTACAGTATTCCAAATTGACATAAATGCTATAGATTGAATAGAATTATGGAGTTTTATCCTAACTAGCCTACCACACGCCACAAATCCCTGTTAAAATCCTAACTCAAACAGTTATCAAAGCTATACTGTACAATACAAAGTTATGTAATTTTGAAGAATTATGTACTTTGGTTCATCAGATGTGAAAAACTGGTCTTTTTGTTGGTTTAGAAATCAATGGTGAATAATTGTCTCTATGCTGTTGTCATGTGGGTTTAGGACGTTTTAATCTCTTGTCATATTTACTAGCAGACCTTTTGAACTGGATGAAACTCCAGAAAGTTTTATGCTACAGGTCTTATAACAGCCATATTTTATATCCTTTCGAGTTACTAAATGGCTGATGTGTTGGCAGACAGTCTAGCCAAATATGTGAACCATGTAGTTTCCTACTCGCAAGCTTGTGTTTTATGTATTTTTCTGCATCATTATTTACGCAAACCACCGGTTACGAGTTTTTGGACCCCTTATAAAAAGATGATTATGGGGACCCCAGCGGGAAACCTGGGGGTTTTTTGGTGAGGAAATAACAAAAGTGAGTGATTTGAAGTAATAATAATGATCAGAAATGCAAAATAGACACCAGATAACCAGTTGGAAAAATATAGGGTTTATTAACTGGCTGAAAATCAAAGTATGATTATCTATGATTCATTTCACGTCCTTCTGAGGGTTTTGTTCTGCTGCGGCTCACAACTCGTAAAGTTAACATTACAGTATATCACTGCTCCTATGTTCTGGCAAGTGGCACATGTCGAGCTGTGCTCTCAAGCCGCATGGGTCATTATTTTGGAGATGTATTTTTAAACTTTAAATAATTATCGCTCCATCGTGGCTCGCTACACTCGCAAAATCAACATTACATCTCTGCTCCTATGTTCTGGCAAATGGTACATACTGAACTGCACTCGCAAGTCCCGTGGGTCATTATTTCTGGGTTAATTGTAACCTTCCCTCGAGCAACAATATCGATACACTGAACGGAGAGTATTCTCATCATAACCAATTTCTGACATAGATGAAATTACACTAAATTTTAAAAGAAGTCTTGATGTGATGGTGGTGAATCCGTAACTGAAGGGGAGGGTAGAAAAAAAGTGGCTGTTGAAGAACAGCATCCGGCACAATATTCATAAATATTTAGAAGCTCGTAATTGGTCAATAAAAACCAGGTAAAGATTACGTCATACCATAAAACAGATTAGCTGTCAAAAGTGAATGCAAGCAACACGTAGGAATTTAAGTATAGTGTATTAACCATAGAAAGTGATTGTGGGAAAAAATATTTGTTCCTACACTAAATACAAACCCTCATTCTTTACTATAGGAGATATTCTAGCGCAAGCTGGAAAATACGGCAGAAAACCTTAACAAGGTCGTTAACAACCGGACCAGTAGTTATCCCCCAGATGGGGGTGGGGGACTGCCGGCCGGTAGCTACTGAGTACCTTCAATCGAATTCTAGCCGTCGCAGTGGTAACACCTCTGCTCCCGGTTGTGTTTGACTGGCAGACTAGCCTTTCTTTAATCTTTTTTTTTCATTAACTTTTTCTCTTTCTCTTTAATTAGATGTGATGTCCTCTAATTTGAGGAAGTGTCCTGGGATTCCCCCGAAAGCTTGTGGCACATTTATGTCACCGCCGGAGGTGGATCCTCATTCCCTATGCCCTTCATGCAGGGGTCATAGGTGTGCTGAAGACTCCCCCTGTCAAGTTGTAAGGAATGGTCGCCTACGCAGTGGGATAAGTTCATGAAGGGGAAGAAGAAGAAATCCAAGAAGAACTCATTACCTCCAGGTTCGCCGTCGAAAGGTAAGGAGTGTCAGGCCTCTTCTTCGGTCTCTCGATCTCTTCCTTCAGATTCTTCCTTGCCTCCTTCCTCCGGGGGGAAGTCAAGGAAGAGCGGCACCATTGATTTAACACCCATTCCCCCGGGGCAGGAGTATCAAGTGACCTCCCCCGGTGGGATAATTTCTTCCGTTATCGGAAATAATTCTACTATCGCTTCTCTTCCAGATAACGTGCGAACAGTATGGCCGGCCCTTGGACTTCCTGGTTCTCCTTCGGTGGAGGTGTGGAACCAGTTCCTCGCGGGCAGTTTTACCTCAGGTCCCTTCTGTTTTGGATCCCTCAGGGGGTCCGGGCCTCGCCGATATCCCATCAGCTCAATCGGCGACCGCTGAAGTGTCAGCGGAGGTAATAATGTCAGCTCCTGCGGAGCCTACTTCGCCCCTTGCTTGCGTTACTACAAAACAACGTCGCAAGCGTGTTCATCACGATTCCTCCTCCTTCTCCTCCTCCTCCTCCTTGTCCTCGTCACCTTCGTACTTAGAGGATAGGAGAGAGAGAGAGAGAACAGGAAAAGGAAAGCTTGCTCTCCGTCGCCAAGACGTTTTCGTCGGAGAGAGAGGCGACATAGGAAGATACGTTATCGCTCTCGTTCTTCCTCGCCTTTTATCTCGTCACGGAATGTCTTGCCGAGAAGTGAGAAGCGCTCTCGTCACAAACATAAGAGGAATACTTCCTCGCGCTATCCCTCTGCCTCGCGATCGTCTTCCTCTTGCGGGGAATCATCTAAGCGCTATAAGAAGAAGAGCTCTACAAGACGTTCGCGCTCTTCTTCACGAGAGTATTCTCTCAAGCGCAGTAAGCGCTCCCGTCGGGGCGAGGTTAAGTATGATTGCCCCCGGAGCGCAACCAACCAAAGTGAACTCTCTGAGCGCGATACCTCTCCTTCACATTTATTCACGAGGAGTTCAGCTCGCGCTGCGCAAGCGAGAGAACACTTCTCGCCGTCGCTTGGTATCTTCGGAGAGAGAGCACTCCCGTGCGTCAAACTTCCGAGCGTGTAAGTCTCCGGACATATCCGCGCGAGGTTTTTCGCCGTGGCCTCGCGTTTTAAACAGATCAGCACCCATTCCCGTATTTTCTGATGAATTACGAAATATGGGCGTTGCGAGAACTGCAGAAGAAGACCCAGGGGTTCAGCCCTTCTCCTCTTCGGCTGAGAACAGAGGGGAAAGGCAAGGCCGCCGTTCAACCCACTCTCTTATTGAGACAGTACCGTTAGTTCGGTTGCCTTCGCCTAAACCTTCAACTTCTAGGCAGGATACTGTGCGCACAGTGCCATCAACCAGCGCTCAGCCTTCCTCTGGCTTGTCGGCAATGGAGTATGCTACCTCGCCATTGCCTTCAGACATTCGGGCTTCAACCGCCCTCCCTCACGAGGAATTAGCGCGCCCTGAGGATTCCTCGGAGGAACAACCGTCAAAAGAGTTAAGAGTCTGTCTATTTGAGAGCTCTAAAAACGATGTGTAACATCTCGGGTCTCGGAGATTTACACCTGTCGCCTCGTCATACCGACGCTCCAGCATTAGACAGACTATGTCGCCCTCCACCAAACCCTAATCAAACTTCCCTGGTCTATTCACACTGCAGGCCGTCTGAGGAAGGTCTCGCAGGCGGTCTCGGGGGAGGCGAATTCCTTGAAGTCTCAAGGATCCCACAAATTACTGCAGTTTCCTTTTTCGAGGCAAAGACGCTTTTACAAGGTCAGAGACGCTAATCCTTCTCCTCTGACACTAGACGACCTCACAGCAAGGCTTACACCCGGCTGCTCTGCAGAGAGAGACTTCCCTTCCAGTCTCCTTTACCGCAGCAGAAGCCTCGACAATGGAATCAGCGTCAATGTCTCTTCTAGAGGCACTTTCCTGGTTTGACACATGGTCTGGCACAGTGGGCTACCTTGCCAGTCATGAGGACCTATCAAACCAGAATTCCATGCAGTCCCTGCAGGAAGTCTTGGCTGCTAGGGCCAAGACAATGGACTTCCTAACGGCTACAGCCGCGACGATGTGGGGCAACTGGATTCTCAAAAGAAGGGAATCGGTAGTCTCCAGACTGCATAGGAGCATTGGTAAATCTGAGAAATCGGATTTGAGGAACTCTGATCTTCTTCAACCTCTCCTCTTCTCTAGACAAGCAGTCTCCTCTACCCTAGAGACTTGGGAGGAAGGAGACGCAGGACACTGCGATGCAAAAGGCTGCCTCCTTTCGTCCAATGCAACAGCAGCCAACTCCATAGCCTAAAGCAACAGTCGCAACTCTGCTGCCAGCCAAGAACCTCAGCCGTCCCTCTTTTACACCCAAGCCTATGGCCAGAGGAAAGTCGGCTCCTCCCAAGGCTAAAGGCAGAGGGAGGAACCCTAGACAAAAATAGGGTCTCGTCTCCCCCCTCGCAGTGGGTAAGGGGGTGCCTGCAGGGGAGTTGGAGGAGGTGGAAAGCTATGGGAGCCATGCAATGGACCATAAGGGTGCTTCGTTGGGGATATCGCATTCCCTTCATAGACTCTCCTAGCAAGAGACTTCTGTCTGTTGGCTGTCCAGATTTGCCAGTGGACAGAAAGCCACAACATTTCCCTTTCAGCCAGGTTTATTCTGGGCCGGAAAAACATCGTGGCAGACCAGCTGAGCAGGCATCACTAAGTGCTGAATGGAGAATGGTCTTTGGATCCTCGAGTAGCGAAGACAGTAATAGCTTTGTGGGGTTCTCCCACAATAGATCTGTTCGCCATGTCTCTGAATGCGAAACTTCCCCGCTACAGGTTCCCAGTTCCAGACCATCAGGCAGCGATCCAGGACTCCCTCCAACACTCCTGGGACCTGGACGCCTATGCCTTCCCTCCCTTTTTCCTGCTCAGAAGGGTGATCAACAAACTCAGGAGCTCACGGGACTGCAAACTAACTCTAATAGGATGGGGGGAAGTCTCTCTCAGCTTCGTGCCAGGCTTTGTGGCCAAAACCCAGAATCCTTCGTCTGCCGATGAGAGGTTTAAGGAATTTCAATTTTCCAGCCTCAACAGGGCAACTCAGGATACTGACAAATTGCTACTGTGCCCGGTCAGGGCGTTAAGGAAATACCTGAAACGCACCAGACCTTTCAGACCACGTCTCCATCATCTCTTCCTCAGTACCAACAAGATTAAGAAGAGAATCTCTCGCAACACCATCTCTTTCTGGCTCAAGAAAGTTATTTCGAGAGCTATTCACGGAGACACTGAGGCAGTTCAACCCAAAGCCCATCAAGTTAGGGGAGTGGCTGCCTCGCTGGCATTTAAGAAGAATTTCTCAGTCTCCCAAGTCTTAAGAGAGTCTGTAAGCGCCAGTCTACATTCACCTCTCACTATTTATCAGATGTGACACATAGGTCTCTAAACACCTTTTCTATAGGACCTATTGTGACAGGTCAGCAGGTGCTGTAGCTACCTTTACGCCCTTTCAGGGGACAATAGCCATTGTTCGAGGATTCTGAGTTACACTAGGTTTAGAAGAACATCCATCTATCTTCTGCTCTTTCTTCTTCCTCCCTTCTGGGTATCCCAGTCTGTGACCAGTTTCGGCTGGACTCGTCAATGGAAATAAGGTATGAAACTCATCTGACTCCTATCACAGGGTATAAGTTATACTCGTTGTCACGAGAGTTCCCCTTTCAAGGTCAGGGGAACCCTTGGCATGAAAGGGTCCTGGTATTGCTCCCGACACACTTCATACTGAAACTTCGGTTTCTACGTATTTACAAACCTTCAGTCATGCTGGATTTGGGGATCTACAGAGAAGTTAATGGGAGATTGTTCATTATAGAGTCTAGTCTGAGGACTCTCTTCTCTAGGTGTAGAGAATACTTCATCCACCCTGACCTCAAGACTAAGTCTCCTATAGTAAAGAATGAGGGTTTGTATTTAGTGTAGGAACAAATGACAAACTTATAACAGAGTTTGTATTTTTCCTAACATACAAACCCGAATTCTTTACTCAAATCTTCCCGCCATAGCTGCCCCCTTGATAGTCCTAGCTAGAATCCGATTGAAGGTACTCAGTAGCTACTGGCCGGCAGTCCCCCACCCCCATCTGGGGGATAACTACCGGTCCGGTCGTTAACGACCTCGTTAAGGTTTTATGCCGTATTTTCCAGCTCGCGCTAGAATATCTCCTATAGTAAAGAATTCGGGTTTGTATGTTAGGAAAAATACAAACTCTGTTATAAGTTTGTCATATTAGTTCTAAAAAATATAAACCCACATTCTTTGCTTCATAAATAGAAATTATCCAAAGCTGGCATACAGCTATAAAACTTTTATCGAGGTGTCAACAACTGGTCCGGTAGTTACCAGTGGTAGCTGGGAGAAGCACGTCCCTTCTTCAATTTGGTCTAGTATGTTGTTGAAGACAGACATTGCCTTCCACATTCCCTGCTTGTGGCAAATGAAACTTTTACCTCTTGGTTTTATTCCCCATGGACGCATCAGAGTCCCGGGAATTTTATCCTCGAGTTGGAGACTTCACCAGCATAATGATATCATTAATGCTTTATGTTGGTTAGAAGTGAACTTCTAATGGCCTTTACCTCTTTGAAGTTAGGTTTCCTTGAAACCTAAAGATCAGAGAAACTAGAGAAAATGTCTGTTACATCTTTCTAACGAGATGTGAATAAATTTTTTCAGTCGCGTATTGGAAGCAGTTGCTTGGCGACCAGTTGCCTTACTTGGTTAGTGATCAAATCAGTGGGAGACTCATTTGATAAGCTACCTTTTGGTGCCCTCAGGAACTCAAGTGAAAGTTAGCCTTACACTTGAGGGCTATGCATGCATTTTTCTCCTGAACCAGCTGATCTTTCTTGGTTTGTTCAGGATGCAGTTGTATCTGTGCCCTACTGTCCTAGCCTGGTAGTTTATCCAGGCAACTCAGAGGCATTCTCAAGTTTCCGATGCGAGAGCGCTCTAGCTCTTCGGAGCTCCTAAAAGATCTTGCCGGCTGTTTCAGTGACTGATGGTACCAAAGGTGAAAGCTATCCTTTCACCTGAGATTTTTGCTTAATACAAGTGATCTCTCAACCTCGATCGAGCCAAGAAATTCAAGCTCTTATTGAGTCTGGATTGCAGTGCCAAAGGCAAGTTTTCCTTTAACCTGAGAGTTTTGCTTAATGTAAGCTACCTCTCAACCCCTTGCGAGCCAAGCTTGCAACACAATTCAAGCTTATAGTGAGCCTGTATCGCGGCCCAAGGGTGAAAGCTTCCCTTCACCAGAGAGTTTTTGCTTAAAGCAAGCAATCTCTTGTCTCCTCACGATGTTATTCAGGTTCATAGTAAGTCGGAATCGTGCTGCCAAAAGTGGAAGATAGCTTTTCATCTGAGAGTTGCGATGTGATCCAAGTTCACAGCTAGCCTGCATCATGATGCCAAAGGTGAGAGCAATCCTTTCACCTGAGAGTATTGCTTGAAAAAGTGATCTCTCAATGCCTCGCGATCCAGGCTCGCGGCACGTTCTAAAATCGAAGCGCTATCCGAATCACACAACTGTGACATCTCCAAGTTGGGTAGAGGTAACGAGCCAGGCTTCCACAAGTACTGCTTTGAGTCTGGTAGAGCTCACAAGCCAGGCTTGCAGACCTGTGGCTGATTGCAGTCCTGTGTGGGTTCGACGAATCTGTCACGTTCACCACTTTCAGCGTTCACATAACGAAATCGCAGGGCATTGCTCAACAGTCAAGGTGACCGCTTGGCTCACCCGAGCTCTTGCTCTCTACTTGGTGTTCTTTGAGCTAAAAATCTAAGAGCTCAAGAGTTGGTTTATTTATTGAGAATGTTTGTGCCTGTGATAGCCAATTGTATGGAAGTATGTGTAAGCTATCCAGCATTCACATTTTAAAGAGGGTGTTTATTAAAACAAATTCTCGCTAGAGCCTGAGCCTCTGCTGCAGGGAAAGAGAGAAGGTTATTAGAAAATTTGAGTTTTCCTTTTAAACTCTATCTTTTAAGATTACATTAAAAATCACGGGTTTGCTTGTACCAATTCCCAAAAATTTCAAAACTTAACTCGTTTCAAAACTTAACTTGGTTATTCAGAAATCGTGGGCTTTGGGAAAATTGCAAATTGGTTTATACATGTATTTATCTCTCGTGAATTATACCCTAATTATGCATTTAGCTCTTAAGAGTAAGCGACTAGAATTCAGGGGCGGTTGTGTTGCACTTCCCTTCCCAGCGTAAAGAACCTGTAGAATGCAGCTCTTCAGTACAGTAGTACTGTACATTGGTAGGGCATTTGCATGGCCTTAACAAGGCAGCAGATTGATTCCCCAGTGGCCTCGTGTTTTTTAAGTTTCATCAAATGCCTTTAGTTTTCTTGAAATGTTTATGCATAGAGGCTTTTGTACCAGCTATTTTTCGCACATTAAAGCTATCTGCCTCGGTAAAGTAATCTCCAGCTCATGACACTCGAACGAAAGGAAATGAGAATTTTGTTTAAATGCAATCATTAAAGACCGTTCAGCGGGAGCTTCAATGGATTCTTACTGTATTCTGGTCTTTTCTCTTCCATTGGAAGAAATAGGGTTAGCCAGACCTTCATCGAGGACGAAGAAACTACATAAGTTGAGTGCTGTTGAATTTCCTTAAGCAACCTTCGATTGAAGTGTTTTAGCTCTTTCTGCTCATGATCCTGGTAAGAGAACATTGAAACGAAACCCCAAGGCAAACAGCTCTGAAATGGTTACACACAACCAATGATACAAACATCTCCAGAAAGTTTTCCACCATTGCTTGTTATTGCCAATTATTTATGAATTTCTTGTTATTTTAGTATTTCCCTCTAGTTTGCTCTAAGTAGAGCTATACTAGATGTACTGCTAGGGATTTTGGCATTCTTAAGAGTGGCATGACATAGTAAATGTACGCAAGTCACAGTTCTTTGCTCGAGTCGTGGTTTGTAACTGATCGCTCTCCTGTTCGCTATCAGTCACTTGTTTCTCGACTATTGGTTGGTTGTATTCCCTCCCCTATCTGCTCGAGATCAATCACACACCCTCTCACCTGCCTGCTAGTGCGCTTTCCTATGGAAGCATCTCCGCTAGCACTCATTCATATTATTGGTCTTACCAGGGAGTTGGCCCCTCAATTTGTACTCATTCATCTAGCTTAGTGGATTCACACACTGGTGTGTTCCTATCTATTTGCACTCTAAGCTTGCTCACTAGTTTGCTTACGAGCTTCTGGTCATAATGAACTCTTGCTTCTTTACACCTGGATATGTAATACATAGGATAGAAAATAAAGACGCATGCAAGCACACTATTTCTGCGCCCCTTCAGCACAGTTCAATGACTGTTCCTAAATGAGGTGAAAGTATCCTGGTGAGATTGACTTTAACTGTGGCATTAGATCCCTGTCTTCCGGTGCATAGGCAATCAAGATTGTCAAGATGCATCTCCTTTGTTGAAAATTGAGATTGTCACCTATCGAGGTTGTGTACGGTCTGCCCATCACTGGAGCATTTTTCATCCAGGTAACCACCTTTTGATTCAGTTTCTCTTAGGAAAAAGTATTGTCCATTCAGAAGTGGTAGAAAACCCTTGTTTACCCTATTCAAAAGTGTCACGTCCCTTGGCGGGTCGTGGTGCAAATTCTTATTGCACGAATAGGGAGAACAGTATTGGAAGTAATATCTGTGGTAAAATTGGCTAGTGGTAACGAAAACACTTGGGAAAACTTAACAATGTTTATTGACAACAATTTTTCTGAAAAGCCAACCTTGTGACTACATAACAATTTACAACTTAACATTAAGAAAATAACACTAATTAAAAAATAGCTAAATGAACACTTTAACCAATTAATAATTAACAAGCATCACTTAAACAATAATAACAAAATTTCCCAACGGGAAACCCCACACACTCAACGAGAGTCAATTAAAGATTAAACACCCAAATGGGTAATTACAATAACATTCCCCTATGGGAAACAACACACTCAACTACAGAGAGTTAAATAAGATAATTAAACTAAAAAAAAAAATAAAAAAAAAAAAAAACGCTTAAATACCTAGCCATATCACACACTTCGTGGCTGGAGAAAAACAACTCCCACACCTCCAAATAAGGTAGAGGCTCCACCGGCACACTACTACTGTAGGGAGTACAGCTCCTTAGGACTCCTCACCGGTGTTTGTTGCCATCCAAGGACTCGGAAAACACGGAAAAGAAACAAAGCGTTAAACTAGACACTTATAACTTAAAATGAGCGGGAAGGAGGTTAAATAGCTTTTCAACAGAAAAAAACTTTAGATTTACACTAATTTTACATAAAAAATGAATGTAGAAACAAGGCTGATAAAAATCAAAATAAAAAATTACGTTAATCGATAATAAGAGGGATACAAAGAGGAAAGAGCAAAGACTCCATCAAGAAGGCTAAGAGATTAGCTGACTTCCTAAGGTCTTTTTGTAGGATAGATCCTGACAATGTTTCGTTTGTCACCTGGTAGGTGGAGGGGTTCCCCAATAGAGAGATTAGAATAAAGTTTTAATCCCCGACCCATTTTGGTGCCTGCGGGGTTTGTCATTCGAATAGGAAGACAAGAAGCAGTAAGATTCCTCTTCAAAGGAGCAACCTCTCCCTGGGTGAGGACTCTCTTAACTCCGTAGGATGGGTATGGCTGTCTGCTGGTCCAGTTTGTACCAAGTCTGAGGGAACTAAGTCAGAGTCTTCCTTTCTATAGGCTCTGTCCCTGGTCAGGAGGGTTAACGACATTAGTGAACTCCTAGACCGCCGATTAAAGGCAGGAAAACATCGACAGACAGTCAGTGACATGCTCCCCAGGGTTCGAGACAACTAGAACTTCTCTATGAGAGCTAACTAAGGAGGTATCAAAGAAGCTCAATATGCAGTATTGGCTCAGAAAGGTTCCCTGAAAGCAGGCCGATCATCTTCAATCCTGTCGCCTGCTTTTCTGAAGCAGAACTTCTATTACAGTATGTAAGAAATGATTGTCATCCCTCTCCTCTACCCTTTGACCCAGCTGTCTCTACCCTGGTCTAATCCTAGCCTCACAACACATTATGTTCATGTCTCGAGAATCCTGTAACATTGAAGTCAAAGCTTCCTGGTTGGGCCATTGGGCAGGTACTTAAGGATACTTGACATCAAACTTAGACCTCTTAAAGGCAGATCACAGACCTACCAGTAACTCTGTTTGAGACAAAAGCTGTGAAGTTTTGGTTCAATGGAGAAAATTGAATTATGATTAGCTTTTTCCTCAAACAAGGACTCTTGAGAAACCTTCAGCCTTCCATCTCCAATAACTGTACTAGGACATCACCTTCGTCTATACTAGATTCAGGAGACAAGTAGACGTAACCCAAGAACTACACCATGATAGTCTCTAAAACCTCCTTGATTCTGGTCAGCCGTTTTGCCAACAAAGGAGTCAGATTTAGAATCGCAGAGAAGGTAGACGAGGTTCTCGAACATGCTAGAGCCTGCAATTTCCCCACTCAATCACCAGTGGGATGATACCTGACAGAAAAATGAATGAAGTGGCAGTTTCATGCAGGCCAGAGCAGGGGATGGTGGATGTTTCAATTTGGATGCGGATTCCTGTACATGCTCACCAGCTCCTCCCCCTTCCCTCATTCCGGCTCCGACAACGTGGAATAGAGAAAGAATTTGCCCTTTAGTTGAAGGTGCAGACTGCTACTGAAGGGCAATCTAGAAGTAATGAGAAGAGTCTCCGGGGTTCTTTAGCAGTCTTTTTTGTCAAAAAGGCCTCAGATGAATAAAGACCAGTAATGATCTCTCAGCCTTGAGCAAGCCATCAGACTCTATTCAGGATGAAAACATTGTAGACCTCAGTGGTAGAGCTTACATGAAAAATTTGGAAAGTGAATTCTCATATCTGCTGTCCGAAAATTTTCTTTCTAGCTGATCTTTGACCTCCACAAAGATTTAGCTAAAAGCTTACATGTGACAAAGAACAATGAACATTACCTGTAGCTAAGTCCAGTTGACCAGCTTGTATTGGGGTCAAGGTATCAAACTTTAGTTAACGATAGAGTTCAACTTTGAACTTTCAGGCAAAGTTACGCATGCTTGTGTTATCAGGATAAGAGATTATTTTTCCTTTTTTATCAGATAGCCAACCTCCTAAGCAGGTTGGTACAAACACGACAGTTGTGATGCTGAGTGGATTGATGCCTTTGTTTCTTAGGGTGACATTGAGGCAGTGGTGGAACGGGAGCCCTGTGTGTTGGGACTCCTTCCTCCTCCACATATTATCTCCTAAGGCACTTGCTCTTTGAGAGCAATAGCAGGTGAGCTTCATTTGGCAGCCTTGCTATCCAAATTGCATAAAGCACAGCAAAGACCATGTCTCCATTTGTCATTAGGGTTGGATGGTTAACAATTGTATATGACATACTCTTGGGTCTAGCTCCCACTCCACTAACCCCCTCTTGAATCCAAATTTATTCCACCCCTACTGTCGAGGTTCCACGTGGACAAGTTCACAGGTGGAACAATCTTGCATTTTCATGCTGGAAGCCCATGTATGTTTGTTCTCCAATCCTCTCCTGTCAGCTTTCCAGTAAGCCTTCACTGGGATGGAGGACAAATCCTTAACTCTCTCAGCTGAGCCGGTACTTTTTTCAGACAACGTTCCCTTGAAATGATCTCTGGCACAAGCAGAGGATGGAGCACCTGAGAATGCTAATGAATTGAAATCTTCCTTAGTTGTTGTATCAGAAAACATAGGATTGTATTGTACTGCTTCCTTATCATTCAGGAACCAATGAATTACACATGGTAACAGGAAAAATAAAGGCTTAGAGGGGAAGATAGAAGTTCAATCCATTTTTCCTCTACAAGCGCCTCCTTCCGCCTCCGATTCTCTTCTCTGAACGCTTCTCAGACGAGGAAGTAGTTGTATAAAGCTCATAGAGGCATTTCCCAAGAAGTTTCTTGGGACTTCCAGTGAGCATTTTCATTTCCTGGAGTGTCGACATACATTACTAGTTATCCAGTACTTTTGGGTTCGGACAAGGGATGATGATCCCGGTACAACAGCTACAGCTGTTTCCCCGGTTTTAGATGAATGGTCCTGGCAACAGTACTGCAAGCCAGATGAGGGTGAGCTTATGCAGGGATCTTCAGTGTTCCTGGTGTGGCATGGGAGGACCACCCTGTTCCTAAGGAATCCACATTAACTCTTCAGGAGGGAGTATTTGAAATACACTAACCAGTATCATTGCATCTGGTCGAGCACATTGGGAGCCCAGTATGATGGATAGCTCCTTTAACCACTTCACTGCGGCTCCATTCGGATCGTGTCCGTCCACCACAACGGCAATATTTAGGAAAAAATAAGTTAAGGTGAATGTTTTTATATATACTTTGAAAGAAAGACCATTAAATGCCGAATCCAGTGGTATATAACAAATCTTGTGAAATTAACTGTATGAACTTTTATTTGCGAATAAAGGTCGTAAATTCCGCTGCCAGCCGTAAGAGCATATTATTCAGAGACCGGGGTGATATAGTAGTGGGAAGGACGGTGTGGAGTCGGATTTTGACGGTAAATTAAAGACATAGCAGGCGGCCTCTTTTGGAGGATAATCTGTCAGCTTATAGGTCTACCTCTGAATGACATCAGTGACAACACTTGGTCTTTGTTCTAAATCTTTCATTCCTTGTATTTGCACTGCTCTAACTTACAAACATAGGACATTAAGTATTTGATTACTCTTCACGTAGTTGTAAAAGATTTATAAGATTTGATTTCTTAAAAATATTAATTACTACATTCAACTCGTTTTTTTAATGAGTATAATAGTTTCCCTTTATTACAAGGCATATTATAATAATGTTACAAATATTATATATGATACCCTATAATCGACACATTGATTAGGATAAGTAGATATTTTGATTTGCCTACTTGCATTTTTATTAGACCACTAATTGTTGTAGCAGATGGTTGTTATATATTCTTTCATAGTTACATAAAAATAATTTCAGAGAAGAATGCTCTCTTATATGCATACTATAATTATCAGTCTCACAAAAGTTTTACTCTTACAAATGATCATAATTATATGCACAAATGAACATAGATACTTATTTGTGTGATAGAGAGAAAATAATTATAATTGGAGGAGAGAGATATTTGATTACTTCCAGCGTATCATTTCAAAATAACCAGGATAAGTAAAAAAGCATAATTATTCTGTATTTACATTTTTATTACTTGACAAATTATCAATACTAAAAAAAAAAACGAAAATAAGATATTCAAAATGAAATATATTTATCCTTAGCTACAAACAGAATTAGAAAACCTTTACAGTATGGTATATTTTAAAACATGGCTAATTATTCTGTATTTACATTTTTATTACTTGACAAATTATCAATACTAAAAAAAAAAAAAACGAAAATAAGATATTCAAAATAAAATATATTTATCCTTAGCTATAAACAGAATTAGAAAACCTTTACAGTATGGTATATTTTAAAACATGGCTAATTATTCTGTATTTACATTTTTATTACTTGACAAGGTTATGAATACTAAAAAACTGAAAATAAGATATCGAAAATAAAATACATTTATCCTTAGCTACAAACAAAATTAGAAAATTTTTACAGTATGGTATATTTTAAAGCATGGCTCAATGCAAAGAGGAACATCACATGCAGAACACTGATAATATGTTCTCTGCGATTTCCTTTCTTTCTTATAATACTATGGGAGCAAACGTGACATCGTTTTCGAGGCTTGGTGTTTTTTTCCGAGGGGGCAAATGACGCTGGGAAATGTTTCCCAGTGCATCCGGTCAAGTGCGTTAGATTATCACCAATCACTCCTACTTCCCTCGCTCTTACTACTGCTCCCTTATATCTTATATATTAATTGCCTTATTACCTGTTTTATGAAATAGTTAAATGGAGGTTTGTTCCCAGTTTTTACCTGGTACGTCGTATATGCATTGAGAAGGCACATATCTATTATAAGAAAAAATAACTTCTTATACCACTTAGAGCTTTTTCTCATACATTCATTGGTGCTCATATACATATCACTTTTATCAACTAAACGCATTTTTACATTATATTCTACTACAGCATGTGGTTTTTGTACCTTTTCACCGGTGAAATGATCGAGCTTATCTGTTTGAACCATGTTTCCTTTATGCACAGAAGAAAGAATGTGAACTTCTCGCTTATGATGCCACTTCAAGCATAAGAGATTATTGCAAGATTTGCTCATTATTTCACCTTTTTTTTAGCACTGGAAACTTGGGCATTTGTTTTCGCCTTGTTATCACAGTCCCATAGGCCCCGGTGCTGTTTTCATGTAAAAATGAAAATAATGTTGGACTCGTATACCAATTATCACAGTACAATATATGATTTACTCCTAAATAATCTTTCAATAGCGATTTCACTACGCTTCCACTGACTTTGAGATTTTTATCGATTTCAATTTCAGTTTCTTCACCCGTATATATGATAAAATCTAAAATATATCCCGTCTCAACATCAGCTAACACGAATAACTTTATTCCAAATCTGTGCCTTTTACTGGGAATGTACTGACGGAATCCCAATCTTCCTTTCCACAGTATAAGTGACTCATCAATGCACAGATCTTGGAATAGGTACAGTTTTGTCTTGAACTTTTTCCTTATCATATCAACGATATTTTGATTTTTTTGTAATCTATTCCGTCATGGTAAAGAATTATCAGAAAAATGTAAACACTGTAATAAATTGAGAAATCGGTCACGAGACATTAATTTTCCAAATATTTTTGTCGCAAATGCTTCTTCGGTACTCCAATAGTCGTTAATTTGATGTTTTTTCATTTGTGCCATGAGCATTACCATGCACAAGAATAAAAGAAGCTCGTCTTTGCAAGTATCTTTCCATTCACGAAGTCGACTTTTAGGCCACAAGAAAACGGACTTATGCCTCAACACTCTGTAATAGGGGTTTGTTTCTTTCACAATGGCATCCAACATCTCATCATAAACAAACTCTAAGAAGTAGTCTACTTCCTCTGAGTCTTCGTCAACTGATACACTGTCTGTCAATCCTGAAT
>NC_090739.1:120210470-120327970 GCF_036898095.1 Palaemon carinicauda
CAGGGAACGCATGTTCCTTTCCAAATCTTGTGTCTTAGTCGCCATCGCTGGACGTCGATGGTCCCCCTTCAAAGGAAGTTCTCTTCGAACTCCTCCGAAGGGGAGCAGAGAGAAGGCGGTCATCTCCTTCCTCCACGGAGGCTGATCCTTCTTTTGTGGGCGCAGGCGCTGTTGCCCGTCGGTCAGGCTGAGAGTCTAGTTTTGACGCCGAGGAGTTAGCTAACCCACCAGGGGCGGTGGCAGGGCTCTCTTCAAGGCAAGCTTCCCCTTCAGGGAACATATCTCTCGTTCGCGAGAGAAGATTGCCTCTTTACATCGGCAATCTTCTTATGCATTTGGTTCTTCCTCTAGGGGCGGAACGAGAACCTTGTTATAAGCGTAGTTCTCCTTTGGGTGAACTCTCCTCCCCTGCGGAGGAACTATCTGTAGACCTTGATCAGTCTCCCCCACGGGCGGAGTCTGTTGAACGTTCCTCTCCGGAGGTTTGTAGAGTGGAGGGGTGGGTAACCCCTCTCCACCCCGGACGTTCTCCTCCTCGGACGTTCTCCTCCTCGGACGTTCTCCTCCTCGGACGTTCTCCTCCTCGGGCTGTGAGGAGACATCTTTTTCAACCTGCTGGTTCTCCTCACGTTGACCCTAAGGGGTCTCGTGACGATCACCCTTTGGGCTGGTGTGATCGTGAGCGAGTTCTCATGGCAGCAGGAGTCCTTCAGGTCTCCGTCGCGCTGAACCCTCGGGCTCTCGCGACTTGAAACTTTCAGGTTTTCTGTTGCGCTGAACCCTCGGGCTCTCATAACGATGGTAACGGTAAACCTCCGGGTTCTCGTACTGTCAGTCACGCTGACCCTTTGGGTTCTCGTACCATCAGTCACGCTGACCCTTTGGGTTCTCGTACCGTCAGTCACGCTGACCCTTTGGGGTCTCGTGAAAGAGGAACCTCTGTTCCTCGTTACGTTGTTCCTTCGGGCTCTCGTAACCTGAGTTACGCTGAACTCTTGGGATCTCGTAACTTTAGTCACGCTAACACTTCGGTGTTTCATGACTGGGACACTTCGGTTTCTCATTGCACTGACTCCTCCGGGTCTCACAACACAGGCTACGTTGGGCCTTTGGTCCCTCGTACCCTTAGTCACGTTTATCCTCCGGGGTCTCGTGACAGAGAAACTTCGGTTTCCCGTGGCATTGATCCTTCGGGTTTGTGCAACACAGTTCAAGCTGAACTTTCGGGTTCTCGTGACCTTAGTCATTCTTTTTATGACAGAGTCTTCAAACTCTCGTTATGTTGATCGTTCTCGCTCACACAACGCAAGCTATTGTGAACCTTCGGGTGAGCTTAGCAGTGAGTTCTCTCACCAACCTGAGAGCTCTCGCGCGCACGACCAACTCGCACGGCCAAATTGGCGTGCACGACCGGATCGGCACGCACGATCAATTTGGCGCGCACGACCAATGTAGTGCGCACAACCAACTTGTCGCACGCAAACAAAATGGCGAACATGGCGCGCAGGTTCATCCCATGGCGTGCCATATGCGCGAACATTCTGTTGCTTGCCATGCTCATGAACAACCTGTTGCGCGCCATGCGCACAAACAACCTACTGCGCGCCATGCGCACAAACAACCTACTGCGCGCCATGTGTGCGAACAACCTTATGCGCGCCACAAGTGCGAAAAAGGGGGGGTGAGCACACGAACACCATTCCGCCCACCAACTATTCGAATCTTGATGCTCACAATCAGTCTCTCAAGACTCTTAGGCCTCAACAGAGACAACAGTTGCCTGTGCGACCGAGCCCAGATCCTATCCCTAAGGGTAGGCCTGTGCCAATCTTGCCTGTAGGGAAGTCTCCCTCAGACAAGATGGTTAGGAAACCTGCCCAGGTTCTTAAACCCAGGAAGCAGTGCCTTTCTAAGGACCTCCCCCTTAGTTCCTTGGGAGCCCGTGACCCCCCGTGGCCTAGCGCCTTATTCAATGTAATGTGCCAAGCCATAAAAGGTGTTGTTCCCCGCTCCCAGTCCTTAGGTGACATACCTAGGATCCCTTTATCGCCTCTTCTCTTCCCAGGGTCCTCTCCTCCTTCCGGTCCTAGGAGGAGTTCGGAAGATTCCGCACATGCTGGTCCTTCTGGCAAGGAGAGACGGTCATCCCCTTGCAAAAGACCTCTGGAAGAGAGTAGGCAAGAACCTCAGGGTAGCCCCCTGCAGTTCAAGACGCCACAGGCCAGACCAAAGGGGAAAAGGATTCGTCCTTTGCCCCCCAAGGAGGATATGGTTACTTCCTATGGAGACTCCTTCCGTCCCTTACCATATGGCAATGGACTTACATTCCACCCGTAAGCCGACAGAGCCCTCTATTTCCTTTGGGGACAGAGGACCTTCGGCCTTGTGGAAGGGAACCGAAGGATTTGTTCACCATCCCCAAATCGTGGGCCAGGCTTCCTTCCTCACTGCCTCCCAGGCAGCCGGAAGCGAGCACCTCCTCGGCAGTCTCCCTATCCCCAGTCTATCCAGTTGACGACTTCGACTCACTCCAGGCTCCAATGGATGAGAGCTCGGACGTGGAAGGGCAGAGCAATCTCGAGGACAACGCTCAGCCAGCAGCCGCTAGCCCTAAGCTTACGGAGGATGAGAGGAAGGAGTCGGAACATGCCTTCTGGCAGGTCCTAGCCTGCATCCGTTCCATCAATGGACTACCAGCTCCATCGGCAGCAACTCTAGATGGAATAGAAACTACTGTATCCTTGACCAGTTCTACGGCACTCAGAAACCTCAGAGGACCAGTGCAGCTTTGCCCTGGTCAAAGGGGTTGAAGAGTGCCACACACAAGGCAGTGGCCTAGGCAACTGGGTCCACCACCTCTCTCCGCTCCAGCTCGTCCTCCAAGAGCCTACCTCCTCCGCATGTGTTTCAGAGGAGGTACTACAAGATCCTCGGGGTATCTTCCAACGCTGCCCCCTCAACCACTCTATAGAGGCACTCCCGAAGGCTACTCCCTTTGAGAAACTTATGGGACTTCGTCTTCTTTTCGGCCTCTTGAAATCCTGAACCAGGAGAAGGTGGCGAAGTGCGCCATGCAGGCTACTTCGTGGCTGGACTTCTGGTTAGGATCCTTAGGACAACTAATGTGGTCTAAGGACCTGTCTCGGGAGTCCTCCAGGAAGTCTTTGGAGACTTTCCTATTGTCTGGCACTCGGGCCATCGAGTTCCTCTCCCATCAGGTAGTGAACCTTTGGGCCAACACTATCCTGAAGAGGAGAGATGCCGTCATAGGCAAGTTCCATAGACATCTCCCTCAGGCCGAAGTAGCGAGACTGAGAAATGCTCCTTTCGAGGGCAATTCTTTGCTCCATCCCGAGGATGTCGAACGGGTTGCAGAGAGGTGAAGGAAGTCCAGCAAGGACTCCCTCATCCAAAAGGTCTTAACAGCTAGACCTTACCCCTCTCAGCCACAGTGGAAAGCACAGCAAAACCCGCAACCGAAAAGGGCTAGAGAACCAAAACAGCAGGGTAAAAAGGGTGCGAAGCAGGCCTTTCACAGCAAAAAGTCCTTTCGTGGAGGAAAGGGTAAGAAGGGATCTGGCCGAGGCCGGTCCCAATAGGACAGGTAATCCTCCCATTTGCCCACCTGTGGGGGGATGCCTGCAAAGCCACTGGCAGAGATGGCATCACCACGGGGCCGAACCCTGGACGGTTGAGGTGATTCGTTCAGGGTATCGTATCCCGTTCACACTCTCTCCCTCCACTGACTCGAGTGCCGATTCCATTAAACTCCTGTGTGAAGGGATCCGCAGGGGATTTTGCCCTCAGGGCAGAAGTCCAATCTATGTTGGAGAAGGACGCTCTCCAGGAGGTCCTTGACGGGTTCCCAGGCTTTCACAGTTGACTCTTTCTTGTGAAAAAGGTGTCTGGAGACTGGAGACCAGTCATCGACCTCTCGCCCCTGAACAGGTTTGTCAAACAGACACCTTTCAGGATGGAGACGGCTGACACAGTCAGACAAGCGATAAGACCTCAGGACTTCATGTGCACTCTACAGTAGATCTAAAGGACGCATACTTCCAGATCCCAATTCACCCGTCTTCTAGGAAGTATCTGAGATACATGTTCTATCGAAAGCATTACCAGCTCAGGGTACTGTGTTTCGGTCTTTCCACAGCACCCCAGTGTTGTGCCCTAGCATCATCTTGGGCTCATAAGAGTTGGCATCCGTCTCCTAAGATACTTGGACGACTGGCTAATTCTAGCAGACTCGGAGGTGGCCCTTCTCCTCTACGGAGACGAGCTTCTGAGGTTTTGCCAAGATCTGGGGATTGTGGTAAACCTCGAGAAGTCTCACTTGCTCCCCTCTCAAGGACTGGTATACCTAGGCATGTGATTAGACACCCTAAGGCACAAAGAGTTTCCGTTAGACGAAAGGATCCAGAGACTGAGGGAGATAGCACAGGTCTTCCTCAGTCGGGAAGAGCTCCCGGCGCAGTATTGGCTTCGCCTTCTCGGTCACCTCTCTTCCTTGACCCGACTGATCCCCAACAGTCACCTCAGGATGAGATCCCTCCAGTGGCGACTAAAATCCCAGTTGAACCAACACTCCGATTCCCGGGATCACCTAGTCCGCATAGGGCTAGAGGAACAATCGGACCCCAGGTGGTGGCTGGCGGAGCCGAACCTCTGCAAATGGGTGGTCGATCTTCTCATCTCTCCCGCGGAATTGATGCTTTTTGCGGATTCATCAAAAGAATGGTGAGGGGGCTCACATGCTGCACCATTACATCTCCGGCCAATGGTCCGAATCAGAAAGGTACCAGCACATAAATCTCTTAGAGATGAGGGCAGCCTTTCTGGCACTCAAAAAGTTCCACTAGGTCCTGGCAGGGCACTCCGTGGTGTTGATGAGCGACAACACCACGGTAGTAGCTTATCTAAGCAAACAGGGCGGTACCTTTTCGCAGAAGCTGTACCATATTGAAGTATAGATACTCAGATGGGCAAAGGACAACTCGGTGACTATCAGCTCACTTCATAATGGGCAAGCAGAATGTGCTGGCAGACAAGCTGAGCAGAGCAACTCAGATAGTTGGCGCCGAGTGGTCTTTGAATCCTCTGATAGCCAACAAAGTCCTGACTTTGTGGGGTTCCCCGACAGTGGATCTGTTCACAACTGCCCTGAATTTCAGGCTCCCGTTGTACTGCTCCCCAGTTCCAGATCCCCAAGCTCTTTGGCAAGATGCTTTCCTACAAAGTTGGATAAACCTGTACGCTTACGCGTTTCCCTCGTACTATCTGATGAGAAAAGTCCTCAACTAGGTATGAGCAAGCAACAACTGGTGTGAATGAAAAGAATGTCTAGCTCCTTTCTTTCTTTCCCCTTCTCCCCCCCTGGGGAAACAGCTCCACAAGACTGAAGCATAGCTCACCTCACCCCTCTGCAGGTAAGATTCATTTCCCTTGTGCATCCTGAGTATGAATAAATACTTTACGTCACCAATACCTCGTGAGGGAGGGTATTGGATATGTCTTAGAACTCATGCTTATCCTCGAGTTCCTACGTAAAGACAAGCCACGAGTCTCTCTCACATAAGCTTCAATCATTGAGTTACCTTGTTACTACTATGATTTTAGTGAGGGTAGGGTTCCTACTAATTAGAAACCCGGGTCATGACCAAGGACAGTTGGTAGAACTTCCTCCCACCTAAGAGTAAGTCACCCTATAAATAGCGAAGGTTTGTATCTGTGTCGGAACAAATAACAAATTTGGAAACTGAGCATTCAGTGCACTCTTTAGTTTAAACACACACATCTTTCCATGCTCAATCACATGTGGATAAGGATTCACCATTACAGGTGGGCTCATCTAGTCTCCTCTACCTACTCATAATTGCTGTCTTCATTATTGAATGCCTGTATGATCCATGTCGCTCACCTGTTTGCGACCACCCAACATGCAGGCATTCCCATAGCAGTGAGAAGTCACCAGCATGTACTCAAATGTACATGCAAGCTTTGATAGAGGCGAGATTCTCAGATAAGGATATCATGCAAGGGGAGATCTTCACAAGCTAGGCAGTTGGTGCAAGGACATGATCATTGCCCACTCCATGATTTTCTTCTGCTCACCTTCTCGCGTATGCATTCTCCAGACCATGTTGTATTTCTCCCAGGTTCCTTCCAATAGAATAGCTTGAGCCCTTAAGCTGTACAGGGAATAGATCACCCAAAGAAGCCTCTACACTAAGAAACTAGAGTAAAAGCAATGACATTGAGGAAAACCACAGATCCTATAACCACCAACAAAGGTACCACATCTGTAGAGGCAGAAAACCTGGAGACAGAGTCCACCTTTGACAAGACCTTTGCCTGGATCATAAAGATAAACAACTTTGGTTAGGCATCAAAGAACCCTGTGAAGAGAGGGAAGACCTCTATCGAGGTGCACTTTGGTGGCCCGTAAGATTCAAACTTTTAGAGCTTTCCTAGTCAGAACTTGCCGATGAGGTAATCTCAGAGCAAATATGTCGTACAAAATCTTGCCCCCAACCCTTTCCCATCTGTGGAGCTTTTATGTTCTTGAAGGATTGAGCCCTTCT
Source organism: Palaemon carinicauda (assembly GCF_036898095.1). Classification (NCBI taxonomy): domain Eukaryota; kingdom Metazoa; phylum Arthropoda; class Malacostraca; order Decapoda; family Palaemonidae; genus Palaemon; species Palaemon carinicauda. The sequence continues at coordinate 120,217,055 of NC_090739.1, forward strand.
CCTCTTCCAGTTGACATGGGGATGATGACACTTATCCCTGGTATTTCTGTGGAGTGATTGGACACTCTCTTTGCTCAAGTTTGCTGCAGTAGAACCCCTCTCATTGGTCAGTGGACAAGCAACTTCGTGGCTAGACAATTGGTCCAGTGCAATATTACACTTTTCTTCTCAAAACTTAAGTAACTCTTAGAAAATGACGAATTTTCCTGGTACGTTTGTGTGCTTAGCCAAAGCTGATACTTTGTTGGCGCACCAGTCCCACAACCAGTGTACCAACAAGGGATTTAAATGCAGAGTAGTACTTATATGAATGCAAGTCGTCGTACTTTAATGAGTTTTTTTTTTTTTTTTCCCTTAGCCTCTTACAAGTAAGTTAGCGAGCTTTGTGGGCTCTACTTTCACATTGCTCATACTAAACGTGGGGACAGGCCCCATTCCCCTTCATCATTGAGCTTTTACCTAAAACAAAGAATCCATCTCTTCTTGATACCTGGATTCTTTCTTCTCAGATCTCGCGTCATAGAGATGCAACGATGATCTTGATCAGCTACTTCTTGGCTTTGTGATGGGTTCTTACCGCTACCTTAAAACGTACATTAAAAAAAAGTTTCTCTTCACCTGGAGCTCGTCTCTGCTCATGAAGGAAGTGGTGGCTAAATATGATCTTCTCTTGGCTGAGGGATGTCATTGACTGTACCTATTTCCCATCCTTACTTCCTGTTCTGGGTAAAAACTCATGATGTCAGGAGAGTAGCTACGACCCTGTTATGCTATAAGAATCTGTGGTGCAAGTACTCCAGCCAGGCATGTGGAAACAGATGATGTTTTCTGCTAATTGCCTGCGAGAATTTGCCCATAGGTCCATAGGAACCTTTTCGTTAGGAGCTGTAGTAGCTACATAACAGGTGATATAGCTGCCTGGGCTTTTTCACAGTACTCTTAACATCTGATCGAGGATGGAGGTTCCATTTTAGACTGGGATGAAAATGAAGATTGACTGCTCCTCTCCTTTCGCTGTCATCTTCTCCTTTACTGGGACACTGCATTGGAGACCTTGTCAGCTGGAATAGATTTGTTTGCAGGCAATTCCTTCTTCACTGGCAGCTTTTCTATTACATGGTATAGAAGTGTCATTCCACACACTACTAAGAGGGGGAGTGTGTAATAACCAGGCAAACCCATTATTATATATAGACCACAGGGTGTGAACTAAGCAAAGCCATTAGGATACATATGCTGCTTGGTTGGAGCCAGGTAAACTTATCAACATGTACATGTCTCAGCGTTGCAACACGGACTTTCTGCTCTGTGTTCTTTACTGCATGCGTTGTGAACCTACTGGTATAGTCCCACCACTGGTGCATGAGGTGTAAGAAACATGAACTCTCACTACCTACAAGGTCCAAGTTTAGGAATCCCGGTATTGGTTTTTCAGCTGATTGGAATAGGAACTTCCACCTAACGGCGAGTCCCCTATGTCAAGGCCAGAATTTGTATTTGTACTGGAACAAATAAATTTGGAGACAATTCATATTTTCCTTAACTAATCAAACCTGATGAGGCTGTCCTTATTAGCACAACACCACAGGATTTGTAATGCTTACTCACCAGAATGCATGAAATATCACGAGAGGTTGGGCTCAAGTTAAATAGAAGAAACACACATGGTGAGAATGGATTATGTATTGGAAGATGAAATGTCAAGGGAATTATACAGGGTATCTACAGTAGAGTTTGAGTTTAATGAAAGATTGAAAAAAGCAAATAGGACAATGGCTAGGTTAAGCAAATTGTGGAAATCTGATGGCCTGATATTATATATAAAATTCAGGCTATATATCAGTTTAGTGAGATTAGTATTATTCTATGGACATGAGTCGTGGTATGACAATGAAAAATTATTATTATTATTATTATTATTATTATTATTATTATTATTATTATTATTATTATTATTATTATTATTATTATTATTATTACCTACCAAGCCACAACCCTTGTTGGAAAAGCAGAATGCTATAAGACCAATACTCCAACAGGGAAACTACCCCAGTGAGGAAAGGAAAAAAGGAAAAATAAAATATTCTGAGAAGAGTAACAACATTAAAATAAATATCTCCTATATAAACTACATAAACTGAAAAAAAAAGAACGAGGAAGAGAAATTAGATCGAATAGTGTGCCCGAGTGTACCCTCAAGCAAGAGAACTCAAACCCAAGACAGTGGAAGACCATGCTTCAGAGGCTATGGCACTACCCAAGACTAGATAACAATGGTTTGATTTTGGAGTCTCCTTCTCCTAGAAAAGTTGCTTACCATAGCTAAAGTGTCTCTTGTACCCATAGTAGGAGGAAAGTACCCACTGAACAATTACAGTGCAGTAACCACTTGGGTGAAGAAAAATTGTTTGGTAATCTCAGTGTTGTCAGGTGTATGCGGACAAAGGTGAATATGTAAAAAATAGGCCAGACTATTCGGTTTATGTGTAGGCAAAGGGAAAATGAACCGTGACCAGAGAGGAGCCGCCAATGTAGTACTATCTGGTCAGTCAAAAAACGCCATAACACTCTATTGGTAGTATCTCAATGGGTGGCTGGTGCCCTGGCTAACCTACTACTTCATATTAAACAGATTTTGTAGGTTTGAGAACAAACCCCTTAAAAGAATATTTGGAGTTAAATGGCAAGACAGGATTATAAATGAAACTACTTGAGTGCCATATGTGGATGAGATCATAGCTAGGTGTAGATGGAGATGGTTTGCGCATGCTTTTTGCACTCTCCAATTAAGATTAGTTCACCAAACTTTTAACTGAGCTTCACAAGCCACTGGAAGAGTTGGAAGACCCAGGCCTACATGGCTGAGGACTATTAAGTGTGAAGTAGATGATGATTGGAGAAGTATTGAATTAAAAGCTCAAGATGAGATGACTGGTGAGATCTAACCGAGGCCCTTTGCATCCATAGGCGTAGGAGGAGATGATGATGAATCAGACCTTAGTCCTTTACTCATACTTTCCCACCAGCACCAACCCTTTAGAAAGTTCTAGCTGCACTCAAAGTGTCAACTCGGTGAGCAAGCTAGAAGGGTGGCACTTCCGTACCCGTCCACCTGTATACACCTGGCTAATTAAAAGTTTTAATGGTCATATTCTTCATTTTCAGTTATCTCAATATATAGATGCCTCGGGTTTATATAGTTAGGTAAACTATGAATTATCTCAAATATTAACTTTTAGTTAGGATGTGTTCACTTGACCACGCAGTGGCAACAGGCAAGCATAGTTGCCAAACAGTGAGTGGTGATGATGTTAGAAGCACGAAAGCTAAAACCAAGAGTATGAATTTAGCAATAAACAATTGCCAAAAGGTCTAGCTTAGCCCAATTGTCATTCGATTATTCAAGTGAAGAATTTCCTTAAAACGATGTAGGAGGTAATACTTTAACACTTTACCAGATATATTTTCAGTTGTAATATTTGCTATTATAAATGTCATGGACATGTCTAGTTTGTTTATTATTTCCACTTAGATATTTAATGAATTAGAATATTCTATATTTTTTATAACTTCTTATGCAGATTTTACTGAAAAGTAGTCTTTATATTGAAGTCCACAGTAAAATGTTTGAATATAGACTGATTTATCTGTACAATTAACATCTTTTATTTATTTTTCAGACTAGAGTCATCAAGAGAGATTATTTACAGCCTTCTGTTCAAAACTGGAAATTAAACTGCAAATATGAGATGGTGAATGAAATATTCCTGTTGACATGAAGATAAGACAGCAAATAATCGGCCATTTATTAAAAAAAAAATCCTGAATGTTTCAGGGAAAGACAGAATAATCAAACTTTTCTATAGTATTAAGATACCCTTACGAGAAATATTATTGTACAGTACTACAAATATCTTGAATCAGTTGTCCCAAGTTATTGAGATATTAGGGAGTTGTGGCTTGTAATGGTCAATCCATTTATAGCCCATACTTTCTGTAGCAATCACTAACTGAAGGTGAAGTTAAAACGGGATAAGTTATAGTAAATAAGTAATTTGAATTTGTTCTCACACTAATAAAAACTTTTGTTCTTTGCATAAGAGAAGATATAACTGCACAAGCTGGCACATGGCTATAAAAACTTTTTATCAAGGTGTCAATAATCATTCTAGTTGTTACCAGTATTAGCGGGAAATCCCCAAACCTTACGTCACTCACTACTAATCCACTTTGATTTAAGCCGTGGTTGAGTGTTGACGTATCTCATGGTTGTAACTGGCATTGGCTGAAGTTGCAAACTTCTCCCCTTCTCTTTATCAGGTCTGAATCAGTGTGCATGTGTTTGAGGAATGCATTGCATGAGAGTTTGTCTAAGCATGACGGACTGCTATTGCAGAACGATTATGTGCTAAGTTAAGATAGATCCTCACTGACTTTGCCCTTCATGCCAAGGATACTTCTGTAAGGAGGCCTCTCCATGTGACGAGTGTTGAGAGTGACCTCCCTTGTAGTTGGAGTGGAGCGACAGGAGGAAGTAGTAATCTGAAAGGGATTCTTCACATTAGGTCTCTCTCTCTCTCTCTCTCTCTCTCTCTCTCTCTCTCTCTCTCTCTCTCTCTCTCTCTCTCTCTCTCTCTCTCTCTCATATAGCTGTTTAACCCTTGGACTCTCTCTCAGTTATGGCTGTTTAACCTTTGGACAACCTTTGAGTCGGGAAGCTCTTCTCCTTTCACCTAGTGAAACAGAATCCTTCATCAAGTGGGGAGCATGCATCTCAAGAGACTGCTTGTTTTGTGGCCATCCTTAGGGCTTGTAGGCTCACCTAAGGAGGTATTGGTTCATGGGACACAACAGGACAGTATTTCTGCTCTTGCCAGGGTTGATTTTGGTACTTCCCTTTTCAGAGGCAACAGGAGGGAATCCCTTCTGCTCAGTCACGTGCACCCAGAATATTCATCTTCCGCAGAAGATGCTCTCCCACTTGAGGATCTGCTGGGTAGTGTTCATGAGAACTCTCCCTCAGCAAGCTCTCCCCTGGGGAGAGACTGCTCTGCCCTCATCCTTCTGAGCTTGTTTAAAGGTTTAAAGGCCACTCATGAATGGCAGAGGTAAGGGACAGTGACATTACCCTATCAAGCAGGACAATGCCCTAGAGACTGACCATATATATACATATGATCAATGCCCAAGCCCCTCTCCACCCAAGCTGGGACCAAGGAGGGCCAGGCAATGGCTGCTGATGACTCAGCTGATAGACCTATAGGTTACCCCAAACCCCACATCCTTAGCTTACAGGAATGGTAAGTTTGCAGCGATCAAATAAACTTAACGAGTTTGAGCGGAACTCGAACCCCAGACTGGTGTTCACCAGTCAGGGACGTTACCACATCGGCCACCGCAACCCTAAGATCCAGGGTATATTCATCAAAGTGGTTGAATTTCTGACTCGGAGGCCAAAAAGCTCCAGTGGTAAAACTGAGACGAACATATGCAGGATGGGAGTTGTCAGAACTGAACTCGCTGAAACCCTCTTCACATTCCATTTCATCAACAGCTACCGAAGGACATGAAGGGCAGTATTTCTTCCCTCCTGGGGCCTCACAGTGATAAGGTAAGCCCGGCGATGAAACGGCAAGCAAGATTGACATTGTGAGCGTTAGGAGAGCATGGGAAGGCATTCCTGGAACAGTAATATTCCTAACCTTTGGAAACCTTCAGCAAGACACCCTCGCTAGTATGAAAGGCCATATACTCCTGGGAGTCCAGCTACCCTGATAGCTCAAAAGCGACGGCAAGATTTGTTGCTAGGGAATTTTAGCCCTGGAGCCGACCTTGCCAGAGCCCACAGGTGATTGTGTTTGTGATTCTTCTGATACCCAGTGTGCAGCTTATCTTGCCACAAAGGTCTTGAGATTTACTAGTCTGTCATGAGCCCAGGCAACTGTGTTGGCACAACAGGTGAGATTACCATCCAGCTCACTTGGGTGGGTTGAGGGAGCAGCACAGCACCTAATCCCCTCTCAACATAACTCCAGTGTCTCGCTCACACTCACACTACCTGCACTATAAGGCCTGGCTCCGGGGGGTTGTCTGTGTACATTTCTTTTTTACAGCTACGCTACGCATTTTCCTTTTACAGATGATGGGAACATTAAAAAAAAATTTTGTAGAACTTTTGCACTTGGTATGATTTTTCTATAGAGCTCAATATGCAATCATAGTCAGTGCTATTAGGCTTAAATGCTAGTATTGAGATTTGACAGAATAACCAACCAGGGAATAGTCTTAGAGTGAATGGGTTAAAATGGTCATAGTCAAATCCTGGACATTGAAAAACCTATACCTAGAACTGGAAAGTAGCTTCATATCTGGTTTATTTTTTATGAATTAAACCCCTCAAATGGGTTTAGTGAAAATTGGTTTTGAGTTAGGGGAAAATTGGTTTTGGGTTAGGGGAAAATTGGTTTTGGGTTAGGGGAAAATTGGCTAATACTTACTCCCTCACCGACCATTCACCACTGAAATCAAAGATTGGAATTTTTTGGATAAAAGTTTTTCACACTGTTTAGCCTCTTCAATGAATAATGGTATCTCGGGAGGCTTTGAAATTTTTGGTGGTTTCCAAACAAGGAAATTTTGTCAGGAATCCCAAAAAGGCCTTTTTTTTTTTTTTTTTTTTTTTTTTTTTTTTTTTTTTTTTTTTTTTTTTTTAAATCCTGCAACTGACATTGAAATATATTATTGATGTGTTGGCTATGTCTTAATATTATAAATAAATATAACTTTTCACTCTTATGACTGATCCCTAGTTGGTTGTTATGTGTAATCTGAGTACTAGCATTTCAGCCTAATGGTGCTGAACTATAATTGCAAAAGAGCTTTTAAGAAAAATTTACCAGTGCAAAAGTTCTACCCAACTCTTTAATGTTCCTATCATATGTAAAAGGAAATGCATGGTTTACTAGTAGAAGACAAATTTACACACACACCCCTTAGAGCCTATACTATATGATGTCTTAAGGGGACCGTCCGCCATGTCCGCCTTTTTTTTTTCTAATGATCCAAATTACACAATTTCTATATATATTTTAGACATATATAATACCTTCATCATATAAAAATTGCAAGTCATTTGATCAAAAACTTGGATTTATTAGCAAAAATCATGATTTAAAAAAAATATTTAGGTACATTTTTCCCCACTACTATAATACCAATTGTATTGAAACTTATACCACAAAAACTACTCTAACAACCGAACAATTCTGTCAGACAGAACTTTTATTTTCCTTTCTGTTTATTTTAATGAATTTTTATTTTTTTCCCTCGTCTAGACGGAAAATAATCGTGAAAAAAATGTAAAAAGAAAATCAAAATTTTGTCTGACAGAATTGTGGGATTTTTATTCTTCTTTTCAGTGATATCTTTTTCTCTAATATCGAACAACAAATAAGTGAGAAAAATGTACCTAGGTGGGAATAAGTATGTTTTTGAGTTATGAGCTCCCAAAGATTTGCAGCAAACTTTCGCTTCTTTTCTAAAAGAAATCAAGATAATATTATTATGATAACTTTTATTGTTTATTCCTACATAAATGCACCCTAAACGAGGTATTTGAACCCTCAGTTCACTATTCCTATGTTATGAGTTGCCAGCGATCTCTAATTGTTGCCAGTGTTTTAGTTAGCAGGTTTCAGCTTTGTACTCTTATCCATGTTTCCCTCTTTCTTGGTTCTTTTTTCTTGTTCTCCACTTACTTTTTGTTCTTTCTATCACCTTATGTAACATTGGCATTGCTATAAAATTCCAGAGGACGTTGTGAAAGCACAATCAACATACGAACTTCAAGTAAATAAACACATGCATTATAATTTCTATATGTCTTTGGAAACTGCTGATGTTTTCGTAGTTGGTAGTTTTCATTCACCTACCCTCTACCAATGCCTTTCATTTCTGCCAGAAGTACGAGATTTCGAAACATGAGAGAGAGAAAGAGAGAGATCATGAAAGCATTTGGCTGATATAGATGGCATTTCAAATTGAGAGAGAGAGAGAGAGAGTTGAACATTGTTATTATAGTATTTGTATAAATGGGAGTTTTAAATAATTCGAGAGAGAGAGAGAGAGAGAGAATAAAAGTATTTGTATAAATGGCTGTGGTAAATAATTCGAGAGAGAGAGAGAACTGCGCATCTGTCAAACTCAGTCATACAGACGACGCCATAAGGATGACGTCATCATTTAAAGACCGCTATATCTTCAATGTTTGGAAAAAATTATTGACTATTTGTTCTTTCTATAACCTTAGGTAACATTGGCCTTGCTATAATGTTCCCGAGGGCGTTGTGGAAACACAATGTACATACGAACTTCAAGTAAACAAACACATACATTATAACTTCTATACATCTTTGGAAACTTTGGCTTCTGTTATTGTATGAGTAGATTTCGTTCATCTACACTCTACCAATTCCTTCCATTTCTGCCAGACGTACGATAGCTTGAAATATAAGTGAAAAATCGCTATAGATATGCAAAATTAACACACAAAGACGATTTTGTCAAACTCAGTCATGCAGACTACACAGTAAGGATGACGTCATCATTTAAAAACCTCTATATCTTCGTTATTTGTAAAAATAATTGGCTGAAATTTCTGGGGCGTATGTACGACATGTTTACGCATACATAGAAGCAATAAAACTATTTTCGATTTCTGAAAGTTATGTCAATACCCCATGGCGGACGGTCCCCTTAAACGAGTGTCCTTCTCCCCTGCCATTAGATCAAGCACTGTCTGGACCACGATGGAGAAAGGTGCTTTCCAAAAGATCGTCAACGAGTCTCCAGACTCTTTCTTGCTGAGATGGCATTTGGAGGCTAGAGACCAGTCATAGATCTGTAGGTCTTGAACGAGTTTGACCAACAGACTCCATTCAATTTAGAGACCGCTGCCACGGTCAGACAGGCAGTGAGAAGGGAGACTTCATGATCACATTAGATCTAAAAGATGCATACTTCCAGGTCCCCATCCAGCATATTTCAATGAAACTCCTCTTAAGTATATTGCACAACAAGATATACATGTTCAGAGCAGTGTGCTTTGGTCTGTCAACAGCCTCTCAAGTGTTCACATGTGTGTTCACTTTGGTTTTGGCCTGGGCCCACTTCAATGACATTCATCTTCTGTTACCTGGATGATTGGCAGACTCAGTTCAGACCCTTCCCCATCATTGAGACAGACATCTTGAGTTTTGCCTCGATCTTTGAATTGTGGTAAAAAGAGAGAAATAACTTAAGAAGGAAAGTCTCAAGATTCAAGGAAGGGTTGCACCGTTTCTCCAGCAAAACTTGCTGGAAGCACATCTGGGAAAGTGCCTGTTGGGTCAACTGGTATCATTAAGAGTGACTGGCGCTAACCAGTCACCTTTGCATCCATTCACTGAAGTTGCAACTGAAGACCTCTTGGTTTCAGGGCAGAGACTCTTGGAATGCTGGCATCAATGACCTTCGATGTCAGAGAACTTCAAATCATTCATTCATTCTCCTGTAATGCTTGTTTCAGTGTGGTCAGAGCAGAATAAAAACCAGAGTTGGTGGATGTTAGACTCCGACCTTCTTCAAAGGGTAGACAACCTTTCTCCTCCTCCAGTTTGATGCTCTTCCCCGATGCATCAAAGAAAGTTAGAGGTTCACCTGGTGCAGCACATCGCCTCCTGGCTGTGGTCCGAGTCAGATCAGCAATACCACACAAAACTCCTAGAGTTGAGGGACTTCTAGCTCAATAGCTTAGTAGTGCTGATGAGCGACAGCACAACCTTAGATTTTTACTGTATCTCTGGAAGGAAATACTTGCTCAGTTTTGGCAGTAAAAGGCTATGACTAGGCCTTGAGCCAGATATATAGATGGGAAGGAGTTGATATTTCTTCTTCAGTAGAATTGTGTATGATCATATGGAGTTTTGAGCAAACTTGCTCCCAGTCGGAAGTGAAACCTCCGGGACTAACAAAAGTTCTTTGTTCCTTGGAAGGAACATCATACAATTGGTTAAGTCTGGTTTCAGACCACGATTTAACTTTCAGACAGTATTTCTACTTGGTTTGACCTCTGCGAAGAGGCTCAGTGGGCTACGTGGTCTCTTCTACGACATCGCTCACTTAAGGGGATGGAATCAGTTTTCGTTTGGCTTCATCCCTGAGTTTATTTCTAAAGCTCAAAATCCGGTGGTTTCCAACTAGATTTAGTTCCTTCCAGATTTTGTCTTCGGCAGGTAACCGATGACCCTAATCGGCTGATTTTGTGTCGTATGAGAGCATTAAGGCATTATCTCAAAGAAATTAGGAGCTTGCCCTCAGTTGATATAAGTTAATCAGTTAGTGAAGGGTCGAGAGGAAAGTGACCAAGAACACCATCCCCTCGATAGGTATTTGTCATCGACCGTGCCATCAATCGTTCCCCTCCCCAACGAGGGGTATGACCCAGGGCTCATGACGTCAGCAGCATAAGCATGGCTCTGGTGTTCAGAAAGAACCTCTCTGTGATACAGGTTTTACAGGCCGGCATATGGAAACAACAAACCATGTTCACAGCTCACTACCAGCAAGATGTAACACACAGGCTCTAGATGAGTTCATGCCTGGCCCTGTGGTAGCTGCTCTGCAAGTGGTATAGCTACCTTAGCTCCTCTCACAAGACTATTACTACTCATTCGAGGACAGAGGTTAGCTTTAAGGTTTAATGGCCACTCATGAATGGTGGAGGCAAGGGACAGTGACATTACCCTAACGCGTAGGACAATACCCTAGAGACTGACCATATATTCATATGATCAGTGCCCAAGCCCCCTCTCCACCTAGGCTAGGATTAAGGAGGGCCAGGCAATGACTGCTGATGACTCAGCAGATAGAGCTATAGGCTCCTCCAAACACCCGATCCTTCGCTCAGAAGGATGGTGAGGTTGCAGCAACTATAGAAACTAACTAGTTTGAGTGGGACTCTTAACTACAGTCTGGCTTTCACCAATCAAGGACGTTACCACAGCGGCCACCACAACCCTTTAGTCTGCAATCAATGTAAATGAATGACTGGCTTTTACTTTTCTTCATCTCCCCTTCTCTTGGGGTGCAGTACAATATCTGACTCCCTGTCAGCTGTAACTTGTCAACTTGTTACGTCCCCAATCTCCTTACAAACGGGAGTTGGTGGAATGAGTGGACCACATTGTGTATAAGTATTTGCAATTTTATTGATCATAAATTGCCCGAGACGTTGTCACAATTATGTTCTTAAACTCACTTTCCTCTTTTACACGGGACGTCAACTCGCTACCATTGTCAAGTCACTGGTTCACAAGATGTCAGGATGCTCACTCCTTACACATTATCATGCTCGAGTGTTGCAATCCTACGTAAAAGTTTCAGCCAGTGCGAGTCTCGTTTGTAAAAAACAAAAGTTTCTATTTGTGTAGGAACATTTGAATGATTTTAATGTACTGTAGTTTGTATTTTTTTTAAATTTACAAACCTGAGTTCTTTTCACAAATTTTGCCTGCCACCACTTACACCGGGAAGCCCCTTTTGCCATCAAAGTGGAGCAGTCATGAGTGAATAGGAGAGGCGGTGCTTCCTTGCTACTTCTGTACTGGTAACCACTGGTTGTCGACATCTCGCTAAATATTTTTATACCTGTATGCCAGCTTGAGCTGATATCTTCTCTTATGTAAGGAACGCAGGTTTGTATAGTTTGGAAAAATACAAATATCCTCCAAGATTGTCATTTTTACAACAATGATCTTACCAGATTATTTCATGTTTATCAAAGTGTTTGTTTCTGGAAACCGTGAATTTAATTATCAAAGCCATTGACTTTTACTCATTCTAGTAGCAAGTATTATATTTGCTCTTAATCTTCTTTACAAAGTCAGTTTTATAAAGCCAACCTTAGAAAGTTAAATCTATGCATCTATATGATAATATTTTTTGCTAGTGAATTTTAAACACCCAAAATTTGAATTGAAAATTGGATCCAGATCAACTTTAGATTTTTTTTCTTTACTTTGTAATTCAAATTTAGATGGCAATTTCCTAGCTATTTGATATTAAACGAGCAAAATATTTGTTTAGTTGCCTTCAAACTAGTTGGCGAACCTCTCAAAAAATAATCAACCAAAATTGTTATAGGTAATGTTAGATAGATTAGTTTCATTTATATTATTGTAAATTTGTTTGAAAGATGATAAAATTAGACATTAATAAACCAATTAAGATTGACAAATGTTAAAGAAGGAGGAGACTTTCCTTTGAAATTTGTTGATGTTTTCAAACTGCATTAACTAGCTGTAAATCAAATGTCAATTTCCTCTGAAACTCTTAACATACTTCTATATCATATACTGTAATGTGTAGAATTGTGTGAAGTAATGTAAACAAGTTATCTAAATGTGTGACAGAAATTTATATTAATCACCTTATTATTTATTGATTCAAATTCATTTTACAATCTGTATATTAAAGTACATCATTTACACGTGAATATAACTTACAACTAATTATTTAAACTATAAATGTCATTTGATATTTGTCTTTGTACACCAATTCTTCTCTTTCAAGACTGTCCACTAATTATTAGTAACTGTCATTGAATTTTCTTTTACACTGTCGAATCTATAGAAGGTCAATGTTCTCTTAAAAGATAGTAGCTATTGAAAAAATTAGGGTCTCTTGAGTAGCCACATCTTACCAGTGCTTTTCAGTCAATTCTTTTCTGAAGGGCAGGGTTGGGAATAGCTTATCATATCCTAGCAATCAATTCATGTATAATTGCTGACATTATAAATATATCAGAGAATTAAGACACATTAATTGATGTTTTTGGTTTATAAGTTTCAAAATAACCCCCATATTTCCTTCTCTCTAGTGACCTATTCTGCTTAACTGAAAATTTCATAAAGCACAAGTAGGCCTACTATAATGATTTTCCATGTATTTCAGTTAAAGGAAGATGCAAGTATTCTCTCTGAAGATTTTGCTTTTATAAAATAGGTTCACATTTTTTGCAAGCATCTTATCCAATTATCTTGTGTAGCGGGAATTGAGGAGTCATGAATAGAATAATTTGGAATATTTCTGAAGAGAGTCAATGTATTGAAGGTCATAATAGTAAGCATTAGAAGGCTAACATAATTCTCTCTCTCTCTCTCTCTCTCTCTCTCTCTCTCTCTCTCTCTCTCTCTCTCTCTCTCTCTCTCTCTCTCTCATATATTAAGGTTATATTTACTATAAAAAGAAGGTCTGGTTAAAAGTGCAATGTTTGTAAGCTTAATCTCAAAACTTTATATAAAGATTGTTCAAGTAATTTTACTAGATTATTTTTTTTTTTTTATCAAAATGTCATTATTTTAATTATTCTGGTCATGGATAACATTCCAAATGCTTGTTTTTAGAGCAAGATCATAATCATTTTTCTTCAATCTAGTGAGCAGGAATTTGCTTCAAAACATTAAATTGACAAAATTGCTATTAAAAGGATAAAATTTCTTGTTTACTGGTTTTAAGCTTAAGCATATTAATTATACAAAAGGTGCAATTATTTGGTTGAATTCTAATTTAGAATATAGCTTATATAGTTATTAATGTTTGTAATTTGGAGCATTTTAGGAATTAAATCTGTCAAAAGGTTTTGTGAAAGGAATAGTGATTCGGTTAGAATTATGGTAGTCTTAAAAGTAGGAAACCATCAGTAAAATAGTTTTGAATCAACATTCACGAAATATTTCTTAAAAACAGATGTTCTACAAGTGCTTTTGATGTAAAATTTCAAGATTATTTTCGAAAGACCTAATGAAAGGGTTAAGATTAATGTTATGCAAAGAGAATGCTTCGGCACAGCTCATTCTTAATATGTAGGTTAAACTTATGGGATTTAGTAATTACACTTTATTTCAAGAAGAAATATAATAGTGTCGTGATCAATTATTTAGGAGAGTGGAGGAATTATTACCTATAGGGAATCTCAAAGTGAAAAAAAAAATGTGGGATTCTTAAAACAGTTTGGTAAATCCCTGTGAGATTCGTGAAGTATTTTAAAGGTTACTTTAAATTAATGATTATAGTGATTGAAATTTTTAATGGTAATAGAAATATATATTGTATCTTTTCAAGCTAGCAAAGGTTTTATGGTAGAATTGCTTTGCAACTTCATATAAATGGAATGGGAATTCAAAATGGTTATATAAATATCAAATGATTAAAACCAGTTGCTTTTTATACACAATAATATACTGTTTTGTCATTTACAATTTTATGTACAAATGTTTATAAAAACTTGGAAAGATGCCTGTATAACTCATAATGTAATGTGGTTATAATGATTATTTAAGATATTATTTTTAAATAATAGGCATTACTCATGTCAATTGCTAAAGAAAAAAATTGTATGGACGAAAATATTTTAAGATGTAAGAGCATAGGCCCTTGATGATAATTCATGGCAAAAAAAAAGTCACATATCATTGCTAATGGTATAACTATATATATTGAATAGGTAAGGTACATGGCCCAGCTTTTGGATGTCATTGGTGGATAGTATGGTTGTTACTGACTTCTTTAGTCATATCCTAGGTTCAGTATAGTCTGAGAGCTGGCAATGGTTCATTCATATTATTTAGTACCAGATACGTGAAAATCTAATTAGAATCTAATTCACCCATAATGGAAATGATATGCCTCAAGTTGAGCATTCCTTGATCTTGGTGAGGTTAGTTCTTTCTTCATATCCCCCACATAAATGTTAAAGCCTAAGGGTTTGTTAATTTTTCATAACTCAATATATAAATGTAAATCTAGTCTTATATGTGAGATTGAATCTGAACATTAGTTCAGGAGACTTATTCCAAGTGCTTAAACTGATTTACACAGGCTCAAATTGTCAACAATATTGATGCTAAAGTCAATGAGGACAGAATTCATCCTCAAATGAAGCATTTATAGGCATAGTTTACAGAGTAGAAACTTTTAAAGACTAAAGCTTAATCATCTGAATGGTCTTGCATATCTATTTCACTTTTGAAAAATAACTCAAGCTTTACCATTAATCATGGGGAATAAGAAATATTGCCCCCTTTACTAAACCTTAATATTGTTCAACTCAAGATGTCTCTTTAATAATTAGCTATTTATTAAAATCTGTTATCATCATGATTGAACCCTCATCAGCTCCATGACTATAATTAACCTAGCATATGACTAAAGTGGTCCTTAATGTCCAAATTACAAACCACTGATATCTTAAATGCTGGTCCATCTACCTTACTTAGGAAATATGTAATTATACCATTTGCACCGAGATGTTACTTTGTCATAAATAATCATTCAGGATCCTTGCTCTTATATCTTAAAGTATTTTCGTTCATACAAATTTTTCTTATTCAGTTGACAATTATTGAGTGGTGCCTATTATTTACAACGGGTATTTCCACGAATAAAATCTAGGCCTACAGCTCCATTTCTATATCATTTGTAATAGACCTTTTAAGTGTTTATTATATTTTCATTATACTATAGGAAAATATCAAACGCCATTAAATTGTGTAAGATATATTTACCATACTCAAACTTTGTAACATCTTGAAAATTCCGAAATAAAATGTATATAAGAAAAAATTCCGAAATAAAATGTATATAAGAAAACTTACTTTTTAATTTGGTCTCCCTGGTATTTGAAAAAGAAAAAAGAAAACGTAACAACTTACTTGAGTATTCTCCCTATATTAAACCTCATATGGCTGAGTGTTCTCCCTAAACGGCCCCCTACCCCTTCTAGTACCAGCAAATGCCTTATTCCCCACGGGAAATGGGGCCAAAAAGCTCATGAAATAGTCCTTTCTCCTAACTAGCTACTTGTTCATTTAGACTGTTATTGAACCCCCACATACAGAGTAGTTCAACACCCCCACTGGGTGATGAGAGCAGCAGTACTAATGTCTTATGATATATTCAAAGTCAAGATGGCCGAACTGTCTCGTATTTCATTTTGGACCAAAGTACACTTTTTAATCTAGCTGTCTGTCAAGTCGGTTTTTAACTTACTAAAGTCACAACAATAATGGCCCTTTTTCCATGCGTTAATAATCCTCAAAAGCCTCTGAATTATGTCCAATCTTGAAGCTATCAGATTTAATTTATAGGTACAAAAGTATACCTACATATGTAATTAAAGCTTCCCATTAACATAATATGGCTGAAGAAAAATTTATAAATTCGTTATATTCTTTTATTGTAGAAGACAATGTCAAACAGACAGGTTCCAATGTTATATAATGGAAATACAAGCACTATGAAGTCAATGACATATAAGTATCAAATTCACGAAACCCCATTTTCTGAAAACTTAACTCCCTAGATTCGAAGAAAACTTAACCTTTGCCATACATTAAGCTCATGATTCGATGAAGAAACGTCCTTAGGCGAGTCGCCCTTCATCCAATTTGGTGTACAGTATGACAAAACGTTTCGTTTTCTTTGTTATCAGGCCAGGTGTATTTAAAGCTCAGCATTTTGAGTTGCATATTTCATGATTGTGTAAGTAAGTAGTGCTTTCTCTAATAGAAACATAAAATCATTAATAAAAAAAAGGAAAAGGAAAGCCCACCAAGGCCATCCCCTGTCCCACCTAGTAACCAAACTTAGAGCAAAGTATTTTTCTGAGGAAGCAATGTTACTAGGCCCTTGAATGCTTTCCTTTTCATTCTTCTTGTTTTTTTATTAATAATTTTACAATGATAATAGGATTGCAATTTAAAGATTTCAGGAATAGTTTGGAGCTCCCCTGAAGTTAAATGGTAAAAGACATGTCATTATTTACATTACTACTATAAGGCAGATTCCAGCAATTATAGTGTTACGTTAATTTATTTTTAATGAAACACAAAATTATACACTTAGACAAGATCATTAATATATCTAGATTAAAAAACAAAGTGAAAATCTAAAATAAATGAAAGTCATGTTCAGGCCTTTGTGCAATTTCAGAACGATCCATAACTACAGACACCTGAAGCTCACTCAAAAGCAGACAAGATTCACAAATGCCAAGTTGCCTCCCTGTCTCGCCCCATTTAATGCACATGATTGAGTCAGGTAAAAGAGGAGAGACGTGCAAGGCTACTGCCCTGACCATCCTTGCTACTTCCCCCAGCAGACAGTCAGATCGGACCGAAGTACGCATTCACCTTACACATGGACACCTGAACCACTTTAGCTGTGTAATAAAGTTCTTAAATGCAAACCCAAGAAAAACATGGAAAACGAGTTTAATCCAAAAACACTTCGCTAACGACACAATTTTTTAAAACATAACCTTATGGAAATGGCTTTCATTCAACATGTAGAGAGACAGTTATAAAACACACGATTCTTATTGAATATTTACCTGCAGTTTGAGGTAGATTAAGTTTTAATTCAAAGTTGACATAACTCCTAATGACAAGCTTAAGCTTAAAACTAATACCTAAATCATATACAATCCTCTGAGAAATGAGCTTCTGTCTTACACACCTATAGAATTAAATAAAGTCAACCCCACTAGATACTATCATCACCTTTAATACAATATCTTTAGCTTATATTCCCTTATTGCAGGATACTATCCTCAGTATATAAGCCCAAAATATATGATCATCTCATAATCATCTATGATACTCTCCCTTTCCCCCTACACTATTCTTTGCTTACAATTCCTTACTATACTATCCCGAGCACATATTCCCTGAATAACGTATCTCCAGGCAATAATCAAAGGAGACAATCCTTTATAATTTCTTATGTATTTTACGCAGGTCCTGTGTAACTTAGTATATCACTACAAATTACGGTCAATATAGTGATGATCAAGCTGTTATGGTAATTTGACATTTCCCAGATTCTTGTTATTAACAGACTTTAGATTACCCAACCTGAAATGAAGTTTAGAATGCCTTTCTTAAAGTTACCAAAATGAGCTCAGAATCACGAGAGATCACGTTTGTGAAACGACATTCTCTGCTGAAAACTAGAACAAGATAAACAAATATTAAATGAGCTATATGATTTTAGTATTGTTGGGAACACAAACAACTCTGAACCCCCAAATACCTTTTAATGTAAGGTGCTTGAACAAAAATATATCTTCAAATAATCAAATACTTATCGATAAAATTCATCAATTCACTTACATGATAACATTTAATAATGATGAATTCATTGCGGGTTTTAATTCAGAATAAAAAAAAAGAATCGTTTTCGTAATAGAAACACAGGACCCGGAATAATAACTTGTATAAAAGTTAATTATTATCAGGAAAATATACACTTATAAAGAGTGAAGCATCAAACTCCTATTTCTCGGTACAAAGAGAAAAAATTTATTCTATCAATTACATATGAGTGACTTTATGGAGGCTGAAATTTTCTTCTTAGATAGTTCAACAAATCACATAATTAATACCTCAAAACTTTAAATACGAGAAAATAACTATCTTAAAAGAGTACCTTTATAGAAATTCATATAAAAAAACTAAATTTTTAAGTTAGGTACAAAGTTATGTCAGAATATCTGTAATATTCAGGCATATACTAAAACTTCATGATTTTGTAACCTAATGCATTATTAAGAATATAACAAGGCCTATTTCAAAAACTTAAAATACCAAATTTTCTTTATGTTCTCTATTTACTAAACCTGATGATTCTAGTCTCTTGGAAAATCATTTTATTTTTTATCTATTTATTTTTTTTTAAGTAACTCGAGTTAAGATTGCCAATGGGCTGACTTACTGAGTGTTGTACTTGCTAATTGGATTAAGGATATGGTACACCTTTTCACATAGTTAAATAAAAAAATTTCAGAAACTACGCTAGGTAAATTACAATGCAAAACTCTCCATAATTCTTTAGGGAAAAAAAACTACAATCCTAACTCGTATTCCTCTACAAAAAGTTGTAAGTCAAATCCTTCCTGTCTGACTTCTTTAGGTAAACAGCTAAAAATAAAAGCCAACTTCCCTTGTCCACCTTACGACATACCCTTGAAAAGAATTAGACAAAAGAGCGACCTAACATATATATAAGAAACTCAAACCAATCACTCAATACTAGCACAACAATCACTCATTCCTTGCAGTGGAATTCTTAAAATTTTCATAGCACTAAGTTCCAATATTCAGTATTTGCAGATCCTCATCACATTAAATCAGACACTGATATCAAGGATGAAAATTTAATGGGTTTTAAATCCTATTGCTATACCGATATGCGATGAATGAGAAAACATGTATTGTAAAATGCAGTTGATCTCTTGACCAGTAAGAAAAAACCTTCTCCTATGGGGACCCTGCGATTTGCGGGTTTTTAAAGGGCAGGTTGGATTAAATTTAGGGATATAGTCCGGTGTTTGGGCCTGTGAGGCTATTCACCACCACAGTGCAAGGGGGGGGGGTTATGTACTTGGAAGTATAAGTTATAAGAGCTTGGAGGGAAGATGGAAGAATGGGGCAGGAAAGGAGGGAAAGTTGAAGGCTAGAAAGCTAGTGCAGCTACAATAGAGCTTGAAGGAACATTGCCAAGACCATAAACTAAAGCCTACAGAGAATCCTGTGAGGTGCACTGATAACACTAAACTATTCTAGTTTCTGAGAGATAGAGAAGAGAGAGCGAGGTGTGAGTTACCCAATTTCATTGCGTCGTGGAACAAATAAGTAACATTAAGGTGGCTAGGTTATGCAATATCCAATTTCCCATACTTTATTTTCATTACTTTTGTGGCTCCACCAGTTAATTTTAATCTAATCTTATATTTCTTATTTTAATACTAAAACTTCTCTAGCTTGAGTTCTTATGATCTCTTCAGGGCAAGCAACTAATCAAAAGGGCGTGAGTACAGAAATAATTACTCACAAGGTCAGTAGTGAGTACTTTGTTTTTGGCAAGATTAAAACCTTAAGGCATCGAAAGACATAACATTTAATATTGTACTGTAAAATTTTTATCTTACCATCCTTCAATAAAGCAATCTGTAAATTTCTCACAACTATCCATGATCTGAGTGGGAAGTCTTTTAATCATTACAGCGATAATCAAAGTTGACGCCAGTTGCATATAGGATAAGTTGATAAAAGTTATCAAATGACTTGAAAGAAACACTGGCTAAAATGCCATGCAATCTAAAAGACGAACAAAAAATCGCTACACAAAAAATGTCGGATATGAACCTACCCACGATTCAGTGTATAATATAATAATCTTATATAATCTAATAATCTTACAGTATCAATACATTGACAAGATATCCAACTATAAAGTTAGTTAAGTGATTTATAAAAGAAGTAAAGCGGATTATAAATAATTTATATTTAGGGCATTAACGATACTCCAATTATTGAAAATTTTGCAAGCTTTATAAACCTAATAAGTCTCTTACAATGTTATGAATTTTCCTCAAGGAATGATACTGTTTAAAGACAGGACCATTTCTGCACATCAGTATTGCATTAACCATAAAAACTACCCAGAGTTTATGCATCTTTAAATCACAAGTAATGAGGATATGCAAACGAAGCAATTTTATGGGAATGGAACTTTTATACCTTGACCAATGTAAGGAAGTAAAAAAAAAATCCTTGCCATAAATCTAAATCCCAACCCGCACCCCAAGCCCCCGCCCCCCCCCCCCAAAAAAAAAAAAAAAAAAAAATATCACTCTTAAAACTCACAAGCCTGACAAAATTCTTTGTCAACGATTTATAAAACCATTCTTCATATCAAATCAGTCTTTTCCATCCTTTAAACAATACAAACACTCACAAACACACACCTAGACAGCTTTCTCGTCAACGACAACATATTCAAAACCTTATTACACGATTCATCTAAAAATGATTAAAGTGTTATTTATCCCTCCTTTATGTCATGGGAACAAATGACACGAGATAAGAAACAAAATGGAATTTATGAACCGATCTGTGCACCTTTTCAGAGAGCCCAGGGATCTCGCCATAATAAAAGGCTCTGAAATGCAAGACTTGAAAATGACCCTCTTAACTAATTCCTTGAAACACTTACGTTAAGTACATTTATCATTAACCTTTAATATAGTAATATGGTTATACTCGAACTTGAATTTTTAATGAAAAATTCCGAAAAAAAACCGTTACCATCCATTACATATTAACTTCAAAAAGAGCATAAACATATCTGAAGCACATTGAATCACAATTCTTTTACATTAGATAGACATTCCACTACCTACATTACACAGTTCATAATAAATTTGATATTTTTGTCATTGACATAAGTGTGTACAACTTTGCAAGAAATGAAAATGATAGTATCAAAACCTGTACATTTGACATTTTAACCTTCAACAATGTAAGCTCCTTAAAGATTCTGAAATATTTGATTTGAATAAGATCATTTGGAGCAAATTCTAAAATCTGATAAATCATTACAAATTTAAAGAATTTGAGGCCTTTGAGCAAGCTAATAATTACATAACAGCCATTATTTTTCACGACTTTGGCTGTCAGATGAAACCTTCACAAACAAGACAGCTGGATCAATAAGCAGACTTAAGTCCAACATGTTTACCAGTACAGACTTTCAGCTTTTGACAAGTACAATATATTCAAGCTAAGATATTGATATACAACTCTCAAGACACAAGTAAAATAATGGACAAGTTCTGTACATGGGGAATAAAATAACAGTCTAAAAGAACAAGTGATTACTCTAGTTAAGATCAGGATCTACCTCATGGAGTCTTTAGCCCTTTTTGTGGCGAGGAACAAATAGGCAAATGCTGATGCTCAAAGAGGAGGGGGCCAACGGGAGACTCATCAGCCATATGAGGCGAGTCTTTGGTTTTTTAAACATTTCCAAATTTTGGGATAAAGGAAGGATCAAGGATGGGGGTTGGGAGTTCTGAAATTGCAGGTGAGCATCAGATTAAAACAAAAGAGAACTTCATGATTCAACGATATTTGAAAATATGTTTAAAATCTTTTACTTTCAACAATTAGCATATTCTTCAAAGTATATTCATGTGGCACCAAGAGAGAGAGAGAGAGAGAGAGAGAGAGAGAGAGAGAGAGAGAGAGAGAGAGAGAGAGAGAGAGAGAGAGAGAGAGAGAGAGAGAGAGAGATTGGTTACTAAATTGCTTGAAAAACTAGGGAAATTCCTTAGATTGGAGTGGTCATTAAATTCCATTTAGCTTATATCCCGTCTATTTTATACGTAATCACAAATTCACTTTTATCTACGCACCCATATAATTCTAAACTCTTCTCCCTCCCTTTCTTTACACTGAAACGCTTCACCCAAATGTTTTATTGACCAAAGAAATTAATATTTTCATCTAACTATACAATGTAATCAGCTGCTTGCTGAGGAACTTTTTAAAACTCCCAATTAACGAAAGATCCTCTCTAATATCAGCCAA
This sequence comes from Palaemon carinicauda, assembly GCF_036898095.1. NCBI lineage: Eukaryota > Metazoa > Arthropoda > Malacostraca > Decapoda > Palaemonidae > Palaemon > Palaemon carinicauda. The sequence continues at coordinate 120,239,524 of NC_090739.1, forward strand.
CAGTCGCACCATTCAGATTCTTTTATTTCAGGCCATAGATCTACAGTTAGTGATTCATAAATATACAATCAAAGTTTTACTTGACCTGCCATAGCCTATTTCTGTTCACCCAAACTTTACGAACGCTATATATAAAATACTTGTTTTCGTTAAATCCACATCAACTTTAAATTATAAGATTTAATATTATTAATATTTACTTCAAGTGCATTTTAATTCACAAATATCTAATGAGCTGAATTCTATTTAACTTCACCAATATTTCCCGACATAGTCTTTATTTCTCTATATTTAAGCTAAATATTTTATACATCCATTAATCAATAAACCATAGCTTATTCTTTCATTCACCAAGATTCTTTTACACCGACGATCATCCATAGTTCATAACATATTTTTTTAAGGATCGGATTTGATTTCGAAATTCTGTCTATAAAACTCATCTCTGGGGCCTTTGAGACAATTCCGTACCTAACAGCAACTGGGGGATGCCCCGGCAGTTGCACTGTAGTAAGATATAAGAGACTGCACACAAAAATGGTAGAAAGGAAGCGGGAAGGTGGTTATTGTAGAAGGATATAAAGCAAATGCAGTTAAGGTATGAAGGAACGTTGCATAGAGAATTAATTAAGCAATGCCTACAAAGGATCACCGCAGATACACTGATGGCACTAAGCCCCTACCGATATTATCTATTCTATTTCATATCTAGTATTTCAATAACTTGAATCCTACCACCTTTATTCTTCCCAACCGATGTTTCATAATCATCTTGCTCTATGGACGTTCAATGACCTATATTTCATCACTTCCTTTGCTATTTAATCTAGTAAGTTACATTACCTAGACTCTCTCATTACTTCACTCATTTCAAGTTCGTCAGTTCCCGCAAACTGAACGTGTAGAGAGAGAGAGAGAGAGAGAGAGAGAGAGAGAGAGAGAGAGAGAGAGAGAGACCAACTGTTTTAATCCTTAGAAAACATTATTGTAAAATGGAAATACAATATTTTTGATAAAAGGAAAGTTAATTATTTTCACGGATTTTCCTTGGCAATATACAATATATTAGAATATAATTTTAATATTTTCTTATCTAAAAATCGAAATGGGATAAAGTAAATTTCTCACAAATTTTATGATAGTTTGGCATATAACTTTGGAAGAAACACTTAAGGTGCTACATGTGAGCAACACACCTTGAATTCCATTGATACAGAAGTTCTCTTTCATATACCACCCCAAAAATAAAATCAAAATTATTAGAAATATGCATGAATCTTAAATCCACCAATCACATAACTTTGGAGCCTACAGATCGGCAAGAAAACTGGAACTCTTGAAAATAAGATTGAACAAATTAAACAAGGAATTATTTGAATAGAAACAAGAAAACAATGAATGACATAAAATAATCTATCGAATGAAGCAGATTACTTCATACACAAGAAAATAAAAAATGCTTTAAATAATTCCATTGGCAACAATATAGTGCTCCAAATAACTTATGAATCACTTCATTACTTATTGAATGCCTAAGACAACCTCCTAGAAGTGTTCTAAATGACACTAAAAACGAAAGTGTCCATAGTTACTTCCAAGACCAAAATGGGTCATGAATAACTGAATGGACAAAGGAATAAGGCTCAAATAACTCCAAAAACAAAGGGGTGTCCTGAGTAAACCAGTGTGTGTTACATAAAATCTCTGCAAACGAGGGAATATTCTAAACTGCTAAATAAGATAGATGCCCTATATAAGGCAATTAAATCAAGAAACAGATGTACTTTAAAACTAGACCGTATCTCCCCTTCACAAAATCTAGTCAAGAAATGGTCTAAAATCTCTTGAAATCAAAATGGCCCTTTCAAAACTGGCAGCTGGAGTGGGCTAAAAATTTCCTAAAGTTAGCATTAATCCTGAAAGGTAGAAAACCCTGTAAAAATTTACAAAACCGATGTATGAAAGAAAATATTCTGAATTGATGTGGGAAGATCATAACACTTTACATAGATTTCTTAAAAATATTCACAACTCATAACAAGAGTCCTAAAGAAGAAAAACAGTCATACTGAGGGTGAATATCCCTGAAAACCAGCATGAAAAATTATTACTATTATTAAGAACTAGATACTGGTTGCTATTGATTTGATGAAACCATTTAATTCTCCAGATATTTATGAATAATCTAGATTTAAATTTAATTTCAATCCTTTCTTCCAATAAATATTTGAGCAAAATTATTTTAACTATTCCTTAAAAAAGGAGATCAACTACAGAAAAAAATGATATAAAAAAGAAACTAAGCTGTGAAGTCATTACATATACGAATGAGATCAATATTTGCTATATAAAAGCACAATAGACCTATTATGAATACAAGTAAATTTTAGGATTAAGTCTAAATTACCATGTTTCATGACTTGATTAGGAATAAATTTTCGAGCTAGATATCCTTTCAATTTTGTAGAAATCCTTAACTAGCATTTTAAGCACATCAAACCTTCAGTAAGATTCGTAAAAAAAACTTCAGAAGTTAAATTATCATACTATAAATTCGCTGGTTGTATAAGTTCCTGGACAGAACCTTCATGAGTAATCAGTTACTACCATCATAAACATGATAGGTTAGCAAAGTTTACCACCGTACGTTCAAACCAGTCAATTAACATAAGGTAATGATAGTGATCTAACTAAATAATGTATATCATGTGCAATTCTCTAGATTATTCAACAACATTAGCAGGGTTTAGATCAAACAGAGCAGGAAAAGTGGGGCTAAATTACTGCTGCCGAAACTTGGTTATTCTCCCCCCAAAACAACATCTAAGCAAAGAACTTCGAAAATCCATAACAATCTTCAAAGATTTTATGTCATCAAGGCGCATAAGATGTGTTGTAATTAAAGGCAAAGCTTCATGACCAACAACTATTTACAGAATAGGAAAGCAAGGATAGAAACAAAACCATATTATATCTTACGCTAAAACACAGGGTAAAAACCCAGAATCAATAATTAGCTTTCCAATCTAACAGCCTAATTCCATTATCTACAGGTGCCACCAAGAGCACAGTATTATAAGAATACAATGAAGAATAGACATCACTGAAAAAAAAAAATCTTCACCAAGTAGGACCACACCTGATAGAGAAACCGGTCATCAATTGAACTAAGGTCACAAAATATATTAAGTACAGTCAAGATAAAATATCTGGACTTATGATGATATATCGTTTTCAAAACACATTATACCACGTAGTCGAATTCAAAGATTTTCTACGTCATTTTCGTAAAAAGAAGAGAACATTTACCCAACGATACCACAATGTTTGTTTATGGAAATCTTGCTATTTAATATTAGTATCAAAAGTTTCAGCTAATATGTTTTCTGAATTATAATAGTACTATGGTCAAGTTTTTTGGTCACTTCAAATGCTATATAGAAATTATGGCAAACTTATAAGCATTGAGGTTAAATTAAATTTGAATCAAGTAGCACACAACTGAAAATTGTATGACCTTATTCTATAGCCTTGATAAAACAAAGTATTAGCAACATTCTTATACCTCATATACATACAAAAAAGTAATGCAAGTAAAATTTTCAACTGATGACAATACATAAGTGAGAGCGAGATTTAAGCTACTATTGAGGCTTCTAGTAAATCTAGTATGACAAAAGATACCAAAAGACTAAGATGGTGATCACCGTTATATAAGTGGTGATTTAGTGATATTTCAAGTTGCAAAAATAGTATAATCAACTTTTACGCTTTGTTCTTTATAGAAATTTTCAAATAAAAAAAAAAAAAACTGACCGTAGCGTTTATGATAGCTAACACTTAATCAGTATAATGTAATATGAAAACTATACGCAGTTGAATTCTAACAGCTTACTTTAACGGACTAATCATCAAGATCAGATACTTAGAGCCTCACTGTGAACAGATCTACACAAGAATTTTTAAAATCATTAATTTTCCCAACACATAAAAACCATGGCGTGTATATTTCCTTTGAAGTCACAGATCCCAAAGTCCACTTGCACAGTAGAACATTAGTTTTCTTGTGATTAATGGACATTGCCATTACATCTGACGTCAGTCATTTGTTATTCTCAAGTAAGCGACCAACTGTATCCTGAAAAAAAAAATTCTATAAATTACTCTCCTTACGATTTCGGACACATGAAACGATTTGATATGTAAACTGAAATAAATAATAGATCATAGAAAACTATTTGATGAGATTATAGCAAAAAAAAAAATAATAATAATGATTTAGCTTTTCACAGTTATTCTTTAATGAAAATCAATAGAATCCAGAAGAAATGCATTCAATAGATTCAGTTTACAGTGAGCCCTTGCTACTTCGCGGTTCGACCATCGCGGATTCACCACTTCGCGGGTTTTTTTCATAACCCATATATATATATATATACATATCGCAGATTTTCCGGAAATTTCGAAAATACCGCGATATCTGAAGACCCCAAATACGATATTTCGTTACCTGTAATTCCATTAATACTGTAATTAGTAATATCTGCTCTTACTGATTGTTCATTGCATTACATATGACATATAATTCAGCACAGAAAGAAATAAAACACGAAAAGTGAATGTGATCATACGATATTTCAGTACTGTATACAGTACGTAGTAAAATCAAATCGAACATGAAACGCAAATCAGATGCAGTCATACCATATTAGAATGGTGTAAGGCTGCTGATGGCTACTACTGTACTACAAATGTAATGGATGTGCTTCTTTTCCATGAATCTTTTGTATGTATACGTACGTAGTACTGCATCCAATAATATTCTTTGTTGCAAAAATCACATCTCGAATAAGCGTACGAGAGAGAGAGAGAGAGAGAGAGAGAGAGAGAGAGAGAGAGAGAGAGAGAGAGAGAGAGAGAGAGATCCTACAACAAAACAAGCGCAAAATAGCGTACGTAAAGCTGTATTATTATTATTGTTATTATTGTTATTGTTATTATTATTATTATTAGTGTTGTTGTTGTTATTAAAATTATTATTGTTATTATTATTAATATTATTATCATTATTATTATTATTATTATTATTATTATTATCATTATTTATTATTATTATTATTATTATTATTATTATTATTATTATTATTATTATTATTATTATTACTGTAAAGTATACTGTACGTAGGGTATCTTTGAATTGGTAACCTACGTAGCATATAAGACGGGTTGTGATTGGTTCAAGCGCTGATAGATGACGAATCAGAACCCAAGTTTTGTTATCTAGCCTGTGATTGGTGTTTTGCCCGCATCTCCAACTTCCAGCATCTACGTATTCGCGGTCACTTTCTCTCCCGCCGTATCGCTGTGTAGACGTTGTTAAGTTATTGTGAACTTTAATCTGTGCTGTGCGTGACTGTTTTAAGTTGAACTTTTTGTTAAACCCTACTGTACAATGCCTCCCAAGCGTTCTGCTTCTACTAAGGCTGGTAGTGAGCCTAAACGCCACCGAAGGATGATGACGATTGCTGAGAAGGTGACACTTCTCGATATGTTAAAAGATGGTAGAAGTTACGCGGCCGCAGACCTCGAAGACCTGACGAAATCGGCCAGTAAAGAAGACAGTGAAACACAGGAAGAGATCCAAGAAATTGTCGAAGAAACGGGCTTAACATTAGAACGGCTTGCCAAGCTCTGCAACCATGCGAAGGAGGTGAAAGAAATGTCGCAAGAGTGGGACGAAGATATGGTTCGTTCTATGCAATTCTGCAACAAGATCGATGAACACATGATTCCCTACAGGATGCTCTTCGAGCGAAAAAAGAAGCAGCGGCAGCAACTTCCGATCACAATGTTCTTCCAGCCTCGCAAAAAAGAGCCAGTTTCTCCTGCTGCTATGCCCTCGGAAGAAATTGAAGAAGTGTCCCAGGAAAAAGTTGAAGAGTTGTCCCAGGAAAAGACACCTCCGTCTGAAGAGACGTAAAATACTATCATTGGCTGCACAGTAGAAGACATCATCAGCTTCATCATCATCATTTCTACTGTGCAGCAAATTCATCGCCATCATCATTCAAGTTTTTCTTCAACTTCTTTCGTGGTGAGTACAGTAACAATCTTTATTTTTTACTTTAATATTCTAACATTTTATTATTTGTGCCTGTTTTAGTTTAGTACTGTATGCATTAAGTTAAAGGGAAGGTTTTAAAAGTCTGAAGAGTATACATGTTGTAACCTATCATATTTTTTTTGTTTAAAATTTACATTTACGTACGTAAAACAATCTCTCTCTCTCTCTCTCTCTCTCTCTCTCTCTCTCTCTCTCTCTCTCTCTCTCTCTCTCTCTCTCGTAAATTGTTTTCCTGCTTTGCTACGTACAGTATGTACTGTATGATTTTATATAGATACGGTAAATAATATTTGTAATAACATATTTTCTAACAGCTTTTACTGTAAATATCATTATTTATCACTTTCATCATGCGCGTTAAATGCCTTCTTTGTTTACTGAGCGTGGTTGTTTACTGAGCGTGGTTGTTTACTGAGCGTACTTTATGACGCCGTCGTTTCAGGCGGCGTCATAAAGAAAAACATTTCATTTGGAAGTCCTAAGAAAAATTAAGTAAAACATTGGTAATAACAAAATCAACATACTGTATAATCAATATAATCGATGCAAAAACTAACATACACAGATGTGTACAGTACACTAAATGCGTTTGTTTCTTCATTATGATCAGAGAAACGTAAACAAAACATGGGTTGCCATTTATTATCGTGCTTTTTGCCGTGGTTATGAAACACATGATATTAAATCGCCTTTAATATTTGTGCCTGTTTTAGTTTAGGGTACTGTAGTACATGCATTAAGTGTTCTGTACATTAAAGGGTAGTTTGTTAACAGTACTAAGTACAAGGGAAGGTTTTAAAAGTCTGAATATACATGTTAAATAAATAGGTAAATATGGTGTCAATACTTCGCGGATTTTCACCTATCGCGGTCGGGTCTGGAACCTATCTACCGCGATAAACGAGGGTTCACTGTATTGAAATGCTTTAACATTTTATCTAAATAAATAATTTATATTTCATATAGATGAAATAGAATTGATTCCCGAGTTTGATAGAAATAAGGTTTTTGGACGGAAATTAGCTTTGGCAGATGGAAATTAGGGTATCAATTTAGTTGCGCTAAAATATCCTCTTCCAACTAATATTACCGATTTCCAACTACTCCTAAACATAGTTTGTCATTCATTACTCGAGGAGATATCTGAGATTACTAGGTAATCCTAGTCCTACTTATGAAAAAATATTCAAAATGTTCAGCGAGGAAACCCCAAACATACCTATAAAAGGGATTTTGACGTAGGAAAAATCTATTTCTGGGGAGAGACCTGTGACGCCCGGTGAAAAGGGTCCTTCTTTACTCTTTTCTAATATAAATCTTCCAAATATACTAGAGAAAGATAAAAGCATGGAATGCAGAGGTTACAACCCTCGCGCGATCACCTTGTGGGTGTCGTGTATATAACAAAGGGCGTGTGGAAACCACTATTCACAGGCTGTCTTCCATTTAGATGATCCCTTCATCAAAGGGGAGGGCCGTGACAGGCCCCAGAGAATACAGTTTGACTACCCCACCGACACCTACTACTCACGCTCTCCAGGTCATCCTTCTGTTTTGGACTTGCCCGCAAAGTCGTATTTTGTTGTGCTCGGTGTTTTTGCAAGTGATTGTCGTTAATTCAACATGACTGACGCTGCTACTTTACCTTTACCAATGTTAAGTACAGTTGCCTCAAAGTATTCCTTTACCCCTTACGCTTATGTTTTATGAAAATAGTATGGTAACACCGCAATGAAAGTCTATTTGTCTTGTAACGACGGACGTGAATGGTCGAGCTATTGGTATGCCAGTGCTCCTATTTTTATAAACACTACTGTAGACAATATATTAATGATATACGAATAATAGTTCACATTACAAGTGAAATAAGTTGCTGTTAAATACTTAGAAAAATAGTATAGTAACAGAGTAGTAATAATAGCAATGGTAAAAATCATATTCATTCCTGATTAATCAGACATCGTCAACCTTCGTTACATTCAGTTGAGGCAGGCGTTTGCTGAAATCCAACTTTAGTTCATAGTAGATATATGGGTTCTTTTTCAGAACATAATTATTTGAATGGAAATACGCTTTCGATTTATATAATCCATCAATTTATAAAGAAATGAGATCATAAACCGCAAATTTCAAGACCTATAAATATAATTTCATAAAGGCAATTATGATAGCCATTGACAGGTCATGATACGGAAGGCTTGGGGAAAAATTAATAGACAACCCGATGTATAAAGGAACAAATATATCCAGTGTATCATTCATATATATATATTTTTTTAATTCGAGCCACGTCTCACCAGAGTAGCCTAGATGGAAATTTCTCTGGGCGGTAATTAAACTCGAGTCATCTGAGTAACAACACACCTTAACCACCCTGATGGTCTTTATATCATTGGTAGATATGGTTGCACACCGATAAAATCAGTACTCATATAGATGAGAGAGAGAGACTGAACTATGGTTGGTTTTATTTTGTCAATTTCGTTGGTATTATCAAACAATACTATATAGACCTTTTATAATACCTTGATAATGACAACAGGGACTCGATTAGATAAATGTTGCATAGCCATGTCATTATATAATAAGATAACTCCGATATCCTTGTGTCTTCAATACTTATTACAATACGGTGGGGGTCTGAAACAAGTTATTGACGTCAAACTAGCTGTTTCACAGATCTCGTTCAATATGTAATATTTCCCTCCACATATGACCTAACAAAACATCAAGAAGGAATCATCAGTCGCATGTTAATTTTTATGAAATAAATTCCATGATGATCATTCTCAGAGTAGTAAGGTATAAATTCATGACGGGCAGTTCGAGAATTTATCGGTTGTCAAAAGCCCACTTGACAACGGAATTACTTTAGGGAATGTAAGTGCATCGTAAGATATCACTTTTAATACTAAATATTCTAGATAAGATAATTAGCAATTAAAACTTGCAACTAGATGCACCATAGATGGGTAGATACATAGAGATAAAGAGATGGATTGAATTGCTTTCAGTTATCGTCAGGTTTAGAATTTTTATTTTTTTTTATTTTACATTTAACTTAAATGACTAAATTGCACCCTCAGTTGAGCTGGCCTTGGTCTTAATCGTTGGTAAAAAAATAAAATACCCAAGTCTTTTATTATATAATTATGAATTTTCTTTATTAAAATCAGCTGGATTCATCGATGAATTTATAGCAAATATCTGAAAACTATGTATTACAAATTTGTGATATTCAATGTTTAATCGCAATCATAACTTCCTTTTAACCTTTTGTTTTAGTACTCAAGCGATACTGGTTGATTGAAGCTTATTATTTTTTTTTTCAGTTTCCATTCTCATAACATTCCTTACATTTGTGGGCAAGGTTTAGTGAAATCACTATGGAAATAAATTATTTAATTCTAGTTATACAATGTTGAATTGTAAAAAAGAAAATAAGTAAAACAAGATCGTATTTGAAACATTAATATTTTGTCCATCCACCATTATGTGCAATAACATCTTCCAATCTGTTTTGCATTGACGAGACGTGGTTATACACAACTTGTCGGTTGCGGCAGAACAGTTCCCAATCGTTGAGAACATGCTGGAAAAGACGCTGGTGGTTACGCTCCTGACCCTGCTCCCAGCTGTTGACGATGTTCCCCCAGACATTTTCGATCGGGTTCAAGTCGCATGCTTTGCTCGGCCAGGGAAGGAGAACAATGTCGCGCTGTTCAGCAAACCATGCTCGGACAATCCTCGCAGTATGGATGAAACAGTTATCCTAAAAGAAATAATATAACTGATTAATCATACTGTTAAAACAAGGTGGAAGGAGAACAATTTATATTTTCAATATAAATGACGGCAAAATAATGCCGTTTAGTCCAGCAAAAGGAGTCACAATAATGATTAATAAAAGGGCTTGAGTAGCCAAGGAGGAGACGTGGGTGTTGTGTGTTGATAAGAATATTTGGTCTACTTTTCATGAAGAGGCAAAAAATACCTTGTAACAATTTCAGTGGCTTTATTTGGCCGCTTTAGATTCATCAGGGAATGTAGATCAATGATGTTGATGTAAGATCCTTTTACAGTTATAAAACTAATAAATCCAAGACAAAAGTCTTATTGAGTAATTTGAAACTACTTTATGACCAATATCAGCAATGAGTTGATACCATATTTGTCAAGAAAGGGCATTCATATAACTAAAAAAAAAAAAAAAAAACAATGCACATACCTGCATGAAAATTATCTGCTCAGGATAAAGAAGAGCATAAGTGCGAACGGAAGGAACCATCACCTCTTCCAAAATTTCGAGATACTGCTCAGCGTTGAACCTTCCACTGATCTGGGCCAATTCACCAACGCCATGCAGGTGTATCCACCCCTAAACGTTACAGGTGATATGGCCGCTTCTGGCTACTTGATAAATATTCTGGCTGTCGTATCTCGTGTTATCACGCCTCCAGCAATGCAGACGACCATGCGTGTTAGAAGCGAAGGTCTTTTCGTCACTGAAAATTACTCTGCCCCAGAAGTCTAACCCCTCTTCCAAATAACGTTGAGCAAATTCCAGCCGTGCCGTTTTATGACGATCCTCCAGCTTTTGTTTCACTGCCGGAGTCCTATGGTGGATACCGTCTGCGTGGAGCCTATTTCTTATAGTTCCAGACGAAACACGCAATTTCAGTGTGTCCCTTATGGCAACTGCATTTATAAATGGGCTTTGCGTGGCTACTTCCGAAATCGCCCTATCTTCTTCTGGGGTCGTTTTTCTTGGCCCACCAGCTCTTGGCCTGTCGTTGAGGTTTCCAGAATCTTCCCATCTTCGACACCAAAGTCGAACTGTTGGCAATGAAATTCCTAATTCTCTTGCAATACGTTTGTAAGACATGCCAGAGTCTCTCATGCCTACAATTCTGCTCCGATTGCTGATTCTTTGTTGATTGCGATCCATTGTCTACTCTAGTCACTAAACCGCTACTCAAGAGAATGACATAATGGACTAACAGAGGTCACGACATCACTTACTGGCCCCGCCTCTCTCTCTCTTTCTGAGTTATACAGCTTTAATCGAGTCCCTGTGTCATTCTCAAGGTATTAAAAAAGGTTTATATAGTACTGTTCGATAATACCAACGAAATTGACATAAAATAAACCCAACTATAGTTCAGTCTCTCTCTCTCATCTATATGAGTACGATTTTATCGGTGTGCAACCATATCTACCAATGATATAAAGACCATCAGGGTGGTTAAGGTGTGTTGTTACTCAGATGACTCGAGTTTAATTACCGCCCAGAGAAATTTCCATCTAGGCTACTCTGGTGAGACGTGGCTCGAATTAAAAAAATATATATATATGAATGATACACTGGATATATTTGTTCCTTTATACATCGGGTTGTCTATTAATTTTTCCCCAAGCCTTCCGTATCATGACCTGTCAATGGCTATCATAATTGCCTTTATGAAATTATATTTATAGGTCTTGAAATTTGCGGTTTATGATCTCATTTCTTTATAAATTGATGGATTATATAAATCGAAAGCGTATTTCCATTCAAATAATTATGTTCTGAAAAAGAACCCATATATCTACTATGAACTAAAGTTGGATTTCAGCAAACGCCTGCCTCAACTGAATGTAACGAAGGTTGACGATGTCTGATTAATCAGGAATGAATATGATTTTTACCATTGCTATTATTACTACTCTGTTACTATACCATTTTTCTAAGTATTTAACAGCAACTTATTTCACTTGTAATGTGAACTATTATTCGTATATCATTAATATATTGTCTACAGTAGTGTTTATAAAAATAGGAGCACTGGCATACCAATAGCTCGACCATTCACGTCCGTCGTTACAAGACAAATAGGCTTTCATTGCGGTGTTACCATACTATTTTCATAAAACATAAGCGTAAGGGGTAAAGGAATACTTTGAGGCAACTGTACCATAGTTTGTTTTGACAGTTTTTTCAGTACCGGGACTTACAAATAGGTACCATGATTACTGTTTGTAGACGAATTTAGGAAGATCTTTTTTCTGACCTACATCTTTTTACATAAAGACATCTTAATATCATTAAGTTACTCAAAAGGAAGAGGCCGTGTCAAATTTAGTTTACTGTACTTTATAATGTTTACCTTATACAATTTCATGTATCTTACATGTAAACTACCTACTCAAACCAAATAATAAAAGTTCTAAAAATAAGAATCTAGCTATCTAACTATCTCTCCCTTAATATAAGCTATAGGAACCAATCTTACGAAGTACTTTTTATCTTAAAAAAAACCACCCATCGAGATATTCAGAAAAATGTAGCAACCTAACTCAATAACCATTTTATTGGTTTATCATTCTTCTCATATGAAGATATCACGTAAATATAAAGATGATTGACTCCTGATTATAATTATTGTTCCTGACTGTAAGAAAATGTCTTCACTAAAAGAAACTCCCTGTGATGATGGAGAATTAGTTATGCCTTCTTATCAGCCAAAAGTTATCTGACAACTATATTTGTAATACTTTGCACGGTAACTCCATTATATCTTGATGATTCAGATTATTTTTATTTGGCATACATGGAACACAGTAAATTTCCCTTATAATTTATACATTAAAGATTAAATAAATTTCCACATTTAAATAATTTTGCTTTATACCTATTGTTTATGAATGTGTATATATATATATATATATATATATATATATATATATATATATATATATATATATATATATATATATATATATATATATATATATTTATATATATATATAAATAAATAAATATATATATATATATATATATATATATATATATATATATATATATATATATATATATATATATATATATATATATATATTACAACTTGCTAACATTCGGTGTTGGGAAAAATGATAACGTTTATGTAAAGAGTCACTGAAAAAGAGTTTTTCTAAATTGATAGGCTTGGGTTATTTTCCATTGAACCTGGAAGTCTAGGTCTATTGACAAAATTAGTTGTACTTCAGCGCTGAAAGGAAGATTGTAATTTCAATCAAACATCCCCTGTTATAGTAATCGAGCAGCTGGACTTTCCTCACACATCAAACAAGGGATCTAAGGTAAAATCAGTTTATGAATAACTTTTGGGTGTAAGAGAAGAGAATTACTAGACTTAGAAATAGAAAATATGAATTTCAAGGCAATATTACAATAATTAATTATTCAACATGTATGATAATACAGGTTTAAGAAATATGGCATACTATGGTCCCAAGGCAGTGTTTAAATTCACTGTTAAGACTTTTTGAGAATATGACAAATTCGTAGATAATTTGTATCTTTCCCAACTATACAAACCTTAGCTATATAATAGGGGTATTACTTTCGGCGTAGCTGAAATAACGAGCCATTACTTTTTAACGAGGGTTTACTACCCACACCGGTAGTTAGCGGGGGTGCTTGAGCTCGCTTTGCTTGGAGGTAGGATTTCAAGGGGGATAGGGTTGGAGGGCAAGTTTGGTTAAATAACTAAGATTTGTATAGTTAGTAAAAATACAAATTATCTACGAATTTGTCATTTGTTCCATAACTGGAATACAAACTACGCTATTTAATAGGGGTGATTCATTATTATTATTATTATTATTATTATTATTATTATTACTAGCCAAGCTACAACCCTAGTTGGAAAAGCAAGATGCTATAAGCCCAAGGGCTCCAACAGGGAAAAATAGCCCAGCGAGGAAAGGAAATAAGGAAATAAATAAATGATGAGAATAAATTAACAATATATCATTCTAAAAACAGTAACAACATCAAAACAGATAAGTCCTATATAAACTATTAACAACGTCAAAAACAGATATGTCATATATAAACAATAAAGACTCATGTCAGTCTGGTCAACATAAAAACATTTGCTCCAACTTCGAACTTTTGAAGTTCTACTGATTCAACTACCCGATTAGGAAGATCATTACTCAATGTAGTATTGAGCCTCATGATGGAGAAGGCTTGGCTATTAGAATTAACTGCCTGCCTAGTATTACGAACAGGATAGAATTGTCAGGGAGATCTGAATGTAAAGGATGGTCAGAGTTATGAAAAATCTTATGCAACATGCATAATGAACTAATTGAACAACGGTGCCAAAGATCAGGAATAAGAAATTTAATAGAGCATAAGTTTCTTTCCAACAAATTAAGATGAGAATCAGCAGCTAAACACCAGACAGGAGAACAATACTCAAAAAAGGTAGAATGAAAGAATTAAAACACTTCTTCAGAATAGATTGATCACCAAAAATATTGTAAGACTTTCTCAATAAGCCAATTTTTTGTGCAATTGAAGAAGACACAGAACTAATGTGTTTCTCAAAAGTAAATTTGCTGTCGAGAATCACACCTAAAATTTTAAAAGAGTCATACAAATTTAAAGAAACATTATCAATACTGAGATCCGGATGTTGAGGAGCCAACGTCCTTGACCTACTTACAATCATACTTTGAGTTTTGTTCGGATTCATCTTCATACCCCATAATTTGCACCATGCACTAATTTTAGCTAAATCTCTATTTAGGGGTTCACCAACCCCAGATCTACATTCAGGGGATGTAATTGATGCAAAGAGAGTAGCATCATCTGCATATGCAATAAGCTTGTTTTCTAGGCCAAACCACATGTCATATGTATATAGTATGAAAAGTAATGGGCCAAGAACACTACCTTGTGGAACATCAGATATCACATTCCTATTCTCACTATGGTGCCCATCAACAACAACTCTTTGAGATCTATTACTTAAAAAAAATAATAATAATGCTAAGAAATGACCCGCCCACTCCCAACGCTGTCAGTTTGAAAACAAGGGCCTCATGATTAACACGGTCAAAGGCAGCACTAAAATCAAGGCCAATCATACGAACTTCCTGACCACAATCAAGGGATTTCTGTACAACATTGGAGATTGTAAGAAGGGCATCACATGCTCCAAGGCCTTTACGAAAACCAAATAGCAAACTAGGGAGTAGGTGATTATCTTCAGCAAACCTATTAAGACGTTTTGCCAAAAGACGTTCAAAAACTTTAGATAATATGGGAGTTATGGAAATTGGGCGGTAATCAGTGGGACTTGAGCTACAACAAACACATTTACATAGAGGAGTAACATTACCAATTCTCCAACAAGTGCTAAAAGCTAACTTGCGCAAAATAACTGATAACTTTGGATCTAAGAAATCTGTTGTCTTTATAAAAAAAACCAAAGGAAAAGTACCATTTGGGTCTACACCTCCATAAGCATCAAGGTCCATCAACAGAGCTTTAATCTCACCCATTAGGAAGGGTGGACGTCCCAGCCAGTCTGACTTTTGGCTTTGCCTGGGGGCTTCTTATTTGAGTGTGTTAGCACTCAAGAAATAAGGAGTCCCTGCATCTCGCTAAAACCTTGCTACGCAAGGTCTGCAGCCTACGCAAGCTGTGTGTGAAGGTATGAAGAAGTGTGACTCGTCCTAGAAAGTTGTTCTGAAGTTCTTTTGATGGAAACTTGTAGACTAGGACTTTCCCAATACCACCTTGTCAGGATATGGGGACGTAACAGTATTAATATTAATACTAGGAACACAAGGGAACATGGTTTACCTGCAGTGGTTTGAGGTCAGCTATGCAGAGAACCCATGATGTTGGTTTCCCCATGAGAGGGGATGATGAAGAAAAGAATAAGGGCCAGTCAAACTTTTCATTCATGCAGACTAAAACCGGGTAACAATGCCCTCAACCTTCTGCTACTTGTCCAATGAGGAGCTTAAGGTTTTAAACCAGCTGTCGTGCAGCAACAACAGAACCGATAGAGAAAGTATCGAGTCTCCTGTGGGTCACGTCTTACAAGTAGTGGGATGTGAACGTGGTTTGCCATTTCCACACAGCTTGAAGAACCTGCATCACTGAAAAATTTCTTTTGAAGGCCAGGGACGAGGGACGTAGCTATGCCCCTGACATCATGTGCTCTGGGGCGACGTGATGGAGGAGGGTCTGGATTCAGTACCAGGTCAATGACCCTGCGAATCCATGCAGAGATCGTGTTCTTGGTGACCCTCCTCTTAGTCCTTCCTGTGTTGACGAATGGTGCTGGCACACGAGGACGGGCTGCAGCTGTTCTTTTGAGGCACAGTCTGAAGCTCCTTACTGGGCATAGTAAAAGGTGGTCTGGGTCATCTGTTACAGTACGGAGACTAGAAATCCGGAAGGAATCGAATTGAGGATCTGCTACTCTCGGATTCTGAGTATTAGCAATAAACTCAAGGACGAAGCTGAACGTTACCTCCCCCCATCCCCTTGAATGGGCGATGTCATACGAGAGACCATGAAGATCGTTGATTCGCGTGGACAAGGCCAAAGCTAGCAGGAACACCGTTTTCAAGGTTAGGTGGCAATCTGATACCTGGCATAATGGTTCATAGAGAGGTCTCTTACGAGACCTGAGAACTCGAACCACGTTCCATGGGGGAGGTCTCAATTCCGACTGAGGGGAGATAAGTTCATAACTTCGTATGAGTAGAGAAAGTTCTAGCAATGAAGAAATGTCCATTCCTTTCAGCCTGAAGGCGAGGGTGAAGGCTGAGCGATAGCCTTTCATTGCCGAGACTGATAGGTGCACTTCATCACGCAAATACACAAGGAACTTCGCTATTGCTGGAATAGTGGCATCGAGTGGCGAGATACCCCTTCCGCGACACCAACCACAGAAGACTTTCCACTTTGCCTGGTAGACTGCTCTGATGACTTTCGCAGGTGTCCAGACATCCTGATTGCAACTTGTTGGGAAAATCCTCTCTCAGAGAGGAGATGCTGGATAGTCTCCAGGCGTGAAGTCGTAGTGAACCTATGGCTTTGTGGAAGATGTTGGCATGTGGTTGTTTGAGTAGATTGTGTCGTGGAGGGAGTTCTCTTGGCGGCTCCGTTAGGAGGTGCAGAAGGTCCAGGAAACACTCTGTGAGATGCCATATCGGAGGTATGAGGGTCATTGAAAGATTGACCGATGTTCTGGTCTTGTTGAGTACCCTCCTAATCAGACAGAATGGGGGAAAGGTGTAAACGTCGATGTTGTCCCATCGTTATTGGAAAGCATCTTGCCCGAGAGCCTTGGGGTCTGGGATTGGGGAACAGTACAGCGGGAGCCTAAAGTTCAGGGCCGTTGCGAAGAGGTCCACATTCGGAGAACTCCACAAAGACCACTCGGTACTCCCTATCTGAGATGCTCTGCTCAGGTTGTCAGCGAGCACATTCCTCTTGCCCGGAATGAAGCGTGCCGATAGTGGAATTGAGTGGATTTCGGCCCATCTCAGTATCTCTACTGCTAGACGGGATAGTTGCTGCGAAAAAGTACCTCCTTGTTTATTGATGTAGGCCACTACTGTGGTGTTGTCGCTCATCACCACCACAGAGTGGCTTGCCAGGTACTGTTGGAACTGTTGAAGGTCTAGAAAAACGGCCTTCATCTCTAGGAGATTTATGTGGAGGTACTTTTCTGACTCTGACCAGAGGCCTGAGGTTGTGTGGTGCAGCACGTGGGCCCCCACCCATTTTTTGAAGCGTCCGAAAACAGCATCAATTCCGGGGGGAGGACGAGAAGATCCACTCCCTTTCGTAGGTTCTCGTCTGCCACCCACCACTGGAGATCCGTCAGTCCCACAGGTCCCATGGGGATCTGGATGTCCGGGGAGCTGTACGCTTGATTCCACAGGAACTTGAGTCGCCACTGGAGGGATCTCATCCTGAGGCAACTATTAGGAACTAGACGGGCCAGCGATGAAAGGTGACCGAGGAGACGTAGCCACGATTGGGCTGGAAGTTCTTCTCGTCTAATAAAAGGTCTTGCGACCTTCCTCAGCTTTGCTATCCTGTCGTCTGATGGGAAGGCTTTGTGGAGAGTGGTGTCTATAATCATGCCTAAGTATATCAGTCTTTGAGTGGGAAGCAGGGAAGACTTCTCGAGATTTACCATGATCCCCAGATCTTGGCAAAGTCTCAGAAGTTTGTCGTCCAGATAACGGAGGAGACAGATGCCAATCCTGTGTGCCCAAGATGATACTAGGGTGAACACTCTGGTGAAAACTTATGGTGTTGTGGAAAGACTGAAGCACAGAACCTTGAACTGGTACACTCTGTTGTCTAGGCTGAATCTTGAGTACTTCCTTGAAGACGGATGGACTGGGATCTGGAAGTACGTGTCCTTTAGGTCCAGTGTGCACATGAAGTCTTGTGGTCTTACTGCTAGTCTGACCGTGTCTGCCGTCTACATGCTGAACGGAGTTTGTTTGACAAACTTGTTTAGAGCTGAGAGGTCGATGACTGGTCTCCAACCTCTAGATGCCTTCTTTACAAGAAAGAGTCGACTGAGGTGTGGAACAGAGGTAGATGGAGAAAGCTGACCAAAAACATCGACCCCACATAGAAGTGGGAAAAGATGTAGACAAAGAAGAAGAAGAAGAAGAAGAAGAAGGTCGACTGAAGAAGCCTGGGGATCCATCGAGAACCTCTTGGAGAGCGCCCTTCTTCAACAGGGTCTGGACTTCTGCCCGAAGGGCTTGCCCTCTTGCCGATCCCATGGCAAGGGAGTTCAATGACACTGGATTCGTCGTCAGGGGAGATAGAGATGTTATGAACGGGACGTGATATCCTAGGCTGATCACGGAAATTGTCAAGGAATCGGCCCAGAGTTGCTTCCACCTGTTTGAGCAACTTTGTAGGCATCCCCCACTAGTGGAAATACAGGGGGGACTGCCTATCCTAGCGTTTGTAGCCTCGGCTGCTCCATCTAGGATTTTTCCCTCCCTGGAGGAGGGCTTAGACACCATAGTCTTCGCTGCTGTTGTCGTCGTAGTGGTCTTGACTGGACAGGACTGCTGTGGTACTGGAAGCTTATAGGGCTTGGATGTTAAAGCCCTATGAAGGAGGGAGTCTTGATGAGACTTCCTCCACCTCTCAGCTGTATGTTCCACATCCTTAGGCTCAAAAGAACAGACCCCCCTATGGAGGAATGTCTGAGCCTATTGATCTCGGCGCTAGGGACCTTCTGTTGGAATCTATCAGCTACTGCATCCCGACGTTTCAGGATGGTATTTGCCCATAAGTTCAAGACTTGGGGGGCTAGAAACTCGATCGTGCGAGTACCTGAGAGAAGGAAGGTTTCCATAGCTTTTCTGGTACGTTCCTTGGAGAAATCTTCAGAACGTATCCGGATACCTAAGGTCCCCAACCAGATATCGAGCCACAAAGTGGCTTGCATAGCACACTTCGCGATTTTCTCCTGATTGAAGATCTCGGCTGCCGAGAATAAGACCTACCAGTTGGAGTGTCTCTTAAGAGGGACTCCCTTGGTTAGCTCTTCCAGTGAATGGTGAAGTGGAAGAGCTAGACAAGGCTCCTCTAGGATCTCGAAGTACCTCCTCTGCTGTACACGAGGAGGTGGGAGGAACTTGTTGTTGGTACCGGAACGGTTGGAGGAGGACATTTCGGAGAGCTGTTGTGAGATCTTGTCCCTGGTACTCTTTACCCCTTGAGACCAGGGCAGTGGTGCACTGGTCTTGGAGGGCTTTTGTGTACCAAAGATGCGGTCTAAGACCGTGTCTTTGCCCTCTCGAGGAGGGATCTCTGGGTCGGAAAACCCGTTGAGAGCCCTCATTAGAGTCAGAACTTGCCAAAACGCAATGTTCTGACTCTTGCTGGTCTCCTCCTGCTGTAGGACTTGAAGCGAAGTCTCCTTCTATCCCCGAAGGAGATAGAAGAGACTTGGTGGACCAGAAACTCGATCGTGCGAGTACCTGCGAGAAGGAAGGTTTCCATAGCTTTCCTGGTACGTTCCTTGGAGAAATCCTGAGAACGTATCCGGATACCTAAGGTCCCCAACCAGATATCGAGCCACAAAGTGGCTTGCATAGCACACTTCGCGATTTTCTCCTGATTGAGGATCTCGGCTGCCGAGAATGAGACCTGCCAGTTGGAGAGTCTCTCAAGAGGGACTCCCTTGGTTAGCTCTTCCAGCGAGTGGTGAAGTGGAAGAGCTAGACAAGACTCCTCTAGGATCTCGAAGTACCTTCTCTGCTGTACACGAGGAGGTGGGAGGAGCTTTTTGGTGGTACCAGAACGGTTGGAGGAGGACATTTCGGAGAGCTGTTGTGAGATCTTGTCCCTGGTACTCTTTACCCCTTGAGACCAGGGCAGTGATGCACTGGTCTTGGAGGACTTTTGAGTACCAAAGACGCGGTCTAAGACCGTGTCTTTGCCCTCTCGAGGAAGGATCTTTGGGCCGGAAAACCCGTTGAGAGCCTTCAGAGTCAGAACTTGCCAAAATGCATGTTCTGACTCTTGCTGGTCTCCTCCTGCTGTAGGACTTGCAGTGAAGTCTCCTTCTATCCCCTAAGGCTCTTCTTGGGGAGAGTCGCGGACATTCCCCGAGTGGCTAGTTGACTCTATCCTAGTCCTCGTGGAGGCAATGTTTTTGAGTCTTTAGATTCCTTCCTGGGAAGGATATAAGACTCCAACATTGATGAGGGTGGCATGTTCCCTCCAATCCCTGACTGAGTGGACCCCTTGGCGTAAAGAGAGGTTTCCTTCATTGGTGAGATGGGGAAAGTCTCTCCTCGCGTGATTCCCTTGTAGATGGGAAATCTTCGTCTGAAAGGGAAGGAGAGGCAGTCTGAGGAATAGAAGGAACCTGCCTCAAAGATCTGCATGGAGTCAGTTTCGCCCTTGGGGAAGTGACCGCGTCTGGAACTCCTATTTTTCTCTTCAAAGGGGTAGAAGAAGCCATGGTTCTATGTCCCAATTCAGAGAGGACTGGCTTGAAAGCCTGAGTTACGGCTCTGATCAGGGCACTGAACCAGGGCTGTTGGCTGACAGATGCGCTGCCAGACTACCCCTTGAAGGGAAAGGGATTGAAGGATCCCTGGGAGGAGTCACTATAATTGGTGGATTTGCCTGTGGCAGCTTTGGGATCCTGGACCCCTCTGGAAATTTCCCTTCTCCAACAATGCGCGGTGGTATGCGCTTGCGGTGAGGGGAATGAGGCGATGGCGACCTTTCCGTACGTCGTTCTTTGTGATGTGTAGGCTTGCGCGCAGGAGGATATTGACGCTCTCGCGAGGGAGGATATTGACGCTCTCGCGAGGGAGAATAATGGCGCTCGCGCGAAGGAGAATATCGGGGCTCGCGCAGGATTATCAGGAAGAGCACGGGGGTACGTGGGAGTGTGTTCGTGCACGTCTGTGTCAGCTGTAGGGAGCGGGCGCACAGGAGTGAATTCATGCGGGGCGTGCGGGAGAATGTTGGCGCACATCCCAAGGAGAGGATTGACGAGCGTGCGCATGGTGCGAGCGCATATCCTTGCAGAAGCGAGCGGGAGAAGGCTGGTGCGTAGGTGAGCGGTGGTACGTTGGTAAGGGTTGGCACGCGGGAGAAGGCAGCATGGCTTGTAAGAAGGCCTACAATCAGTAGAAAGTTGGCGTGCAGGTTTTACCTGGCGCATAGGATGGTGCTCAGTATGGCGAGCAGGAGAGTGAGATATTGGGGGCGCATGCGCACATGCAGCAGAATGTTGGCGTGCAGGAGAGAGCTGGCGCGTAGAAGATTGTTGGCACGTAAGCGCGGGGCGCATAGGCAAGACTTGGCGCGCAGGAGATCGTGGGTACATGTGCGCATGAGGGCGCGCATGGCGCATGATGGAGCTATGCTCTTGTTGGAGCCTATGATCCCTCGTTTAAAATTAATGGCTCGTCATTTCAGCTACGCCGAAAGTAATACCCCTATCAAATAGCGTGGTTTGTATTCCAGTTACGGAACAAATACCTTTTGAGAAGTATTTGTATATCTTGAATGACCCGATATTATACAGTCATAAAGCTAATAATTTATAGTAATAACGAAATCTATGACTATCTCACCAAAACTTAATTTGAGAACAATCGCACTTTCAAAAGAATTTCTGCGATAATGCACCTTGCAAACTTTATATGTTCAGCATTATATCGAATACTGGGTAGCCTACCTTCCATAGATATTTATTGCCTACTCTGTAACCTGAGGTGTAGAAAAAACACCACAAAAAGAAAATAATTACGTTTTTAACTTATCTTTAAACTGATGTCAAATATATATTACAGCTTCCATCCTTGTTATCTACTGATATTTAGATATGAATAATTTAATCTTGTTCCACCAGCATTTCTTTAGCTTCCATCTTCCATATTAGGGGAATCGGGCTGCCCACTAGAATGTTCTCAAATGTGCAAGCAAATAAATGCATCTGAAAGAAAAGTAAAATATCTTTACTCCAAATATTCCCCACCTTCAAGTCTAACCTGACTTTATAATTAATTTGATACATAGTCACATTTTAGGTTTATCCATTAAAATAACTGTCATGTTCAACTTCATCTTCAGGAATTAAGATAACAGACACTAAACATTATACTTGACCACGCTGTTATGTTCTTAACAAAAATATCTCAATGAAGAACTGTTAATAACCAGAGTTCGTGAAAGGAAACGCAAACAAGACAGAGTTCCACTTAGATAATCATCCGAAATTATAGTAGCAGCCATATATAATATTCGATTGGTGCTTTCATATCAACCCTACTCCTTATACAATGGTTTTATGAATACTATTCTTGATAAGGTTACCAGTATCATCATTGCATTGGTAATATTGTATTTGAAGTATTAAGAAGTGAATAAGATTAGATTCTAACAATTAAAGGTGAACAGATAATTAGGTATGATTGTATTTTTCTGGTATACTACATTATATGGAAAACATTAAAATCTTTTCAAATACTTAGCTATCTGAAAAGGTTTCAATGAACTCACTGTTTTAGTGCTAGGATATCAAACCAGCAAGTTTTAATTTTCTGAAGGATAGTAGCAAGTCAATTATAAATAAAATGGTACTCTCAGCTACTCTCAGACCTTGCTTAGTCGTTGCTATTGATGTGATGTTAACCAATAGTTTCATGACAGTCCAAATGTGAGATGGTCGACAAGAGTATATCTTAATTCTTTTAATATCTACTTTAACAAAGTTTTTTTTTCCATTGATTACCTCCATCAGGTACATAAAGTGAGTACTGTATCAGTATGATTTACTGATAGTGGTCATACGGTACGTTGCTAGGACAGGGAGGCCATTCAGTCCCAAAATTAAACAAGTGGAAATCCTCCCAGATAAATTAAGAAGTAATAGTTGATGCAATGAGGGCAGGGCAGGTGTGGGTATTGTGAGAACTTTGTCAAAGTTAGGATACAATGAGTGCCGAAGATGGTACCATAATGAAGTAGCTTGCTCAAATTTAGAAGATGTCACAAGTGTGATTTTTGAAAGCAGGAACATAGTTTATAAATGTTCAAGATGTGTTGATATTGCAAATCCCAACGGTTCATGGGTCAGGCAATCATGGGAAAACATGACGAAACTAAGCATCAGCATGGAAGAGATGAAGGTAAATGTACAACGACAAATGTCAGATTTTATGGATATGATAACTGCCTGCTCAATACACCAATATTTGTCATAAAATTGTTGAGCTGAAAGAGAAACTTACGAAATACAATCAAGAGAATGTGACCAAGACCACATAGCAAGTAAGCTGGAGTCAAAGAATACTTTGGTCATAAAATCTACGGAGGAAAATATGAACGCTTCAGAGATCAAGAAAACAATCATGAAGAAGATAACCACAGATGTTGAACAGGTCAAAACCTCTAAACAAGGCCACTTGGTAGTTATTTTTTGTGGATAAAGTTGGGTTAGAAAAGCCTAAAAATGACTTAGAAGAGGTCAAGAAAGACATCAAGGTAGAAGTGGATAAAAAGGATCTACTTAAACTGAAGATCAAGGTCTGCAATATTGATGAAAATGAAAATGATATAATTGCTAGTATAAAGGACAAGAATGAATGGTTGAATGATATATGTGAAAATGAAGAGGAATTTAAATTGATAAGGAAGTTTAATCAAGACATAGCGGTAAATCACATGTCATTATTAAGTGCAGTCCAACTATCAGGAAAGTTTTCCGTATAAAGGACGATAAAGTATATACCACGTATGGAGGATGCTGTAATATTTATGATTCCTACAATGTATTTCAGTGTTATAAATGCCAGGAATTTGGTCATACTGCCGATAGTTGTAGCATGACCCAGGTATGTGCCAAGTGTAGCCAGGAACACCGAACCAGGGCTTGTAGTGTTGATACATTAAAGTGTTTTAACTACTCAATGAGGAATTACAGTGATACGAATCATAGGACATATTATGAAAACTGTAAAGTATACAAGGAGGGGCTCACCAGGATAAAAAATAGAACCGATCATAAAGTCTAGCCCATTGGTTAAGTGTGGTCTAATAAATACTCAATCGGTGGGGAATAAAACCATAAAGATTAGAAATCTTATTAATGAAATGGAATTAGATTTATGCTTATTAACTGAGACTTGGTTGCAGGGAAATATTAGTGATAACTCAAAGATTCAAGAGATGAAGCTGTGTACTCATGATTTCTACCATGTACCAAGAAAGGATAAAACTGGAGGAGGAGTAGGTGTCTTCGTGTCAAAAACCTTCTCTAGAGTTTCTATCATGAATGAAATAGTATTTGAAATGTTTGAATATATCTATTTAAAACTGACAAGAAACATTAAGGTATTGAATATAATATTATTGTATAGACCACCAGGGAGTAATATGAAGAAATTCATTGAAGAATTTAGTGATATTGGGGGTGTGGTTGACGATATTAAAAATACATTAATTGGTGGAGACTTTAATTGTTGGGTAGATGATGAAAATGATAATAAGGCTAAAGAACTCAAGGAAGTATTTGAGATGTTTAATTTAATAAACAGTATTATGTTATCAACGTCAGTAAGTGGTCATATGTGGGAAGGATTCTGACCTATAAGAAACCTTGAAGTTAAACCAGACTTTGAGATCTCAAAAACACATAAACTCATCACTTTTGATGTTGATATAAATTGCATCAGAGTATTGAAGAAATGGGTCACATATAGAGAACGGGAAAATTTCGATGCTGAGAATTTCATTGAAGTTAGTGTAGCACAAATGTCTTGTGAGAACATACAATGTGAACATATGGTAGATAGAGAATGTGTTGGGTGTTATACCAAAAAATATAATGACAATTTTGGAAAAATGTATGATAATAAGTGTCCTATAAAGAGCAAACAAATAGTTGTACACGCAAATGTTAGATGGTATAATAGTGAGCTATTAAAGGCAAAAAAACATAAACGTAAGATGGAAGGTAGATGGAAAAGAGCCAAATCCTCACAAGCCAGAAATCTACATAATAAGGCCAGAAATGACTATAACATCCTGTTAGAAAAAGCAAAAAGAAAATTATACACAATAACCTAGATGATTTGATGGAATTAAAGAAAAAATATGTCTTGCCTGAAAATGTCTGCGCAGGGAAATTTGCTATATTCTTCAATGAAAAAATGATAAAATTTATAGAGGTTTCCCCCAAAATCAGCTAGAAGGACAGTCAGTTATGCCAGTGAAGGAGGGTAAGAAGTTAAAAAAAAAATTTAAGGAAATAAATATGCGTGACTTGTTAAAGGTTATGAGAGTGATAAAGAATACATATTGTGGAAACGACCCTTTCCAAAATAGTTCAATAAGTGAAGCTCCAAACAAGCAAGTTGTATATAATATTTACCTAAATACAATTAACCTAAGTATATCACAATCCAGTTTTCCTAGCTGTGAAAAAAACTGCGTTGATCAAACCAATATACAAAGGAAAAGGTGATGTAAACGAACTAAATTCATATATGCCCATTTCAAATTTATCCTACATGTCGAAGCTTATTTAAAAAATCATAAGTGAGCAATTATGGGTGCATATTGATGAGTTATAGGTATTCCCGGAAAATCAGTCAGCCTACAGAGCTAATCACTCTACAGAAACTACCTTATGCTCAATAATGAATGATATGATAGGTCTTCTTGATGAGGGAAACTGTGGAATTTTGACTATGTTAGATAGTGCTGCCTTCGATACTGTTGTGCACGAGTACTTACTTGACGACTTAAAGTCCATTGGAGCAATTGAGGAAGCACTGGAATTTTTGCGAAGCTACTTAACGAACAGGAAGACTATTGTAGAAGTTTCTGGAAACCGATCTAGTAAGAAAATTCTTATGAAAGGTGTACCACAGGGTAGTGTTGTAAGCCCTATCTTGTTCAACATATATACTATCGAGCTATCACATATCTTGAAAAAAACAAAAAGTGGGCTTTAAACTATATGCAGATGGTACTCAGTTCTACCTTTCAATTTCAACAACACGAGATACAAAGAAGAAAATTGATGAGATAATGGCTGAAATAGAAACATGGATACAGAGGAAACAGCTTAAATTAAATGATGATAAAACAGAATGTATGTTTTTTGGCACAAAGGTGGCTTTGAAGATTTACCAGTTATTTCAAAGTAAAAAAATTGGTGACGCTGATGTTCGGATTGTGCCTGTTGTGAAAAATTTGGGTGTACTGATAAATTGTAATTTGTCAATGAGGGATCGAATAGTGAATACAGTGAAAGTGTGTAACTATCACCCGAGAAACATGATATTTTCATTATAAAGTAAATTTTTTAACATACTTACCCGGTAGTTATATATATAGCTTACGTCCCTGACGTCACGGCAGAAATTTCAAAACTCGCCCCAATCGTTGATTGGGTAGCCAGGTGTACCACCTGTGCGCCCTCTAGCAAGGTACCTGGAATCATTCCATGATTCCTCAGATCTTCCATGCCCATAGTCTCTAGAGGGGAGGAGGGTGAGAATTAAATTATATATTACTACCGGGTAAGTATGTTAAACAATTTATTTTATAATGAAAATATAATTTTTAAACATCTGACTTACCCGGTAGTTATATATATAGCTGATTGACACCTTTGGTGAAGGGTCAGAGACAACCAACATTGTTGGAATTTTACTTAAGATTTAATAAAATAAGCTTATGGGTTCGTACCTGATAAGGAAGCTGACTTCAATGATTTTCTGCCTCATTATGTCCGCTTTCCTTATGAGATACAGCGATCTTCCCAGGGAGCTGAAGACCTCTAGGAGCTGTCAAACCGGTGTAAATACCTCTATGTAACAGGACCTCCTCCAATACCCTTGTTCTGGGCTCTCTCAAGGAACAAATTTACCACCTGACTAAAATCAATGATTGCGGAAGACTCGCAATCTCCACAAACAACCATAAAAATATAAAAGTTCCAAGAGAAGAAAAGGGTATTAGGATCCTTCCCCCACAACTGCACTCGCTGCTATGAATGGTCCCACAGTGTAGCAGTCTTCATAAAGAGTCTGGCACGTTTCAAATAGTGTGAAGTGAACACAGATTTACTCCTCCAAAAGGTTGTGTCCATAATGCTCTGCAATGATCTATTCTGCTTGGAGGCCACCGAAGTTGCTACAGCTCTAACTTCATGCGTTTTGACTTTTAAAAGATTGAGGTCTGCCTCTCTGCAATGGGCATGAGCCTCTCTTATCAAGAGTCTGATGAAGAATGAAAGGGCATTCTTTGACATCTGTAACGAGGGCTTCTTGACCGAGCACCAAAGAGATTCTGGCTTGCCTTGCAACTCATTCGTTCTGTCCAGGTAAAACTTCAGGACTCTTACTGGGCACAGGGCTCTCTCCAACTCCTCGCCAACCACATCCGAAAGATTCGGAATCTCAAAAGCCTAGGGCCAAGGTTGAGAAGGGCATTCATTCTTGGCGAGAAAGCCTAACTGCAATGAGCAGATAGTTTTGTTATCTCGAAAGCCAACGTTTTTACTAAACGCATGAATTTCACCGACTCTTTTAGTTGTCACCAGACTAACCAAAAATAGAGTATTCATCGTGAGGTCCTTAAATGAAGTTGAATGCAAGGGCTCAAGCCTGTCACTCATAAGGAACTTCAAGACTATATCCAGATTCCAAGCTGGTGAATCCTAGTGCCATTGCTTTGATGTTTCAAACGATTTGAGAAGTTCCTGTAGGTCTTTATCATTCGAAAGGTCCAAGTTTCTGTGCCTGAATACGGTCGCTAACATACTTCTGTATCCCTTGATGGTAGAGGAAGAAAAATTGCGTTTCCTTCGAAGGTATAACAGGAAGTCAGCAATCTGAGTTATAGAGGTACTGGACGAGGAAACAGAGTTGACTCTGCACCATTCTCTAAAAACCTCCCACTTGGATTGATAAACCTTGATGGTAGAAGTCCTTCTTGTTCTTGCAATAGCCCTAGATGCCTCCTACGAAAAACCTCTAGCTCTTGTCAGTTTTTCGATAGTCTGAAGGCAGTTAGATGAAGAGCTTGGAGACTTTGATGGTACCTTTCCATTAAATCTACTGTTAATAGAAGGCTTCTTGGAGTGTCCACCATCCATTCCAATACCTCTGTGAACCATTCTCTTGAGGGCCAAAAGGGGGCCACTTGAGTCATTCTGGTCCCTTCGTGTGACACAAACTTTTGCATCACTTTGTAAAGAATTATGAACGGTGGAAATGGTACACGTCCAGATTGAACCAGTCTAACAGGAAAGCGTCTATGTGGACTGCTTCGAGATCTGGCACTGGGGAGCAGTAAGTTTCTAGCCTCTTTGTCTTCGAGGTCAGGAATAGGTCTATACAAGGACGACCCAAAAGTTGCCACAGGTTCTTGCAGACTTCTTGATGGAGTGTCCATTCTGTGGAGAGAACTTGACCTCTCCTGCTGAGGCTGTCTGCCATCTAGTTCTTCTCCCCCTTAATGAACCTTGTTACAAGGATTAAATTCTTCTCCTTTGCCCAGATGAGAAGACTCCTCGCAGTTTCGTAAAGGGACATCGATTGGGTCCACCTTGCTTGGTAATGTAAGCCAATGCTGTGGTGTTGTCGGCATTGATCTGCACCACTTTGTTCAAAACTGATCCTTCGAAGCTTTTGAGGGCCAACAGGACTGCTAACAGTTCCTTTTGGTTGATGTGAAAGCTCTTCTGATCCTCTGTCCACAGCCCCGAAATTCCAACTTGCCCAGTGTTGCTCCCCACCCCGAGTCTGAGGCGTCAGAACACAACACAAGGCCTGGGTTCCTCTGTTCTAAGGGGTGACCTTCTTGAAGCTTGTCCAGATGGTTCCACCACTGAAGGCAACTTCCTATGGATTCCGTAATGAGAATGCAAATCGTCTCTAGATCTTTGTCCTTGTTCCAATATTGATTGAGGTTGAATTGGAGAGGACGAAGATTCAGCCTTCTCAGGGAAACAAACTGTTCCAACGAGGAGAGGGTTCCCAACAGACTCATCCACTTTCTCGCAGAACACTTCTGTTTCTTTAGAAAAGATTGCAGCTTCAAGATGGCTTGCTCTGTCCTTAAGGGAGGCGGAAAAGCCCGAAAAACTTGACTCTGAATCACCATCCCCAAATAAAGTATCTTTTGTGATGGTGTCAGTAGAGACTTGTTTCTGTTGACAAGAAGACCCAATTCTTCTGTTAGTCTCAAAGTTATCTGAAGATCCTTCAGGCAGTGATCGAAGGAATGAGCTCTGAGAAGCCAATCGTCCAGATACAGGGAGGCTTTGATGCCTCTTGAGTGCAGTATTCTTGCTACATTTAGCATTAGTTTCGTGAATATTTGAGGGGCAGTGCTGAGACCGAAACACAGGGCCCGAAACTGAAAAAACTTCCTCCTTGAAAACGAACCTCAGATAATGCTTGAAGCTTGGATGAATGGGGATGTGAAAGTAAGTGTCCTGGAGGTCTAATGAGACCATCCAGTCCCCCTTTCTTACTGCTGCAAGGATTGACTTTGATGTCTCCATGGAGCACTTCATCTTCTGAACAAATGTGTTGAGCACGCTTACGTCCAGGACTGGACGCCATCCCCCCCCCCCCCGAGTTCTTGGGAACCAGGAACAAGCGGTTGTAGAAACCTGGTGACCGCAAGTCCCGCACCCTCTCTATGGCCCCCTTCTCCAATAAGAGACACATTTGGAGTTGCATAGCCTGCCTCTTTGACTCCTCTTTGTATCTAGGAGAGAGATCTATTGGAGCTAAAACTAAAGGAGGTTTCCCTATAAAAGGGATTTTGTAACACTCCTTCAGAAGTTGTACTGACCAAAGATTTTCTCCCCTCTTCTCCAAAGCTCGCCAGAAGTTGTGTAGTCAGGCTCCTACTGCCTGAAGGCAAAAGCAGTCAGACGCTGCTTTGCCCTGTTCTGAATCCTCTTATCTTTGTTCTCCTTCCCTCGGGTCTGGAGCTACCCCTGTTGGAAGTCTTCCCTTGAAAGGGGTAAGAAAACTTAGGGAATGGAGTTTCTTCCTTTGGTTTGCAGCTAGTGAAGGAAGTTGGTAGAACCTTTCTTGCCATCTTTGAAACCAAATCTTGGGTGGCCTTTTGGGTTAATGCGGATGAAATCTCTCTAATTAATTCTTGAGGAAAAAGAGAGGAAGACAGAGGTGCATATAGCAATTCTGATTTCTGAAAGGGAGTAACCCCAAGAGACAGAAACGAACACAACTGAACCTTTTCTTAAGGATCCCCGCTGAGAAAAGCGCTGCCAACTCATTAGATCCGTCTTGTAAAGCTTTATCCATACAGGACATGATGTGGATGAGACTAGTAGTGTCACCATCTTTAAGGGCAGAAACCTTTTTCCCCAAGGCTCCCAGAGTCCAGTCGAGGAAATTGAATACCTTGAAGGCTCTGAAGACGCCTTTGAGAAGATGATCTCATTCCGAAGTTGACCAGAGAATCTTGGTCTTCCTCATGGCCGAGTGACGGGAAGCGTCTACTAGACTTGAAAAATCTCCTTGGGCAGAGGTAGGAACTCCCAAGCCGAGAACTTCTCTCCGTCTCGTACCAGATACTAGATCTAGAGGCCAGTCTAGTCGGAGGGAAAGCGAAAGCTGCCTTTCCTTGGTCCTTCTTAGACTCCATCCAGGCTCCCATCATCCTTAAAGCTCTCGTTGATGACCGAGACAGAACTATCTTGGTAAAAAGAGACTTCTTCGACGCCTTCCCAAGTGTGAATTCTGAGGGTGGCGAACGTGGAGCAACGGGCACAAAATAATCTGGAAACTCATCATTAAAACTCCCATGAGTTTCTTAAGATCAACTTAAGGCCGAAAAGACTTAGGATCTTCTCCTTCTGATAATTCCTCAAATAATTCAACAGGGGAAAGGTGATCGTCGATGTCTTCCTTTGACAAAGCTCTAACGGAAGTAGCGACATTGTGCTTATCAGGATACTTATCTTTAAGGTCCTGACTTCTGGCGTCAAGAGACCCCAGATCATCGCATCTGTCGCCGTGTTGTTCTAACGCTTCAACGCTCGGTAAAACGCTCACGATCAAAGCGATCGGAACTAAGGCGTCCTTGATCTCGACATTCGATTCGACTAGTGTCATCACGAAATCCGATGCTCTCATGCTCAATGTCATGCCTCACTTCTTGACTCCCGGCATCATGTAAAGTTGTTCGACGCTCGATGTCACGTTTTGTTTGACGCTCGATGTCACGTTTTGTTTGACGCTTGACGTCGCGTCCTGCTTGACGCTCGACGTCGCGTCCTGCTTGACGCTCGACGTCGCGTCCTCCTTGACGCTCGACGTCGCGTCCTGCTTGACGCTCGACGTCGCGTCCTGCTTGACGCTCGACGTCGCGTCCTGCTTGACGATCGACACCTCGTACCGCTTGCCGCTCGACGTCACTTCCTGATGAACGTCTTGCTGGACGCTCGAGGTCACGTCCTGCAGGACGTTCAACGTCATGTTTAGTTGGACGCTCGGCGCCTTGCTCTGTTGGACGCTCGACGTCACGTCTGGCCACTTGACGCTCAGTGTCACGTCTGGCTACTTGACGCCTGGCGTCACGTTTGGTTGCTTGACGTTCGGAGTCAAGTGGAACAGTCTCACGACATTTAACGGGGGAGATGTTAAGTCATTCGTCGTCAAGAACCTCTCGACTAATACCCTTACGCCGCAAGGCGTCCAGAAGAGAAGCTTCCTGATGTTCAGGATCCAGGCATGCTACTCTTTTGTTGTCCGTAGATTGATAACTTTGCATGAACGAAGAGAGTTTCTGTCGCATCTCTTGCAGCATATTAAAATTCGGGTCAACTCATTGTGATACAGGAGACGTTACGTCTATCACGAGTTCGCTATCCACACCGCTTAAAGAATGTGCAGAGCGTCCAGAGAGTGATAACCAATCTGACGGTGGAGGAGGAGCAAGAACCGAGGACATGCCCGGTTCAGACAACTGACCAGCAACTGGGAGTGCTGGACGTTTCTTGATAGTATTCGACGTCCTTAAAGGACGTTTGGCAGGAGAGCTCTCTTCGGTAGAAGGAAAATGCTCCGGACTGCTCCAATGGCTACAACCAGGAGCTTGCGGTGTCATGATAGGTCGCTGATCGACCTTGTCCATCTTCCTCTTCAGAGGTCTGGAAGCTTGACGCCAGCCCCATTAGGGTGCTGCGTCATCCGAAGATGATGAAAACACTTTTACCTCACCTTTCCTATGGTGAGGGCGAACGTCCTGGGAAACGTCAACAGGACCACTCGAGGGAACGTCTGCTCGGGAAATAAAGCCTCTCGTTTCCTTTCGTCGTTCGACATTCCTTCTCCCAGGGGTTGGGGAGCTTGGAAGAGGTCTAAGACTGGGAGAACAACAGGCCCGAGCAGGCACACCCTCCACTGCGCTAAATAAATTCACTGTACTTTTAGCACTGTCAGATTTAAATTGCTTTACATTGGATATCAATTGAGTTCTGTCCGCAGCAAGCGATTCAACCATCACGCCCAGAGCTTGAATAGCCACCATCATATCCTTTAGCGTAGATTCATTAGCAGTAACAGTAGTGGGATCTGAAACTACCACTACAGGGTAAGGATTAGGTTCGGTGACACGGGAAGAGGAAAAGTCTCTGGAAGAACGAAAAGAACTTCATCTAAGCCTATCTCTCTCAAGTTTACGAGTGTAGCGGTCAAACTCTAGCCCAGTGGTTCTTAACCTGGGGGTTGTGACCCCTGGGGGGGGGGGGGGTCGTTTGGGATTTCTTAAGGGGTCACAAAGGGTTCTGGAGAATAATTTATTTTTCATATACATTATATACGTATTTGAAATAGCCAGTAGGGCTTTTACCAGTTTGATGAGTACAACACTGGTCACAAGTTGGGTGGTCTGCTGCACATTAACCATAGCCAGTGTTACCAAAATAGCGTTAAATTACCATTATAGCTCAATCGGATACTTCTCCAAGTCATGTGATACGTGAGGTGAATAACGTGATATCTCTGACGCCCTGCCATTGAATACTTCAATCCAAGGAAACGTTACAATGATGCACACAGCTCGGGACAAAGTGGCAGCGTTCAAGTCTAAGATTCAACTTTACCAGAAAAGAGTTCAGGACGGTGACATCACTTTCTTCACGGAGATGATGACTCTCCTGGGTTCTATGCCAGATGCTGAATGTAGTTTCCGTGAGGAAATCTCCACTCATCTTTTGGCAGTAAATGACGCCATCGAAAGTTACTTTCCAGGACTAAACGACCGCTGTACTGATGCGTGGATCTATAGACCCTTTTCAGTAAAGGATAGTGCCATCAGTGATACTGATGTTGCTGTTAAGGTAGAATTTTATCAAATTCGTGAGGATTCTCAGCTTAAAGTCGATTTTGCCGAACAAGAGCTCCCAACATTTTGGGCAAAAGTGAAGGACTACTGTCCTATTCTCTCGATGCGTGCATTAACCATGTTCATTCAGTCATCGTTAACCTACCGGTGCGAGGTTGGATTCTCAGCAATGGTTGCACTGAAAACGAAGGCACGCAATTGGCTTGTCATCGATGCTGACACGAGGTGTTGCCTATCGAACACTGGTCCTCGCTTTGATAGACTTATGGCTGCAAAACAATTTCAACCATCACACTGAGGGAATGAGAAGTAGGTGCTAGGTTTTGTATGGTGTTGAATAGTTCTTTGGAATTGATAATTTTATGGTATTGGTAGAGGCTATGTAAGTGGAATTTTTCAAGGTTTTTGTTCTGTGGTGTTTCCAAAAAAATTGTATAGGAGTAAACCATTTTGTATGATGTTGAATAGTTCTTTGGAATTGATAATTTTATGGCATTTGTGGAGGCTATGTAAGTGGAATTTTTCAAGGTTTTTGTTCTGTGGTGTTTCCAATAAAATTGTATAGGAGTAAACCATTTTGTATGATGTTGAATAGTTCTTTAGAATTGATAATTTTATGGCATTTGTGGAGGCTATGTAAGTGGAATTTTTCAAGGTTTTTGTTCTGTGGTGTTTCCAATAAAATTGTATAGGAGTAAACCATTTTGTATGATGTTGAATAGTTCTTTAGAATTGATAATTTTATGGCATTTGTGGAGGCTATGTAAGTGGAATTTTTCAAGGTTTTTGTTCTGTGGTGTTTCCAATAAAATTGTATATGAGTAAACCTTTTTGTATGATGTTGAATAGTTCTTTAGAATTGATAATTTTATGGCATTTGTGGAGGCTATGTAAGTGGAATTTTCCAAGGTTTTTGTTCTGTGGTGTTTCCAATACAATTGTATAGGAGTAAACCATGGTCTTCCTGTAATTTTTTTTACTTGACCCTTTGACAAGGTTCATTATTCCCAAATCTATTATAGGGGATCATAATAATACTCTGATTAGTCCCGAGGGTCATGGGATGAAAAAGGTTAAGAACCACTGCTCTAGCCACTCATTCTCAGATAAAAGAATGCATTCGTCGCAACGATCCCCCAACTCACATACTTTACCTCTGCATTTTATGCAAATAGAGTGGGGATCAATAGAGGCTTAAGCAAGCCGGGTCTAACACCCACTCTCACACATTCTATAAGTTGAAGGGGCATCGGCCATTTTGAATATTTATAAGAGAGATCAAACAAGCAGGGATCAAAATATCAAAATCCAAAAGTAATACAAGAATATCCAAAAGAAAATCCAAACGAGCGAGAGTCAAAACCAAATTATTGTACATCACCAATGTAAACTGCAATAAATCAGGTAAATAGCAAGTATAAATATCCAACGATGTCGCCGGTTGCGGCGGCAGGGAAGATCTGAGGAATCATGGAATGGTTCCAGGTACCTTGCTAGAGGGCGCACAGGTGGTGTACCTGGCTACCCAATCGACGATTGGCGCGAGTTTTGAAATTTCTGCCGTAAGCAGATGTTTAAAAATAGCATTTATAGAAAATATCTAACAGAGGGCAGTACAAAAATTTTAGTGATGAGTCACGTAATATCAAGGCTTGATTATTGCAATTCTCTGTACTATAAATTGCCCAATACACTACTAAGAAAGCTTCAAAATGTGCAAAACCAGGCGGCTAGACTGATAAAAGGCATTAAATTTCGGGAGAGAATAACTCCTGCACTGATCGATCTACATTGGTTACCTGTTAAGGCTAGAATTGAATTTAAGATTTTTTTATTGACTTACAAGGCACTTACAAGTGATAAACCTAAATATCTTTGTGATTGCTTGGTCCCCTACCCTCAAGCTACTAGCGCTGCTGTAAGAGTTAGACATGCTGATGACCCATATAGACTATTCAAAATTAGTGTAAATCATGCAATAGGAGAAAGAACTTTTTGTTATGCAGCACCGAGCACCGAGACTCTTCAATGACCTTCCACTTGATGTCAAGAGTAGCAAAGATGTGGCAACTTTCAAGAAAAACCTGAAGACTTATCTCTTTGGAAAGTGTTATAATACTGATCAGAAAACTATTAAGCCTAAATACAAATGCTAGCGAATAACTGAAAAGATACAGAGCAAAATATAAACTGGAAAGAAATTATTTTCACACATCAAGGCCCGCCTGAACAGACTTTTAGTGTGTGATGGAGGGCGAGAAATAAACCCCTAAAAGTAAAAGAAAAAGGTTGAGAAGAAGGTTGCAAGAAAGGCAGTTGGAACGAAGGCTCAATAGAAGGATAAAAAGATGGTTCAAGTAGGAGCCACAGGGATACTGTTAAATTCCTTAACTCATACCTTTAGTGCATTGCATGAGGTGCATTAACGGCAGTGTCCCTCGAAGGACATAGACCGAATAACAGAGCAAACACTGGAGTAAAAAAGTGAAAGCACGACATTAATGCAGAAATCTGTCAAAAAATCCATTAATTCTTTGAATGAAAATTGAGACATTGAAATAAAGTGGAGGCAATTCAATCTCGTCAACTATCCCTATATTATGATATTACTTTCGCTTTTTCTCAAGGTGCCAAGTATGAAGTTAGAAAAGACTGTAAACTTCATATTTTATATAGTGACAAGTATAGCATTCAAGGGGTGAAAACAGTCACTTGTAATTTTACACCATTTAGGAGTTGCATATACTGAGACCAGCTTCTTTGAACTACATAATTTGGGAAACCGTTTCTTATTTGAATTCAAGCGTTAATAATGGAAAGATTTTTTTTAAATACCAACTATCAATGGTTTGGTGACTAATTAGCTTAATGACTGAACATCTCAAAATAAATCTTTCCCTTATGACTCCTCTTGAAAGCATAAGGGATATTTAAACATTAAGAGACCAGAAAGAATTATAAAAATTTCCTTTACATAACATGTTCTGAGGCAAATTTTTCATATGGGTACCCTAATTCCATGTTTCCCTACCTACAGATACTCGACTATTTACTACTGTCACATAACAGCAACCACTTGAAAAAAAAATGCTGAATTCATGTATTAATGAATACATCTTTACAGTAATAGAATTACGGCACAATACAATACATGCGTGCATCAAATGTTCATACGGCGGCCTCTTACGGGACCTGAGAACTTTGGTGATGTGCCATGCAAGTAGCTTGAGATCCTTGCTCCATAGACCTCGACCACCCATTGCCTATGAAATCGACCCAGGACATACTCAAGCCACGAAAAACAACGACAACAATAGCAACAAGAACATTGCAGAAGAAGAAATCAACAGGGTAAATGACACCGGCAACGTATAGACCGAAATCGGAAGAAAATGAAGACACCTCACCATTCCCAGAGACAGACCAGCGATCTGCCACCCTCACCTAAGCTCATCAGCAGCACCTCAACCCGTCAGAATAAATTCAAACTGATTCAAAGGGAAAATTCGACCTCCTACGCTGCTATGGCGAAGCAGAACCCTTACCTGAAGATGAACATCTAATCAAACCTCCGAGAAGAGCTCATCATTGCTGCCTTGGACAAGGAAATCTTCGACTTTCTCGGGCAGCAAGTCAGGGTTGTGGTGGCTTGGTGGTAGTGTCCTTGCCTGGTGATTGCCAGACTTGGATTGGAGTCCCGCTCAAACTTGTTAGTTCATTTGGTCGCTGCAACCTCACCATCCTTGTGACCTAAGGATGGAGGGCTTGGAGGAGCCGATAGGTCTATCTGCTGAGTCATCAGCAGCCATTGCCTTACCTTCCTTGGTCCTAGCTTGGGTGGAGAGAGGGCTTGGGCACTGATCATATGTATATATAGTCAGTCTCTAGGGCATTGTCCTGCTTGATAGGGCAATGTCATCTTTAAACCTCTGAGAAACCATGACCATCATTATCTGCTATGACCTGAATCTACCTCTGGAACCTGTTCTGGACCACCCAGCGATTGTCTCGGCCAAGGGATGAGCAGAGAAAGCAGGAAGATCTCACAACCTAGAGGTCGTCTTCAAGGGACAACAACCACAAAGGATCTACTTTGGCAACTGGGGAACTTTCGCCACGGATCAGTACTTCCCTGAATTCCTCAGAAGCTTCAGGTGTCAGAAGTTTGGCCACCACAAGAGCCGTTGCACAGGCCATGAGTTCTGTGCAGTGTGCAACAGCAGATGACACCCCACCAGTGTCTGCTACTCTAGGTTCGATGCTGGAGAACCGATCAACACCAGATGCCTTAACTTCTATGGCCCCCTCCATGCATGGCAGAAGAGATGTCCAGCCAGCCTCCAAAGGATCATTGATCTTCAGGGAAGTGATAGACATTACAACATCAACCCTCCTGCTACTAACCACACCTCTCCCCCTACCAACCAAACCCTTCCTCAACCAAACCCTCCTCCAAATAGGACTGTAATTCCTGAAATTTCCTCTCCCCTTCCAGTTCCCTCCCGAGCACCCAATCCTCAACTAAGAGCTACTTCAAAGTCACAACGTCCCCCCAGCCGCACTCCCACTTCACCTTCAAGACCAACCTCTCCCTTTGTCCCTGCCACTCCTTTTGAAAACTGCCCACAGTCCACCTCACCAAAGGCCTACAACCTAGTTACCCGAACAAAGTTATTAAGAGAATACCCCTCACAACAACACCAAAGTGAAAATACTCCAATGGAACGCCTCCAGACTAAGAAACAAGCTTGCTTTCTTGTAATCTCAAACCTCAGTGCAAAATCCGGACATTATTGTGCTACAGGAAACACTATTATGTGAGAACATGACAAAAGCGTAGGTAATTTGTATTTTTCCTAACTATACAAACCTTAGCTATTTAATATGGGTTATTACTTTCGGCGTAGCTGAAATGACGAGCCATTAGAATTTTAACGAGGGTTTACTACCCCAGCGCTAGTTAGCGGGGGGTAGGGAGGGTAGCTTGCTACCCGCCCCCCCCCCCACACACACACACATCTGTGCTTGAGCTCACTTTGCTTAGAGGTAGGATTTCAAGGGGGATATGGCTGGCGGGCAAGTTTGATTAAATAGCTAAGGTTTGTATAGTTAGGAAAAATACAAATTACCTACGAATTTGTCATTTGTTCCATAACTGAAATACAAACCACGCTATTTAATATGGGTGATTCACCCGTTAGGAAGGGTGGAAAGTCCCAGCCAGTACTGGCTTTTGGCTTTGCCCAGGGACTCAGTATCTGAGTGTGTCAGCAGTCAACAATAAGAAGTCCCTGCACCTTGTTAGATGCTATATCTTCTACGTCTCGATTAAAAAGTAGTTTCAAGTGCTTGGTCAAATAGAAAGCACATGCCTCTAATAGTTAATACAAATAGAAATACGCCCTTTCAGGTGAAAGATAGTAATCAAACAAATAGGACTATGTTACGAAATCAGAGTAGATTAAGGGTTGAGAATGGTGATCCTCCTTATTCTCAAATAAACTTCAATGCCAGACACAGGTTCCCTGACACACGCATTTATAATAGAGGACATGGTGATCACCGTAGGGAAAATAATTATAGGCTACAAAATTGCGAAGCTCATTATAAACCTTATTACCAGCAAAATGGCAATAGTTTCATGAACAGAAATAGAAAAGGGTGCTTTAACTGTGGTGAATTCAACCATGTTCAATCCAACTGTAGATTTGACCATAAAATAAAATGTAATGTATGTCAGGAATATGGACATAAGAGTAGACTTTGCACCAAATATTATCATAATTATCAGATGACAGTGCCGCACAGAGTAATCACCTGAAAATGTTTTATATTAATGCTCAATCTTTATTATGTCACACACACGAAATAGAGCTTTTGGTAACACAACACAATTTGATGTATTGTGCATAAGTGAAACATGGTTATCTTCGAATATGATTGATGATTTCTCTAATATATCATCATATAATTTATACAGAGGGGACCACGGCAGAGGTGGTGGGGTGTGTGTATGTAATGGCCCTGTCACACCTTGACGATTCAGCCAGCGTATGCCGACGTATCAGAATTTCCCTAAAACGCTGGCATACGCTGAATTATCGAATTTTTTTTCAATTTTGGGCGTATACATAGCGTATTCATAACGAGTTGGACGTATACATAACGTATCAGTAAATTATATAGAACGTTTCGATAACTTATAGATAACTTATTCCAACGAATGCCTAGCCTGTTGCCCGCGTAAACAACTTATGCCCAACGATAGTCTAACTTATGCATAGCGTGCAGCAGCGTATTGCCGACGATCACGTGTCGTAGTCTATAAAAAGGCTGCCGCTCGACGTTTCAAATCATAACTGCACTAGACATTGCAGTACCAACATCAGCGTCATGCCAAAGAAAAGTGCGAGGAACGCTGCCAAGAAATCTCCTGGCCGTGGCCGTGGGCGTGGACGTGAACGGAAGGAGGATCCATCATCACCTACACCCTCACCCTCACGCTCACCCTCTGATGGAGATGATGCTTGTTCTAACGCCTCTCTGGCATCGTCAGTGGCGTCGGTAGCTGCGTCCCAGGCCTCCACCTCCTCTCACCCAACCCTTGCCAAGAAGATGAGGGCCAAGAAGACACAGTTTTGTCTTGATGTCCAAGAGGAGCAGTTCATGTGTGATTTCCTTCATGAGAACGCCATCCTCTGGGACATCAAGAAGACTGACTACCGGAGGGTGGACAAGAAGGCAAAGCTCTGGGAAGATCAAGCCAAGGCCATGTGGAAGACTGTCGAGCACCTTCAAGGGTGGTTCAAGTCCCTCCGAGACACTCACACCCGTCTCCACAAGAAGAAGAGCGGTGACGGCGCCCCGGAACTGACAGAGAGGGAGCAGTGGGTGAAGGCAAACTTCAGCTTCCTCAAGAGTGTGGTCCGCCATCATGCTGAACCCGTCAACAGTGTAAGTATAACAAATATTAATATTAATATTTATTTATATTAATTTTATTGTTATTACAAAGCATTGAATGTGCCTTGTATTTTTGCCTTGTATTTTAACAATCAACTGTCATAATTGCAGGTGAAGGCGACCATTGCAGCACACAGCGGGGACCTCGAGGTTGCCGAGGCTGCCTGTGCAGACATCGTGGTTGATGACGAGAGCACGCCCTCCACTGTCCCCTCCTCATCCTCACAGCGCAAGGGCAAGCGTGGCCAGGACGATGACCAGTTGCTGCAGTCACTCCAGAAGAGGGTGCACGAGTCTGGGGAGCTCATCAAAGGTCTCGCACAGCCTCAGCCCATCACAGCCACTGCAGCCTTCGCCAGCTACGTGCGTGACAGCCTGGTCAGCATGTCCAAGCGCAAGTTCCGGAAGGCACGGTCACGCATCAACACCATCCTCAGTGAGCTGATGGACGAGGAGAGTGATGAGGAAGGACTCCCCAGAGCCCCCACCTTTCCTGCTCCTGCCTCCGTGCGATCCAGTTCAGCACTACCTACCTACAGTAACACCCCCACGGAGTCGGAGATGTACCAGCCACCTCCCCACATGTGGAGACACAAGGCACCGGCTGCGTCAGTCTGGGGTTCACAGACAGCTGACTATGTGCACCAGTACATGCAGCAGCCACTGCAGCCACAGTACCAACACCAGCAGCCTAATTACTAGCAGATGCTGCCTCAGCTTCCTCCTCAGCATGGGTTCCAGCATCAGATCACGCAGCAGCCAAGCACCGTCTCTGTATCTACTGCTCTAGGTTCGGCTGGCCAGGTACTGAACCAGAGCCCCAGCGCCCTTAACACGAGCGGTCAGAGTCTGGATAACATCTCTGGACGCTCAGGATTCCTCAATCTGTCCAGTGGTCTTCATGCTGCAAGCACCCCGTCTGGGGAGCTGAACACACCTCCACCAGAGAAGAACTAGTTACAGTGACAGTTGTGTGCTTCTCAGGATTAGCAGAGACAGGGTTTGGCCATTTTTGTGCCATTTTGTATGTACATGTATGACCATTGTTATCATGTGTACACCATTATTTTTCAGATGAGCAGTGAATAAAAGTTGCATTAACTCTTGATGTTTGTTGATGTTATTTTTAATATTTAATTCATAAATAATTAACAATAATAAATTCCGTATGGCCTTATCCCTTGTGCCCTTGTCCTTTGTATGTCAACATACGTCAATATTCGTAGGAGATAAGTTCGATATAAGTTATACATACGTTCAAAGCACGTTACTCATAAGTTTTGGGTACGCTAGACATTATCTCGACGTATTTGGACTTATGAGTAACCTACACTTAACGTGTTTGAACGTGTGTCAACGATCGCATAACTTACCTATTACTTATGGCCTGCGTATACGGGACGTATAGCCATACGCTGACATACGTTGAGAAATTTTGAGCATGCACAAAATTTTTCGACGACCTCGACGTACTTCGACGTATACCAACGTGCTCAGCGTGCTGTTAACGTATACAAAACTTACCCATAACTTATTCGACGTACGCCAGCGTATTTGCCAAATTTTTCATACGTCGGCATACGCTGGCTAAATCGTCAAGGTGTGACAGGGCCTTAAGAGACCATTTAAAGGTAAACGAGTTTTATAACGGCCTTGAGTAGCAGGAGGGAGTTGAATGCATGTGGTTAACTCTACAGCACAGCTATTTACCCTCAGTTATTATTGGTTGCTTCTACCGCCATCCTAAATCTACTGTAGATTCTTTTAATTTTATTTTACTCTCTCTTAAAAACATAGTTCTAAGGAACAAACCTATTTCTATATTCGGTGATTTTAATGATGACCTTCTTAAAGCTGGTAATAAAATGGCTGGACTTATTGACAGTGTAAAGTTAGACCAACTGATCGACAGGCCTACTAGAGTAACTTCGAATTCATCAACTTTGATAGACCTCTTCATCACCAATCGCAGACCATGAAGCAATTAGTATTTTAGTGAATATGAAAAAACCAAAGCGCTCTCCCATTTATAAAACTTTTCGCTGTTTATGGAATTATTCACAGAATACATATTGTAACTTACTACTTAATGAAGTGAACACTGTAAACACTATCTTGCATACAGATGACGTAAGTATTCAAGTTAATACGTTAACTAACGTCATGAACCTATGCATTGATACTTGCGCTCCCATTGTGACCAGACAATTAGTACGCCCCCCAGCCCCTTGGATATCAGAGCAAATAAGGTCTGCGATAAAAGAAAGAGATCAAATACAAACTTTTCTGAAACAAGATCTTTATAATGAACTACATAGGGAGAATTATAGAGATAAGAAAAAGACAGTTAAATTAGTAATTGACGCTAGTCGTAAAGAACATTACAACAATGATTATAAAAAAAATACAATAGATATCTCAGCTACATGGAAAACTGCCAAAAAGATGCTTTCGAAAGTTACTAATAATGATTTTGAGTTAACTGAAAACAGCGAGGATAATTAACCAAAGCAGAAAATTTTAACGATTTTCTTTCCGGTGTAGGAAAAAGGACATTTGAAAAATCTCAAGAGGATTTGGCAAATAATGATATCCTGTTGCAAGATATCAATCAGATTGATAAATCTAATGACAATTTACCTGTTTTTAGACCCTCTCCTGTTGATTGCAAGACTGTGATTTTAACTATTAAAAATATGAAAGAGACCAATGCGTGTGGACCAGATGGAATCTCTCTCCGTTTTTATAAAAGATTCATTATTCGTAACAACTTTTTATCTTACGATCATCGTTAATACATCAATAGTAACTAATGTTTATCCTGAAATGTGGAAAATTCCGTATGTAGTCTCTGTCTATAAAAGTGGAGATAGATATTTAGTGGGTAATTACAGGCCCATCTCACTGCTGCCTGTCCTGTCAAAAAATCTAGAAAAAATAGTTACTAAACAATTAACCTCATATTTAGAATTACATAAGCTTCTTTCCAAAACTCAACATGGTTTTAGACCAAAATTATCTACTGAGACTGCATTACTCCAGACATCTGATAAAATATACAACAATATGGAAAATAAGAAGATTTCTCTACTTTTGCTTTTGGACCACCTATCAAAATCTTTTGATAGTGTTAGTCATGAAATTTTACTCAGAAAATGCGAAATGTTGAACATTGATACAGCCTGGTTTCGAAGTTATCTTAGCAACCACCATCAAATTGTTAAAATAAAAAATACTATTTCTTCCACCAAACTAGTATCATTTGGAGTTGCACAAGGTTCTCTAGGATCAATTTTATTCATTATATTCGTTAATGACCTAGTTAATTACCTGCCCCACTGCTTTGTGGTTCAATATGCTGACGATACGCAAATTTTTATTGAAGGTGATAGTAACGATGTAGAAGCTATCGTGGAACAAGCTA
Organism: Palaemon carinicauda; assembly: GCF_036898095.1. Lineage (NCBI taxonomy): Eukaryota > Metazoa > Arthropoda > Malacostraca > Decapoda > Palaemonidae > Palaemon > Palaemon carinicauda. The sequence goes on from NC_090739.1 coordinate 120,283,744, forward strand.
ATAACATATTATCTATGGCCAAAGTTTACTTTCAAAAAATGGTTTGTTATTAAATACTGCGAAAACACAAAGTATCTTTATAGGAACAAGGCAATATTTAAATCGCATTAATCCGAATCTGACAATAAATTTTGAATGCAGTCAAATCAAACCCCTAAGCAGTGTTAAGAACCTTGGGATTTACTTATGACTTTTGAGACACACACAGACAAGATTCACAGAAAAGTTATGGGAACCTTAATATATTTGAAGAGTGAAAAATTATTTTGTACCCGAAACACGCTTAATTGTAGTACAATCTTTAGCTCTAAGCTTGATCAATTATTGTCTCACCCTCTGGGGGTCAGCGAATAATAAGCACCTGATTAAAGTACAAAAACTACAGAATTTTGCAGCTCGTGTGGCCCTTGGGACGGTAAGTAAATATGATCATATCACTCCGTATATAATAAAACTAGGCTGGTTAAAAATGAAAGAGAAATACAGATATGATGTATGTATTTTAATTTTTAAGATTTTAAGGGGTATTTTACCAGAGTGGCTATATAATCTTCAGACTGTAAAGTCCATTACCAGACAGGCTAACGATTTGTTCGAAAGGAGAGTTCGAACTGATATGGGATCGAGAGAGGTGACAGTGAGGGGTCCCCATTTTTGGAACAGTATACCCAGTCTCTTTAAGGAAACTAATTCGTTACCGTCTTTTAAATACAAATTAAAGAAACATCTAACATTATATCTAACATTTAACATTTTAGCTACTTATATTTATATCTATATTTAAAAATGTTTTAATGGGTTAGTTTAATTTTACCTTTGAGCTTTAAAGATTTTTATGATGTTTTATGGTTTTCAATGTTTTAACAACTTATATTTCTATCAATACTTTTAACGTTTTTGGAACAGTATACCAGAGTCTTTAAAGAAAACTAATTCGTTACCGTCTTTTAAATACAAATTAAAGAAACATTTTTTTAAATGGTATTTGATCTTTATATTATATCTAACATTTAACATTTTAGCTACTTATATTTATATCTATATTTAAAAATGTTTTAATGTGTTAGTTTAATTTTACCTTTAAGCTTTAAAGATTTTTATGATGTTTTATGGTTTTCAATGTTTTAACAACTTATATTTCTATCAATACTTTTAACGTTCTAATAATATGGTTTTCTTATGCTCTTAACGTTTTAAATGCACATGTTTTTATCACTACCTTTAGAACTATTATACATTTTGTTTTTCTCCTGACTTTTATAAGACTCGTGATTATAGTTTTAAATGCTTTTTTTATTATTATTATTTTGAGTATGTATATTTTTATCAATACTTTTAAAACTTTTATATTATGTTTAGTTTCTCTGGGTACTTGATGCTATATATTATCTTTAACATGGATATTAATACCCAATGTATAAATTGAAAATAAAGCATTATTATTATTATTATTATTATTATTATTATTATTATTATTATTATTATTATCATTATTATTATTATTATTATTATTATTATTATTATTATTATTATTATTATTATTATTATTATTATTATGCTAGAACCTTGCTATGCAAGGGCTGCGGCCTACATAAGCTGTGTGTGAAGGTATGAAGTGTGACTCGTCCTAGGAAGTTGACCTGTAGTCCTTTAAATGGAAACTTTAGGCTAGGACTCTCCCAATACCACCTCGTCAGGGTATGGGGACGTGACAGTATTAGCTTAATACTAGGAACACAAGGAAACATGGTTTACCTGCAGTGGTTTGAGGTCAGCTGTGCAGAGAACCCAGGATGCTGCTTTCCCCAAGAGAGGGGAGGATGAAGAAAAGAATAAGGGCCAAACATACCTTTTCATTCATGCAGACTTAGACCGGGTAACAATGCCCTCTACCTTCTGCTACTTGTCCATTAAGGAGCCTGAGGTTTTAAACCAGCTGTTGTGCAGCCACCACAGGGCCGATAGCAAATGTATCGAGCCTCCTGTCTGTCACGTCTTGCAGGTAGTGGGCTGTGAAGGTCGTCTGATGCTTCCACACCCCTGCTTGTAAAACCTGGGTCACTGAAAAGTTTTTCTTGAAGGTCAGGGATGTAGCTACGCCCCTGACGTCATATGCTCTAGGGCGACGTGACGGAGGAGGGTCTGGATTCAGGGACAGATGGATCACCCTATGAATCCATGCCGAGATGGTATTCTTGGTAACTCTACTCTTAGTCCTCCCAGTGCTCACAAACAATGCTTGCACCTGGGGACGAACTGCAGCCGTTCTTTTGAGATATAGCCTCAGACTCCTTACTGGACACAGTAGGAGATGGTCTGGGTCATCTGTTACAGAACGAAGACCCAAATCTGGAAGGAGTCAAACCGAGGGTACGGCACTCCCGGATTCTGAGTCTTAGCAATAAACTCAGGGACGAATCTGAATGTTACCTCCCCCCATCCCCTTGAATGGGCGATGTCATGAGAGAGACCATGAAGTTTACTGACTCGCTTGAACGATGCCAAAGCTAGTAGGAACACCGTCTTCCAAGTTAGGTGGCGATCTGAAGCCTGGCATAATGGTTCGTAGGGAGGTCTCTTAAGAGACCTAAGAACTCGAACCACATTCTATGGAAGAGGTCTCACTTCCGACTGAGGGCAGGTAAGTTCATAACCTCGTATGAGTAGGGAAAGTTCCAGCGAGGAAGAAATGTCCACTCCTTTGAGCCTGAAGGCTAGACTTGAGGCTGAGCGATAGCCTTTCACCGCCAAGACTGAAAGGCATATTTCTTCCCGCAAATACACAAAGAACTCCGCTATTGCTGGAATAGCGGCATCAAGTGCTGAGATACCCCTTCCACGATACCAACCACAGAAGACTCCCCACTTTTCCTGGTAAACAGATGCGGATGACCTTCGCAGGTGTCCAGACATCCTGACCGCAACTTGTTGCGAAAATCCTCTCTCAGCAAGGAGATGCTGGATAGTCTCCAGGCGTGAAGTTGTAGAGAAGCTACGGCTTTGTGGAAGATGTTGGCGTGTGGCTGTTTGAGTAGCTTGTGTCGTGGAGGGAGTTCTCTCGGAAGTTCCAATAGGAGTTGCAGAAGGTCCGGAAACCATTCCGAGTGATGCCATAGTGGAGCTACAAGGGTCATCGAAAGATTGACCGATATTCTAGTCTTGTTGAGCAACCTCCTCATCAGACAGAATGGGGGAAAGGTGTATACGTCGATGTTGTCCCACCATAGTTGGAAGGCATCTTGCCAGAGCGCCTTGGGATCCGGGACTGGGGAGCAGTACAGCGGAAGCTTGAAGTTCAGCGCTGTAGCGAACAGATCCACAGTCAGGGAACCCCACAAAGTCAGGACTTTGTTGGCTTTCTGAGGATCCAAAGACCACTCGGTACTCAATATCTGAGACGCTCTGCTCAGACTGTCGGCGAGCACATTCCTCTTGCCTGGAATGAAGCGAGCCAATAGTGGAATCGAGTGGGCTTCGGTCCATCTCAGTATCTCTACTGCGAGATGGGATAGCTGTTCTGAAAAGGTACCTCCTTGCTTGTTGATGTAAGCCACTACTGTGGTGTTGTCGCTCATCACCACCACAGAGTGACCCGCCAGGTATTGTTGGAAATGTTGAAGGACCAGGAATACGGCCTTCATTTCCAAAATATTTATATGGAGGGACTTTTCTGATTCTGACCACAGGCCTGAGGTCCTGTGTTGCAGAACGTGGCCCCCCCCCCTCTTTCTTTGAGGCGTCTGAAAACAGCATCAAATCCGGGAGGAGGACGAGAAGATCCACTCCTCTTTGTAGGTCCTCGTCTGTCACCCACCACTGAAGATCCGTCTGTTCCGCAGGACCCATAGGGATCATGACGTCCGGGGAATCGTAACCCTGTTTCCATCGAGACTTGAGTCGCCATTGAAGGGATCTCATCCTGAGGCGACCGTTGGGAACTAGACGAGCCAAGGATGAGAGGTGACCGAGGAGACTCAACCACGATTGGGCTGGAAGTTCTTCTCGTCTGAGGAAAGGACTTGCAACCGTCTTCAGCCTTGCTATCCTGTCGTCTGATGGGAAGGCTTTGTGGAGATTGGTGTCTATGATCATGCCTAGATATACCAGTCTTTGAGTTGGAAGCAGAGAGGACTTCTCAAGATTTACCATGATCCCCAGATCTTGGCAAAGTCCCAGAAGTTTTTCTCGGTGTTGAAGAAGGGCTGTCTCCGAGTCTGCTAGGATCAGCCAGTCGTCCAGATAATGGAGGGGACGGATGCCAATCCTGTGTGCCCACGACAATATTAGGGTGAACACTCTGGTCAAAACCTGTGGTGCTGTGGAAAGACCGAAACACAGCACCTTGAACTGGTACACCTTGTTGTCTAGGATGAATCTTAAGTACTTCCTTGAAGACGGATGGACTGGGATCTGGAAGTACGCGTCCTTCAGATCCAGTGTACACATGAAGTCTTATGGTCTGACTGCAAGTCTGACCGTGTCTGCGGTCTCCATGCTGAACGGAGTTTGCTTGACAAACCTGTTCAGAGCTGAGAGGTCGATGACTGGTCTCCAGCCTCCAGACGCCTTCTTTACAAGAAAGAGTCAACTGAAGAAGCCTGGGGACCTGTCGAGGACCTCTTGGAGAGCGCCCTTCTTCATCATGGTCTGGACTTCTGCCCGAAGGGCTTGCCCCCTTGCCGATCCCATGGCAAGGGAGCTCAACGACACTGGATCTGCTGTCAGGGGAGGTAGTGATGTTGTGAACGGGACATGATATCCTTGACTGATTACAAAAATCGTCCAGGAATCGGCCCCGAGTTGCTGCCACCTGTTTGCGCAACTTTGTAGGCATCCCCCTACTGGTGGACATGCAGGGGGACTGCCAATCCTAGCGTTTGCGGCCTCGGCCACTCCCTCTAGGATTCTTTCCTCCCCTGGAAGACTATTTGCCTTTCTTGTCCTTGACAGGAAAGGGCTTAGACACTGTCGTCTTTGCTGCAGCTGCCGGTTTCGTGGTCTTGATAGGACGTGGTTGCTGGGGTGCTGGAGGTTTATAGGGCTTCGATGTTAGAGCCCTATGTAGGAGAGAGTCCTGGTTGGACTTCCTCCACCTCTCAGCTGCCTGCTCCACGTCCTTAGGCTCGAACAAGTTCTTCCCCATAATGGAAGAATGTCTGAGCCTGCAGATCTCAGTGTTGGTGACCTTTTGATGGAATCTCTCAGACAATGCATCTCGATGTTTTAAGATGGTATTAGCCCACAAGTTCGGGACTTGGAGGGCTAGAAACTCGATCGTACGAGTGCCCGAGAGTAAAAAGGTCTCCATGGCCTTCCTGGTACTTTCTTTGGACAAGTCCTCTGAACGTAACAGGATGCCTAGGGACTCTAGCCAGATGTCCAGCCACGAAGTTGCCTGCATGGCACACTTCGCTACCTTCTCCTGGCTAAGGATCTCCGTCACCGAGAACGAGACCTGCCGGTTGGAGTCTCTCTCTAGAGGGACTCCCCGGGTAAGCTCTTCCAAAGAGTGGTGTAGGGGAAGAGCTAAACAAGTCTCCTCAACGATGTAGAAGTACCTCCTCTGTTGGATACGAGGAGGTGGGAGAAGTTTGTTGCTGGCGCTGGATCGGCTGGAGGAGGCAAGCTCGGAGAGCTGGGCTTCGACATTGTCTCTGGCACTCTTAACCCCTTGAGACCAGGGAAAAGCCGCACTGGCCTCTTATGGTTTTTGAGTTCCAAAGACTCGGTCCAAGATCGTGTTTTTGCCCTCACGAGGGGGAATCTCAGGATCCGCAAACCCAATGAGATTCCTCATAAGGGTCAGAACCTGCCAGAACGCATGATCTGACTCCTGCAGCTCCCCTCCTGAAGGGCTATCAGCGAAGTCTCCTGTCCCCAAAGGCTCTTCTTGGGGGGACTCGTGGACGTTCTCCGAGTGCTTGGCTGACTCCGGTCTAAGTCTTGAAGATGACTTCGACATAGTCTTGGAGTCCTTCGACTCCCTCCTGGGAGGGATACAGGACTCCAACAACGATGGTGGGAGGCTCTTCTCCACCCCTACCTAAGAAGACTTTCCAGCGCGAGGTGGGGTTTTCCTCATTGGTGCGATGGGGGAACGCCTCACTTCGCATGACTCCCGAGAATGGAAAATCTTCGTCTGAAGGGGAGGGAGTGAAAGTCTGGGGGGGGGGGGTGAGAAGGCCTTCCTCAAGGACTTACGAGGGGTCAGCTTTGCCCTTGGAGAAGTTACCACATGAGACACTCCTCTCTTCCTCTTCAGGGGAGTAGATGCTGCCAATGATTTGTGGCCCAGCTCAGAGAGAACAGGCTTAAAAGCTTGACCGCTATGACCAGGGACCCAAACCAAGGCTGCTGACTGCCAGCGCAGAACTCCCTCTGGAGGGAAGGGGATCAACCGATCCCTAGGATGAGTTACCAAAGGGGGGTTCGCCTGAAAAGATGAAGGAGAAGAAAAGTTCCTGGACCTATCCGGGATATCCCCCCCCACCCCCACCGTCAGCGAGCGCGCTGTTCTGCGCTTGCTGGTGGGGGGGGCGCGACGATGATGACTTGGTCGTGCATTGTCCTGCAGCCTCGCGCGTAGGGGGTTGAGGATCGCGCTGGGGAGCGTGCTGGCGCTGACGCGATGGGAAATGCCCTGGGTCGTGCGTGGGAGACTGTTGGCACCCGCGAGGGTGATGGCGAGGGCGCGCGGGCGAGCGATGGCGTGCAGGGACGCGAGCTGGAGAAAGCAGAGGGCAAGCTGAAGGATGGATAAGTGCGCGCGGGCGCGCAGGGTCCGGCCGAAGAGCCGTTGCGGGCGATACCGTTGGGCGCGCGCGTGCAGCAGACACATCTCTTGAGCGCGGTCGCGCATGAGAGCGCACATCCGGCTGTGGCGATGGGCGTGGGCGCGCATGCGCAACCTCGTGGGCGCGCATGCGCAACCTCGTGCGCGTATGCACAACCTTGTGCGCGCTGGCGAGGGATGGCACACAAGCGAGGACCGATGGCGCGTTGGTGAGCGCTGGCGAGCAGGGGAAGAAGTTATCTTCCCTACTGCGACCAGATCAGAAGATCGTGGGCACGCAGGAGATCGTTGGCGCTCAGGCGAGCGCTGGCGTGCAGGAGAGTGCTGGCGCATAGGCGAGCGTTGGCGTGCAGAAGAACAAAGGCGCACATGGCGCGCAGCAGGGTGAGGACACGCAGTAACGCGCTGGCGATCTGAAGAGTGCTGGCGCGCAGGTGAGCGCTGGCGTGCTTTAACAGGAGCTTCTTCTGCCGATGAGCGCTTGCGCGCGGGTGAGCGTTGGCGCGCAGGAGAGACCTGGCGCGTAAGGGACGTATGCACTAACTTGCGCATACGCCCTTGATGCCCCGAAAGGACCGTTGCCCGTTTTATAACGGAATGCGTTAGCGCCCACAGCGCGTCAGCAGCCAGGAACGGTGACGGCAGGTCAGCAGGTCTGACGGGTGGAAGGTCGACGTGTCCATTGTAAGGACGATCTTCCACCGAAGGAGATCACGAATGATCTGCAGAGGTGTCCAGGGTTGTAGCCGGGAGACTCGGAGAACGATGGTGAGGTTCCTCTGCAGCGGTCTGCAGTAACGATGAACCAAAGAGGCGTCTCCTAACACCCTTGTGAGTTGAAGGAAGGCCTCTACGGCGAAGAGGAAGGCAGGTTTTACGCCTTATACACCCTCTGGGGGTCGTGGGGTCAGCGGGCTGACCATCAACAGTCCTCCGAAGAGGAGTCTCTGTGAGTGAATTCCCCGAGGGGGAGAATCACCAGCAGGAGAGACCGTTGGACTTAGTTCCTCCCTCAAAGGATGTGCAGAGGGAGGACCTAAGCCTTCAGCTACAGCATGATCATCACGAGCAGAGGTTTGAGATAACTCATCGGAAGCCTCTGCCATGACAACGTCGACGATAGACAGAGGATCAATCTCTGCTAAAGTCGGTGATTGTTTGACAGCGGCCCCCCAACCGGTTCATGTCAAACAAGGCTTCGTTGGAGTGCGAACTCTCAAGCCCTAAGGAAGCCCAAAGCAGAAATAAATCATCATTAGATACAGGAATATTTAAATCCTCCCCTGGGGGAGGAGGAGGAGCTGCCTCACTATAGGAGGCAACTCCCTCTCCCAAACCCTGCGATCGGGCAAAAAAACTATGGCCTACGCTACCACTCGACAGTTTCTCGGAAGAAACCAATGGAGTGGGAGCTTCGTAGGAGGTTTGGGCCACGGAAAAGGAGCCCTTGGGATTTTCTCCTTTCAAAGAAACCTTCGAAGGAGAAATATCCCGCCTGGACTTCTTCCTCCGGCGCCAAGAAAACCTCTCCCACTGAGAGGTAGACCACTCCCTACACTCACTATACACTTTATTTCTATCACACCGCTGGCCTTTGCAATAAGGACAAAGGGTCTGAGGGTCCGTATCAACTGCCGACATATACGTGCCACAAGGGCTGTCGGGTAATCCAGGACACTTTCGCATAGCAGAGGCCAACTTCACGCACACTTGTCAAAGGAAAAGCAAAAAACATTAAATGGCTGTCAAAGAAGGCGAGGGTGAAAGCGGACAAGTCCGACTACCACCCAAGCCGAGAGCAAAGTGAGCTCAAGCACAGGTGTGTGAGGGGGGGGGGGGTAGCAAGCTACCCTCCCTACCACAACCACCCCCCCCCCCCGGTAACTAGCAGTGGGGTAGTAAACCCTCGTTAAAATTCTAATGACTCGTCATTTCAGCTACGCCGAAAGTAGTAACCCATATTAAATAGCGTGGTTTGTATGTCAATTACGGAACAAACACCTTTTTCATTCAACGGATACACAGTGCATGCAACGTATCTAACACCAACAAGAGCATTAACCACTCTCGTCAAATGCTGTATCCCTTCAAAGAGTAAAAATCTTCGACGGTGGGACAGAAACAGAGAAAATCGGTGTTCAAGTGATGCTGTTAGCACAACTCTCACAGTCCACAACATCTACAAAGCTCCAACAAATGCATAAATGTGGAAAGGCTCTTTGCTACTTCCTCAGCATACAACACAATTATAGCAGGTGATTTCAATGCCCATCATCAGTTCCTGAACTCAGCCTCTGCAACAAACCAAACAGGCCAACATCTGCACTCTCCCCTACAAGAATATCCAGATGTAATATTGCTCAACAAGGTGTCTGAAGCAACCCATCTAAGAAGTGGTCGACTAGACTTTACCTTCCTGACAAAAAACATCCAAAGGAGTGCAAACTAGCAACTGCATCCTATGCAACAAGTGATAACTTTGCAATATAAATTGTCCACGAACTTTAGAATCATCCCCCTCCTCCTCATAAAAGGTGGAACCTAACTTTGCCAATTGAGAAAGACTCGAGCAATCTATGTCGGTATGGGCTCTTGAATACATAAAGAATCCACACAACAACATCTGCAACATGTTACTTGACTTCAGCAATCAGCTAAATGTTGCCACTAGTATGTCTATACTTCAGAAAAGTTATGCATGAACAGATCACACCGGTGTCTGGCACTACATCAGCTGCATCAAGGAGATGAATGACAGAATCAACCGAACCAGGAAGCTCTTCAGAAGAGACAGAATTGATGAACTTCAGTCACTCTGCATTGAAATCATTGCATATTTCTTGAAAGTAACACTGGAATAGTACTCATGCCATCTAGAAATTAACGGTAACACATCTCTAGCAAAGATATGGAGCTGGTTCAACAAGATCTCTGGAAAAAAAGTTTAACTAAAGCCACACACACAGACCCGTTACCAAAAGCCATTATAATTGCTAACAACTATGCTGATAGTGTTAAAAGCACACACCTTCCTCAGCAAACCAAAAACAGAGAACCCTGCTATCGATCAGAAGCAACATAATTGAAGCAGCCTGCAACATGACACACAACACCGACACCTACTACATTATAGAGGAACTCAACATGGCTGTCATGAATGGCATAAGAGACACTGCCCCGGGAGCTGATCTGATCACTTTCAGTATGCTAAAGAATATGTGAAATCCCACAAAACTGGTGTACTTAAATTTAATCAACAGAACCCACATCGAAAGATTCAGACCAAGAACACAGAACCGATAGGACACCAAACCCGTCCTAAACCCAGAGAAACAAACCCCTATTGACCTAATGCCTTAATTAGCTGCACCAAAAAGGTTGCTGAACAAGTGGTACTCAGCAAGCTGCAATGGGAAACAGGCCCACTACATCCTTGCCTTTATACCTACAGAGAAGGCATTGGCCCTCAGTAATGCATAACAGAAGTCTTTACAATAATCAATGACAAAAAAGCCTTTGTCATCTTTCTTGATCTCGACAAAGCCTTGGAGCTAGCTAGCTCCCCAGCAATCCTCATTACATTAGTAGAGAAAAGCCTAAAAGGACATCTACTGACATGAACTTGGAACTACACCCAAAACCGAGAAGCCAAACGGAAGACTGCTGGCACGCGTGCGAGGAAGACTACTGGCAGAAAAATACTGGCGCGTAGGGGAGAGCTGGCGTGCAGGTGAACACTGGTGCGCAGGAGAGTGATGGCGCATAGGATAACAATGGCGCAATCACGTGGGAGCGTGAGGGAGCACAAGAGAATACTGGCGCGCATGAGAGCACAGGCACGTAAGAGAGCACTGGCGCGCAGGAGCAGGCAAGCGCTGGGTTGCAGGTGCACCAGATCCATTGCCTTCTGTGGCGAGGCTGTGCTGGTAGGTCGGGCAGTCAACTGGTAGGACGATCAGGAATTTTGAAGCGTCCTTTGAACATCCACCAATGGGGATCACGAACGATCCACAGAAAAGTCTAGGACCGAAGTCCAAGGACTAACTGCAGCGTAAGGTTGCCATGGTAGGTTGGCAGGTCAGCTGGTAGGATGATCAGGAACTGTGATGTGCCCTTTGGAAGGGCGAACATCCATTGATGGAGATGTCGAACAATCCACAGAAGAGTCCATGACCAAAGTCCAAGGACTAGCTGCAGCGCAAGGTTGTGCTGGTAGGTCGCCAGGTCAGCTGGTAGGACGATCAGGAACTGGGATGTGCCTTTGGAAGGGCGAACATCGACTGCAGATGACGCCCATGAAGGCTGGTGGACCAGCTAGCTGACCCTCAGCAGTAGAGATCCTCCAAAGAGGAGTCTCTATGATTGGCCCCTCTCGTGAACGAGAGAGGTGATCACTTTGCAGGAGAGACTTGCCTAAGACTATACTCCGCTCCTGAAGGAAGAGAGACTCAGTAAGAGGGGAGTGTAGTCTAGGCAAAGACAGCAAAAGCAGTCGGAGTCGATGAAGTGATTAAGATGCAGGAAGTTCTCCCTCGTTAGGGAGAAACAACCTCACACCTGGGGAGGAAACTTTCCCTCGGAAGGGGAAAGTTGTCCAACCCCTGGAGGCGAACCTCCTGGTAGCGCTCTAAGATGATCTGACAAGAGCGCTACCTGAGGAAGCGTAGCCAGAGCTAGTTCCTCGAAGATGAAGTGATGTTCAGGTGTTGCCATGGGCAAATGACAAATCCGTAGATAATTTGTATTTTTCCTAACTATACAAAGCTTAGCTATTTACATGGGGGTAATTACTTCGGCGTAGCTGAATGACGAGCCATTAGAATTTTAATGAGGGTTTACTACCCCACCGCTAGTTAGTAGGGGGGTAGGAAGGGTAGCTTGCTACCCGCCGCCCCCCCCCCTCACACACACCTGTGCTTGAGCTCACTTTGCTTAAAGGTAGGATTTCAAAGGGGATATGGCTGGCGGGCAAGTTTGATTAAATAGCTAATGTTTGTATAGTTAGGAAAAATACAAATTATCTACGAATTTGTCATTTGTTCCGTAACTGAAAAACAAACCCCGCTATTTACATGGGGTGACTCAACCCTTAGGAAGGGAGGTATGTCCCTGCCATACTGGCTTTGGCTTGCCCGGGGACTCCATATTTGAGTGTGTAAGTACTCAAGAAATAAGGAGTACCTGCTCCTGGCTAGCATGCTGTGAAACTGCTGCAGCCTACATAAGCTGTGTGTGAAGGTGAGGAAGTAACTCGTCCTAGGAAGTTGACCTGGAGTTCTTCAGATGGAAATCTAGGCTAGGACTCTCCCAATACCACCTCGTCAGGGTATGGGGACATGACAGTATTACACTTAACACTAGAAACACAAGGGAGCATGGTTTACCTGCAGTGGTTTGAGGTCAGCTGTGCAGAGAACCCAGGGTGCTGCTTTCACCAAGGGAGGAGAAGTTGAAGAAAAGAATAAGGGCCAGACAGATCTTTTCATTCACGCAGACTAAAACCGGGTAACAATGCCCTCTACCTTCTGCTACCTGTCCATTAAGGAGCCTGAGGTTAGACCAGCTGTTGTGCAGCCACCAGAGGGCCGATAGAGAATGTATCGAGCCTCCTGTGTGTCACGTCTTGCAGGTAGTGGGCCGTGAAGGTGGTCTGACGCTTCTACACCCCAGCTTGTAGGACCTGCGTCACTGAATAATTTTTCTTGAAGGCCAGGGACGTAGCTATGCCCCTGACATCATGCGCTCTAGGGCGACGTGACAGAGAAGGGTCAGGATGTATTAACTTGCGAATCCAGGCTGAGATAGTATTCCTGGTGACCCTACTCTTCGTTTTCCCTGTGCTCACGAACAAGGCTTGCACCTGGGGACGAACTGCAGCTGTTCTTTTAAGATACAACCTCAGACTCCTCACTGGGCACAGTAGGAGATGGTCTGGGTCATCTATTACAGAACGAAGACTCGAAACCTGGAAAGAGTCGAACCTAGGGTCCGGCACTCCCGGATTCTGAGTCTTGGCAATAAACTCAGGGACGAAGCTGAACGTTACCTCCCCCCATCCCCTTGAATGGGTGATGTCATACGAGAGACCATGCAGTTCACTGACTCGCTTGGACAAGGCCTATGCTAGCAGGAAAACCGTCTTCCAGGTAAGGTGGCGATCTGAAGCCTGGCGTAATGGTTCGTAGGGAGGTCTCTTAAGAGACCTGAGAACTTGAACCACGTTTCATGGAGGAGGTCTCACTTCCGACTGAGGGTAGGTAAGTTCATAACTTCGTATGAGAAGGGAAAGTTCCATCGAGGAAGAAATGTCCATTCCTTTAAGCCTGAGGGCAAGACTTAAGGCTGAGCGATAGCCTTTCACTGCCGAGACTGAAAGGCGCATTTCCTCCCGCAAATACACAAGGAACTCCGCTATTGCTGGAATAGTGGCATCAAGTGAAGAGATATCCCTTTCACGATACCAACCACTGAAGACTCGCCACCTCGCCTGGTAGACCCCTGCGGATGACTTGCGCAGGTGACCAGATATCCTGTTCGCAACTTGTTGTGAAAATCCTCTCTCCGTGAGGAGATGCTGGATAGTCTCCAGGCGTGAAGTCGAAGTGAAGCTACGGCTTTGTGGAAGATGTTGGCGTGTGGTTGTTTGAGTAGCTCGTGACGTGGAGGGAGTTCTCTCGGAACCTCCGTGAGGACTTGCAGAAGGTCCGGGAACCATTCTGCGTGATGCCATAGCGGAGCTATCAGGGTCATTGATAGATTCACCAATATTCTGGTCTTGTTGAGCACCCTCCGCATCAGACAGAATGGGGGAAAGGCCTACAAATCGATGTTGTCCCACCGTTGTTGGAAGGCATCCTGCCAGAGAGCCTTGGGGTCCGGGACTGGGGAGCAGTACAGCGGGAGCTTGAAGTTCAGCGCTGTAGCGAACAGATCCACAGTCGGGGAACCCCACAAAGTCAGGACTTAGTTGGCTACTTGAGGATCCAAAGACAACTCGGTACTCACTATCTGCGTCGCTCTGCTCAGACTGTCGGCAAGCACATTCCTTTGGCCTGGAATGAAGCGAGCCGCTAATGTGATCGAGTGGACTTCGGACTATCTCAGAATCTCTACTGCAAGATGGGATATCTGTTCTGAAAAGGTACCTCCCTGCTTGTTGATATAAGCCCCCACTGTGGTGTTGTCGCTCATCACCACCACAGAGTGTCCCGCCAGGACTTGGTGGAACTTATGAAGTGCCAGGAACACAGCCTTCATTTCTAGCAGGTTTATGTGAAGGTACTTTTCTGATTCTGACCACAGGCCTGGGGTCCTGTGGTTCAGAACATGGGACCCCCACCCTTTCTTGGATGCGTCCGAGAACAACATCAAATCCAGGGGAAGGACGAGAAGATCCACTCCCTTTCGCAGGTTCTCATCTGCCACCCACCACTGGAGGTCTGTCCGTTCCGCATAACCCACAGGGACCAAAATTTCCGAGGAATCGTGTCCTTGATTCCACTGGGACTTGAGTTGCCACTGGAGAGATCTCATTCTGAGGCGACCGTTGGGAACGAGACGGACCAGGGAGGAGAGGTGGCCGAGGAGACGCAACCACGTTTGGGCTGGGAGTTCTTCTCGATTGAGGAAAGGCCTCGCGACCTTCCTCAGCCCTGCTACCCTGTCGTCTGATGGGAAGGCTTTGTGGAGATTGGTGTCTATGACCATGCCTAGGTATACCAGTTTCTGAGAGGGCTGCAGAGAGGACTTCTCGAAATTTACCATAATCCCTAGATCCTGGCAAAGTCCGAGGAGCTTGTCTCGGTGGCGAAGAAGGGTTGCCTCCGAGTCCGCTAGGATCAGCCAGTCGTCCAGATAACGAAGGAGACGGATGCCGATGCTGTGAGCCCACGATGATATCAGGGTGAACACTCTGGTGAACGCCTGAGGGGCTGTGGAGAGACCGAAACACAGTACCTTGAACTGGTAGATCTTGTCGTCTAGGCAAAATCTTAAGTACTTCCTTGAAAACGGATGGACTGGGATCTGAAAGTAGGCGTACTTCAGGTCCAGTGTACACATGAAGTCTTGTGGTCTCACTGCAAGTCTGACCGTGTCTGCCGTCTCCATACTGACCGGAGTCTGTTTGACAAACCCGTTCATGGTTGAGAGGTCGATGGCTGGTCTCCAGCCTTTAGACGCCTTCTTTATAAGAAAGAGTCGACTGTAGAAGCCTGGGGACCCATCCACTACCTCTTGGAGAGCGTCCTTCTTCAACATGGTCTGGACTTCTGCCCAAAGGGCTTGCCCTCTTGCCGATCCCATGGCAAGAGAGCTCAACGACACTGGATTCGCTGTCAGGGGAGGTAGAGAAGCTGTGAACTGGACGCGATAACCCTGACCGATTACGGAAATCGTCCAGGTATCTGCCCCAAGTTGCTGCCACCTTGCCGCACAACTTTGTAGGCATCCCCCCACTGGTGGACATGCAGGGGATTGCCAACCGTAGCGTTTACGGCCTCGGCCGTTTCCTCTAGGGTTCTTACCTCCCTTGGAGGACTTCTTACTCCTTTTGCTCTTGGCAGGAAAGGGCTTAGACACCTTCGGCTTTGCTGCTGTCGTCTTCTTTGTGTCCTTAGCCAGACAGGTCTGTTGGGCTGCTGGAGGTTTGTAGGGCCTCGATGTCAGGGCCCTATGGATGAGGGAATCCAGGTTGGACTTCCTCCACCTCTCAGCGGTTAGCTCCACGTCCTTAGGCTCAAACAAACTCTTACTGAGCACGGAAGTGTGTCTGAGCCTGCTAATATCCGAACTGAGGACCTTCTGGTGGAATCCCTCAGCCACTGCGTCCCGACGTTTGAGAATCGTATTGGCCCACAAGCTCGAGACTAGGTGGGCCAGAAACTCGATGGTCCGCGTGTCTGAGGGCAAGAATGTCTCCAGTGGCCTTCCTGGTGCTTTCTTTGGACAGGTCCTCAGACCGCACCAGGATGCCCAGAGACCCCAGCCAGATGTCAAGCCACGAAGTTGCCTGCATGGCAATAGGACACGTGCCAGTTGGAGAGTCTCTCTAGAGGGACTCCCCCGGTGAGTTTTTCCATGAAGTGGTGAATTGGAAGACCCAAACAAGACTCCTCAAGGATCTCAAAGTACCTCCTCTGATGGACTTTAGGAGGAGGGAGGAGCTTGTTACCGGCACTGTATCTACTGGAGGAGGCAAGCTCAGAGAGCTGGCCCTCGACCTTGTCCCCTGAGACCAGGGCAAAGCTGCACTGGCCCTAGAGGGTTTCTGGGTACCGTAGACACGGTCCAAGACCGTGTCCTTACCCTCACGAGGAGGAATCTCTGGGTCTGGAATCCCGTTGAGGTTCATCATGAGGGTCAGGACTTGCCAGAACGTATGTTCTGACTCTTGGTGCTCTCCTCCTGAAGGAGTGGCAGCAAAGTCTCCTGTCCCCAGTGGCTCTTCCTGGGGGGACACGTGGACATTCTCGGAAGGTCTAGTTGGCTCCTGTCTGATCCTTGCTGACGACTTGGGAATCGTCTTAGAGTCCTTCGGTTCCCTCCTGGGAAGGATACAGGACTCGAGTTACGATGGGTGCAGGCTCTTTTCCACCCCTGAACGAGAAGACTTCTCAGGGAGAGGAGGAGTTTCTCCATTGGTGCGATGGGGGGAACGGTCCGGCTCGTCCGACTCTCCTGAGGATGGGAGAGAAAGTCGGGGGGGGGGGGGGGGAGGAGCCTTGCGCAAGGTTCTGCGAGGAGACAGGATGGCCCTCGGAGGTGTCTCCACGGAGGGGACTCCTCTCTTCCTCTTCAGGGGGGAGGAAGCCGCCACTGATTTGTGACCCACGTCAAAGAGGATGGACTTCATAGCCTGCACAAGAGCTCTGACCAGGGTCCCGAACCAGGGCTGTTGGCTGACAGTCGCGCTGTCAGACACTCCCTCTGGAGAGAAATGGATCGTTCGATCCCTTGGAGGAGTCGACAAAAGAGGGTTCGCCTGAAAAGAAGCTGAAACAAGAGAGTCCTTAGACCTGTCCGGGAACCCCCCCTTCTGCGGCGAGCGCGCTGTTCTGCACTTGCGGGGAGGGGAACGAGATGATGACCTGTCCGCCTGGCGACGATCGCGTGCCATAGGAATCTCGCGCTCGCGCGGGCGCAGGCGTGAGAGGTTGGTGGTGCGCGAGCGGGCGTGAGAGGTTGGTGGAGCGGGCGCGAGGACGCGGTGGCGCGTAGGCGATGACACATGCGCGTGGGCGCGATGGTAGGATGGTGTGCAGGAGATGGCATGGGCGCGTAGGCGCGGGGGCGCGTAGGCGCGGGGGCGCGCAGGAGATGGCGCGGGCGCACATAGGAGATGGTGAGGGCGTGTGGCGCGCAGGAGCTGGATCGTGAGGAGGCTGGATACGAGGGCGCGCAGCATCCTGATGCGGTACTGATGGGTGCGAGAGAGTAGTGGCGTGTGGGCGTGTATCCGGAACAACCGGGCGAGGGGGCGAGTGCGCAGGTTCGGGATAGTGCGAGGGTGGGTTTGCGCGTTGGAGCGCAGGTGGGCGTGGAGCCATTTGAGCAGGTATATTAACCTGTGGGCGTGCTGGGCGTGCAGGGGATCATGGTCACGCATTGCGCGCATCAGTATGTGGGTGCTCAGGTGTGCCCTTCTGCGATGGGCGTGCAGGGCGCGCGATCAGATTAGAGCGCACAGGTGTGCGCTGCTGGGTTGCATGGGGTGCCTTAAAAGAAACTGGAACCTGGCGCGCAACTGGAGCGCCGCGCGCGACTGGAGGAGCGCGTGCAGGATTGCACGGTTTGGAAGGAGAGTCCATGGGTACCTGGGAGCGCCCGTGCGCTAACTTAGGCACCTCCTGAACTGCGCGCTGAGATGTAGAAGAGCTCTGGCGCATTAGCGAGCGCGTGTGTGCTGTGTCAGAAACTGCGCACGATGGGCGCGCCTCGCGCCTAACTCCAGAAGGGCGCTGCGAGTCCAGAGGTACCTGTGAGTGCCGGTGCGCTAACCTAGCCTCTTAGACTGTGCGCGACGTGGCAGGAACCGGAGAACACTGGGGCGCAGGTGGGCGCGTGTGCACAGGTGAGCACTGGCGCGCTAGATCAGGAACTGCTGGCGGGCGCCGGGGCGCAGAAGGATGTGGGCGCGCAGGGGAACCCTGGAGCGTAACACGAACAGGGCATGCACGCGCGCAGGTGAGCGGTGTGACGCTAAGACTGGAATGGCAGCAGCAGCAGCAGCAGCATGAGGGCGCGCAGGTTGAACCTGGCGCTTAAGGGCAAGAGGCGCAGATTTGCGCTCAAGTCCCTTATGCCCCGAAGGGACCGGTGCCTGCGCAATGGCACGTTCAGGTGGCGCGTAAAGCGCATCAGCACCCTCGAAGGGTGACGGCAGGTCAGTAGGTCTGGAGGGAGACTGCTCACAGGGTCCCGAAGGACGACCTTCCTCCGAAGGGGATTGCGAACGATCCCCGGAGAGGTCTAAGGTGGTAGCTAGCAGGATCGGCGAACGGCGAGTCGTCTCCTCCGCAAAGGATTGTGGGGACGAAGAGCCGAAGAGGCGCCTCCTAACTTCCTTGTGAGGGGAAGGAAGACCTCTACGGCAAAGGGGAGGACGAGGCTTCTGCCTTATACGCCCACGAGGGGCCGTGGAGTCAGCAAGCTGACCATCGTAGGGCCTCCAAAGAGGAGTCTCTGTGAGTGATTCCCCCGCGGGGGAGAATCACCGGCAGGAGAGACCGTAGGACTTAGTTCCTCCCTCGAAAGATGTTCGGAGGGGGAAACTAAGCCTTCAGCTACCTCAGCAACAGGAACGGGGGTTTGACTAGACCCACGAGATGCCTCCGTCACAACAACGTCAACAACAGACAGAGGATCTATCCCTGCTGTAGTTGGCGATTGTTTGACAGCTGCACCCAGTTTGATCATGTCAAACAGGGCTTCCCTGGAGGGCAAACCCTGCAGCCCCAAGGAAGCCCAAAGCTGCAACAAATCATTGTTATTGACAGATAAATTAATGTTCATATCCTCCTCCGGGGAAGGAGGGGCAGCTGCCTCGCTATGGGAGGCAACTACCTCTCCTGCACCCCAGGATCAGTCAACAGCAATATGGTCTACGCTACCACTCGCTGGCCTCTCGGAAGAGACCGCTCGAGGGAGATCTTCGGAGGAGGAAAGGGCTACAGAAGAAGTCTTGGAATTTTCTCTCTTCAAAGAAGCCTCTGAAGGAGAAAGATCCCTTTTAGACTATTTCTTCTGGCACCGGGCAAACCTCTCCCACTGGGAGGTAGACCACTCCCTACATTCGATACATACATTACCGCTATCACACCGTTGGCCCCTACAATGAGGACACAAGTTGTGGGGATTGGTGTCGACCGCCGACATAAAATCCCACAAGGGTGGCCAGGAAGTCCAGGGCACGTACGCATAATCAGTAGAGGCCAACTTCAAACACACTGTGAGGAAGAAAAAGCAAAAACAGATTAATGGCAGTCAAAGCGAGGGAGAGAGCAGACAGGTCTGTTCTCCGCCCGAGCCAAAAGTAAAGTGAAGCACTCACTGGTGTGTGCGAGGGGGGGGGGGGGGGATAGCTAACTACCCCTCCCTAGCCCCTGCTAACTAGTGGTGGGGTAGTAAACCCTCGTTAAAATTTCAATGGCTCGTCATTCAGCTACGCCAAAGTAATTACCCCCATGTAAATAGCGTAGTTTGTATTTCAGTTACGGAACAAATAAGAATTACAATTATTTAAATCAGCTAAAAATATTCGCTAATAGGAAGAACCACTGACCCTCCAAAGGGAATGTTCCCCACGGAGAAGAAGCTAAAATTACAAACAATTATAATTTCACTTAAATATTTAAGAAAAACAATCGGAAGCGCAACCTAACCCGTGAACGGGAAAGGTGCTTCCCCCGTTAGTACACTGTCAGAGTCCCATGAAAGGTTAACAGTCTTGAGAACAGAAAGACCGTAGTCAGTCTCTGAGAGGCCACACTCCCTTCAATCAGTAATATGACAAATTCGGAGATTATTTGTATTTTTCATAACCATACAAACCTTAGCTATTTACATTGGGTTTACCTTTCGGCGTGGCTGAAATGACGAGCCAATAGTTTTTAACGAGGGTTAACTACCCCCGAGCTAGTTAGCTGGGGTAGGGGAAGGGATAGCTTGCTACCCCTCCCCCCCACACACCGGTGATTTGCTTCACTTCACTTAGAGGTAGGACTTGACTTGGGGGCCAGGGCTGGCGGGCAAATATGTGTAAATAGCTAAGGTTTGTATGGTTAGGAAAAATACAAATTATCTCCGAATTTGTCATTTGTTCCGTAACTGAAATACAAACCACGCTATTTACATTGGGTGACTTACCCCTTAGGAAGGGTGGAAAGTCCCCAGCCTTAATGACTTTGGCTTTGCCCGGGGACTCCGCCTCCCATTGAGTAGTACTTGAGAGAAGGAGCCCCTGCATCTCACAAGTTCCTTGCTTCGCTAAGAACGAGTGGCCTACATAAGTTGTGTGTGGAGGAAAGTGTGACTCGTCCTATGAAGTTGACCTTGAGACCTTTAAATAGGAATCTAGGATAGGACGTTCCTAATACCACCTCGTCAGGGTATGGGGGACGCAACAGTATTAAGCTTAATACTAGGAGCACAAGGAAGCATGGGTTACCTGCAGAGGTCGGGGTCAGCTAAGCGAAGACCAGGATGCTGCTTCCCCAAGAGAGGGGAGAATGAAGGGGCAGACATACTCTTTCATTCACGCAGATAGAAAACGTATCAAGGCTCCTGTGTGTCACGTCCTGCAGGTAGTGGGCTGTAAAGGTCGTCTAACGCTTCCAGACCCCAGCTTGAAGCACCTGCGTCACAGAGAAGTTTCTCTTGAAGGCCAAGGACGTAGCAACGCCCCTGATGTCGTGTGCCCTCTGGCAACGTGACGGAGGAGGGTCTGGATTCAAGGCGTGGTGGATAACCCTTAGAATCCAAGCTGAGATGGTGTTCCTGGTGACCCTCCTCTACGTCCTGCCTGTGCTTAAAAACAATGCTCGCACTTGAGGACGGACTACAGCTGTTCTCTTCAAGTAGTACCTCAGACACCTCACTGGACATAGTAGCAGCTGGTCTGGGTTGCTTGTTACAGAACGGAGACTCACGTTCCTGAAAGAGTTGAACCGTGGATCTGGCACTCCAGGATTCTGAGTCTTGGCAACAAACTCAGGGACGAAGCTGAACGTTACCTCCCCCCATCCCCTTGAATGGGCGATGTCGTACGAGAGACCACGAAGTTCACTAACTCGCTTGGCCGAAGCCAAAGCGAGCAGGAAAGCCGTCTTCCAAGACAGGTGGCGATCAGAGGCCTGGCGTAATGGTTCGAAGGGAGGTCTCTTAAGAGCCCTGAGGACCCGAACCACGTTCCAAGGAGGAGGTCTCACTTCCGACTGGGGGCAGGTAAGCTCATAGCTACGTATGAGTAGAGAGAGTTCTAGCGAGGAAGAAATGTCCATGCCTTTCAGCCTGAAAGCCAAGCTTAAGGCTGAGCGATAGCCTTTCACCGCCGAGACAGAAAGGCGCATTTCCTCCCGCAGATATACGAGGAACTCCGCTATTGCTGGAATAGTGGCATCAAGTGGAGAGATACCCCTCCCACGACACCAACCACAAAAGACTCCTACTTCGCCTGGTAGACTCCCTCAGAGGACTTTCGCAGGTGCCGAGACATTCTCTCCGCAACCTGTTGCGAAAAGCCTCTCTCCGTGAGAAGACGTTGGACAATCTCCAGGCATGAAGCTGAAGCGAGGCCACGGCCTTGTGAGGGATGTTGGAGTGGGGTTGTCTGAGAAGCTCGCGTCGTGGAGGAAGTTCTTTCGGGAGCTCTGTCAGGAGCTGCAAAAGGTCCGGGAACCATTCTACGTGATGCCATAGCGGAGCTACCAGAGTCATTGAACAGTTGACCGATAGTCTGGTCCTGTTGAGCACCCTTCTCATCAGACAGAACGGTGGGAAGGCGTACACGTCGATGTTGTCCCACCGTTGCTGGAAAGCATCTTGCCAGAGAACCTTGGGGTCCGACACTGGGGAGCAGTACAGAGACAACTTGAAATTCAACACTGTCGCGAACAGGTCCATGGTCGGGGAACCCCACAAAGTCAAGACTTTATTGGCTATCTGAGGATCCAAAGACCACTTGGTACTCACTATCTGCGAAGCCCTGCTCAGACTGTCGGCGAGCTGATAGTGTTATCAAGTGGACTTCGGTCCACCTCAGAATCTCTACTGCAAGATGGGATAGCTGCTGAGAAAAAGTACCTCCCTGCTTGTTGATATAAGCCACTACCGTGGTGTTGTCGCTCATCACCACCACGGAGTGACCCGCCAGGGTCAGTTGGAACTGTTGAAGAGCCAGAAAGACGGCCTTCAACTCTAGCAGGTTGATGTGCAGGCACTTTTCTGATTCTGACCAAAGGCCTGAGGTCCTCTGGTTCAGAACGTGGGCCCCCCCCCCCTTCTTTTGACACTTCCGAAAACAGTGTCAATTCCGGGGGAGGACGAGACGACTCACTCCCTTTTGCAGGTTCTCGTTGACCAGCCACCACTACAGGTCCGTCCGTTCCAAAGATCCTATCGGGACCTGTACGTCCGGGGAATCGGATCCTTGATTCCACCGGGACTTGAGCCACCACAGCAGGGATCTCATCCTGAGGCGGCCGTTTGGAACCAGACGAGCCAGGGAGGACAGGTGACCTAAGAGACGCAACCACGATTGGGCTGGAAGCTCTTCTCGCCTGAGGAAGGGTTCCGCCACCCTCCTCAGCCTTGCTATCCTGTCGTCTGATGAAAAGGCTTTGTGGAGATTGGTGTCTATCAACATACCTAGATAAACCAGTCGTTGGGACGGCTGCAGAAAGGACTTCTCGAGGTTTACCATGATCCCCAGATCCTGGCAAAGACCTAGAAGCCTGTCTCGGTGCCGAAGAAGGGTCGGCTCCGAGTCTGCTAGGATTAGCCAGTCGTCCAGATAACAAAGGAGACGGATGCCGTTCCTGTGCGCCCAAGATGAAATCAGGGTGAACTCTCTGGTGAACACCTGAGGTGCTGTGGAGAGACCGAAACACAGCACCTTGAACTGTTAGGTCTTGTGGTCTAGGCAGAATCTCAAGTACTTCCTGGAAGACGGATGGATTGGGATCTGGAAGTACGCGTCCTTTAGATCCAGTGTGCACATGAAGTCTAGAGGTCTCACTGCAAGTCTGACCGTGTCCGCTGTCTCCATGCTGAAACGAGTTTGCTTGACAAACCCGTTCAGTGCCGAGAGGTCTATGACAGGTCTCCAGCCTCCAGACGCCTTCTTTACAAGAAAGGGTCGACTGAAGAAGCCTGGGGAGCCATCGACGACCTCCTGGAGAGCATCCTTCTTGAGGATGGTCTCGACTTCTGCCCGAAGGGCTAGCCCCTTTACCGATCCCGTGGCATAGAAGCTCAACGACACTGGATTCGCTGTCAGGGGAGGTTGAGATATTATGAACGGGACGCGATAACCTTGGCCGATCACAGAAACCGTCCAAGCATCGGCCTGTGTTGCTGCCACCTGTGCACGCAACGTCGAAGGCATCCCCCCACAGGTGGACACGCGGGTGGATTGCCACTCCTAGTGTTTGCGGCCGCGGCCGCTCCCTCTAGGCGTCTTGCCTCGCCTGGAGGACTTACCGCCCTCCTTGGCTGGAAAGGGCTGGGGCTTAAACACCACTTTCTTAGCTGCCGGTGCCTGCTTCGGTGCCTTGCGAGGCTGCTGCTACTGTTGCTGCGGAGCTGGAGGCTTATAGGGCCAAGCTGTAAGGGTCCTATGGAGGAGGGAGTCCTGGCTATTATATTGTATTGATTTAAAGTTTTCAGGCAAACTGACATCTAAGATCATTGACGCCGGTAACATTTAATTTATGTTTACAAAAAATAAAAAATAAAATAAAATAAAAAATAAAAGAGAATTCAATTAAAATCATAAAAGTTGAATGTCATAAAAGTTAAATATTTTTCAGAAGACCTGCTTCTGAAATAAATCTAAAAATGCCACTTGCATGGTAGGACACATTTCCAAAAATCTTGGCAAGGATGAACCTGCCACCCTCACCTCGAGCCTCAAACAAATATCTATTCCTTAAGTTGTTATATTTGGGGCATTCGGTCAACAAATGCCTTACTGTTAGAGGTACTAAACAGTCGTCATAATACGGTTGCTGTTGGCCCTTCAGCAGGAACTCGTGTGTCAACCGAGTGTGACCAATACGGAGACGACAAAGAGACGTTTCCCATTTTCGGGGCATCGTATTATACCTCCAAGGAGATATGTCATTTGTTACCTCTCGCATTTTATTCCCATCTAGGCTATCCCATTGCTGTTGCCATTTATTGCAAACCAATTTCTTGATGTCAGGTAAGAAATCATTACAGGAAATGGGATACCTTCTTGGCAGCAACTCGGATGCAGCATTCTTAGCCAGTGAATCTGCCTTCTCATTCCCACACACACCTACATGTGCTGGAACACAACAAAATTGAACTGTTATACCTCTCCGTCCAATAATAAAAAGCCATTCTAAAATCTTTAAAACTAGAGGGTTATTAGAATTAAAAACTATAGCTTGAAGGACACTCCTTGCATCACTAAAAATTGTAAAATTACCCTCCTTCTCCAACGCTATTTTCTCAATAGCGGTTAATATGCCATACAGTTCGGCAGTAAATATGGAAGCGGTCAGAGGAAGTGCACCTCTACAATTAAAACCATTACTATGTACTCCAAATCCAACGCCACCATCAGATTTGGAGCCATCAGTATAGATAAAAGTTGATCCTCTATGTTCTTTAACATGTTAATTAAAAAGACACCTGGCTTCTAGGTCTGGCATATTCTTCTTATCTCCAATAAAATATTTACAAAAAGATATCTCTGGTAACTTCCATGGAGGCGTTGATGATACCTTGAATGGAAGTACCTTATTTCTAATTATATCCAGACTATTTAATAATCGTTTCACCTGAAAGCCAAAAGGTTGAGGAGATTTTGGGTGCAACTCAAAGTATGATGCGTGTCTTACAAGGCTTGCAGTCTGAAAGGCTAGAGAGTTAGGGAGTCTTTGCAATCTAAACCAATACCGAATAATGGAAGACATTCGGTAAAGGTCTAGAGGTAACTCTCCAGCATCAACAAGGAGACTTGGGATAGGAGAGGTTATAAAAGCTCCAGTAGACAATCTAATACCTGCATGATGTATCGAGTCTAATATTTTTAACCGGCTTGGGGTGGCTGAAGAATATATTTCAGAACCATAACTAATTTTGGAAAAAATCAAGGCCTTGTATAATTTTAGAAAAGTATTGCAGTCTGCCCCCCATGATGTATGGGACAATACTTTTAAGATATTCAGAGCTTCAACACATTTAGCTTTTAATGCTTTTAAGTGAGAAACCCATGTAAGCCTACAATCAAATATCAAACCTAAAAATTTAGCTTCTCTTGCACATGGTATCTGTTGACCTTTAATGTATATATCCGGGTCTGGATGTACTTCCCGAATACGACAAAAATGGACAATGGTAGTTTTACTTGTTGAGAACTTAAATCCATTCATGTCAGCCCACTGGATAATTTTATCAATAGAAAGTTGGATTTTTCCCTCAACCATTGCCATTCTAGTGCCAGCAAATGATATTGAGAGATCATCCACAAATAATGTTGAGAGAACATCCTGGGGAATGGCTGAGGATATCCCATTAATTGCTAGTGCAAAAAGGGTTAAACTCAGCACACTACCCTGAGGAACTCCTTCTTCCTGGCGCTTACTCTCTGATAGAGCTTCCCCAACTCTCACTTGAAAAACTCTACGTGAAAGAAATGCCTGAATAAATAGTGGCAGCTCTCCTCTCAATCCCAATTCATGAATGGTTTTAAGTATACCATATCTCCATGTGGTATCATATGCCTTTTCAAGGTCAAAAAATACTGTAACATGGTGCTGTTTGGAAGCAAAGGCTTCACAAATAGAAGACTCTAGTCGTATCAACACATCAGTCGTTGAGTGCATTTTTCGGAATCCACATTGAATCGGAGATAAAATACCTTACTTTTCAAGGTACCACATCAGCCTTGCATTGACCATCTTCTCCATGATTTTACATAAACAAGATGTCAATGCAATAGGATGATAGTTTGCTGCTAAAAACTTG
Source organism: Palaemon carinicauda (assembly GCF_036898095.1). Classification (NCBI taxonomy): domain Eukaryota; kingdom Metazoa; phylum Arthropoda; class Malacostraca; order Decapoda; family Palaemonidae; genus Palaemon; species Palaemon carinicauda. Next base: position 120,309,752 of record NC_090739.1, read on the forward strand.
TCTTTACCAGGTTTTAAAAAGGCTAAAATAATGGCTAGTTCCCAAACACTTGGGTAACTATGATCATGCCATATTCTATTAATAATACTTAAAATAAATAGCTTTGTATTAAAATGTACATGCTTAATCATTGCATATGGAATTCCATCGGGTCCAGGGGCTGTATCATTGCAATGAGCAAGTGCGGAATCAAATTCTCTTTCAGTGAAAGGAGAATTATACGACTCTTCCCTTCTTGTTGCAAAATTCCAAATTTTCTTTTCTTCAGTGCTCCTATACTGGTGACCAGGGGCTCCTTCACACTTGCTGGATACATTTGAAAAATGATTAGCCAGGGCATTGCTAACATCATTTGCTTCAGTTACATACTGGCCATTCACCTTCAACACTGGTGGTGGGTTCGGGGTGAATTTGCCAGCTATCTTTTTTACTTTCCTCCACACAGAAGATGGTGGTGTTCTACTGTTAATGGAGGAAACAAAAGACATCCATGACTGGCGCCTTGCTTCTTTCATGACACGACGGAACTGTACTCTACATTTCTTGTACATAATTAAATTTTCATCAGTTCTGCGTCTACGCAATCGTGTTAGAGATCTTCTTGTGGCTCTGTGGAGGGCAGTTAGTTCTGAGGACCACCACGGGACTGGTCGTCGTTTGAATAACCCTGTTGTTTTGGGAATTGAATTGACTCCTGCTGTATGGAGAGTTCCATTCAGTAAGTCTATGGCATCATCGATATTTTCAACTTGTCCTGCATCCCCCTCAATTTCGCTTAGCTCACGAAATTTATCCCAGTCCGCCTTGTCAAGATTCCATCGTGGCGATCCCTGTAAAGGTGGACCATTGTTGGTGTTTATAATGATTGGTGCATGATCACTAGTATGCCAATCATCTAATGTTCTCCAATCAAAGTCGAGAAGGCAATTTGAGCTTACGATTGATAGGTCAATACATGACAAGGTACCTGTCTGGACATAAAAGTGTGTGGGCTCTCCTGTATTAAGGAGTCCCACATCTTCATTCTCCACAATTGATGATATGATATTTTCCCTCGTGTTTGCTAAAACATCACCCCACAAAGGATGTCTACCATTCAAATCTCCAAGTAAAAGAAAAGGTTGAGGGAGTTGTTGAATCACCTCCACTAAGTTATCATATAAAATGTTATCATTTGGAGGCAAGTACAGAGAACAAATTGTATATTTTCGCCCTATGTCAATCTGTACAACCACTGCCTGCAGAGGTGTACGAATAGACAGAGAAACTTGGGGAACATCTCGACGAACGTATATGAGACTTCCGCCATGGCTCCCCACTTGGTGATCATATGGTGTCCTATAACTAATATATTCGCGAGGACAAGGGATATTATGATCAAGTTTGCTCTCCTGTAGACAAATAATTATGGGGGAAGGCTCATGAATAAGGAGCTTAAGTTCTTCATATTTGGCCCTTAAACCCTGACAATTCCATTGCAAAATGGAGGAAAAAAGTATGGTTTATAATTTGGTAGACCCCTTGGATGGAGTCTTCCCATTAGCAGTTTTTGATCTAACACTATTTTTAGGTGGTTTTATTAAAGAGGGTCTTGATAGATTGGGTTAAGCATTTATGATTTTCTTTTTGTCTTTTTGATCTGATTGTTAAGGAGGTTGGTGGACCTCCACTTGAATTTCCGATTTATTTAAATTGACTGCCAGATCAGAAATATCAACAGACAAATCATCATATTTATTTGACGTCGTAAATTTGATATTTCTTATGGAAGGGGGCGAGAGAGATGGAGGTCTCTCTCTTTTCCGATTAGTAGGTTTTGAGCTACCAGGTTTTTGCACCTTCTCCAATACAGGTGCACCTGGTAACTTGGTGTCAGGTGGCATCTCCATCAAATCAGGCAAGGACATGGCCTGGGAGAGGTTAGTACTATTGTTGGTAATGGGGCACACGAAGGCTGTACAGAAATGGGCAATGACCCATTTTTAATACGCTGTGGCAGAGCCTTAGAAGGCAATATGATTACCTTGTCATGCAGTACTTTATTATCAGAGGTTGTATTTCTTTTCTTAGGATTACTGGCAGTGCTAGGTGGGGTTGCTGTCTCCTGTGGTAAATTTACCTTTGATTTTATGGCCTTTACATAGCTGGTTGATTTATTCAACAGTCTTTTTGCATGACCCACACTTGTGTGTTCTAAACTTGATTTGTTTAGGGCAGCTTCCTCCAACTTATACAGTTAGCATCTCCTATCAGTTGATTTATGATTCAAGTTGCAATTTGAACACCTGGCCTCAAGTGTACATTCTCCATGATAAGTTTTGGAGCAAATACCACACATTTTTCCATTTTTGCAAACTTTGGATGGGTGTCCAAATTTAAAACAATTAAAACATTCCAGGGGCTTTTGTTTGAAAGGCCGAACTTTAATCCTTTCATTTTCAATAAAAATATGGAAAGGTACATCAGCATCCTGGAAAGTAAGTATAATCATTGAAGTTCCAGGAACCTTATGCACTTTCCATACATTTAATGGACACATAGAAAGTATCTCCTCCTCTGTAAATTCGTACAGGTCCTTATTAAAGACCACTCCCCTCCCATAACTAAAATTTAGATGGGGTTTCATTTCCAATGTAATTTCATCACTGCCTGTCTGTAAGTTAGACAGTATTGCAGACCGAGTCGAAGATTTGGCATGGATGAGATAACTATTCTTCCCAAAACGAGATATATCTCCAGGTGCTATGGTTCCTACTTTTTTTGGGATAAACTTACATATCTTAAAATAATTCCCTACTATCCCTTTAGGTTCAGCTAAGAGCCACATTGGTGGTTTGGGTTTTCTCTGTGAAGGCATGGGTACATTTCTATCTTTTCCAAACCAATCAGCAGGTTTGTATACATCCAATTTCTTTGGGACCTTATCACAAAGAGCTCCCATGATGTTCAATTCGTTAATTTTGATACTACTAATATTACTTATGGCATTAAACGCTTCATCATGACTTTCAAAAGATATCCAAGAGTCCCATTTTTCATCTCCAAGTCTCATCCTTATTTCCTTTATCAATCCATAGCACTTAAATGCTCTATATATATCATCATAATTTGTCTCTAATGTGTTACCCAAATTGCTAGATTTTTTAACATCAATAGAGTGGTCCTTTTTAGTTCGAAGGTCGTCAACAGAATTTTCCTTAATTACAGTAGCAGAAGTCGTCAACAGTGCTGGGGGAGAGTCAGCAAATACAGGGGATGGGGAATCCGTATTTAAAGGGTCCATATTTAAGGGTGGGATTTTCATGTTTTTTGTTGTTGTTTTGCTGGGGGTACCTGCTTGAGAATTATAAGAAGGTATCATACGTTGGAAAGGAAATTTGTATTCTCCCCTATCGGCACAATGAGAGTATACTTCCCAGATGGTCCACTCCATACCCTACCTGAAGGATAGCATCAAAACAGATATAGAGGCACAGGTGTAAGCTAAACCCGCCTGTTAGGACTGAGACCAAGGTAATATGGAGTCATCCTCCCCATATCTGTAATGATGAGCTTCCGGCCAAAAGCCAAGAGTCCCACCTCAAGGATTGGATCCACCTGGATTCCGATGACCCAACCCTTGAGAGTAGTTCCGCCAAAAAGGTCCAAACCATCTTTGGGATGGCTGAGATCATCCAATACTCTCATATATAGCTTTGAATGCGAATACCTCCCAACCGTGATCCCTTCTCCCATTCATCTAAGCAGACAGTAATAACGAATGTGGAAATATCAACGCCATTTAAATAAAATAGAAAAAAATAGATAAATAAATAAATGAACAAATAAAATAAATAGATATATATATGCATACATCTACATATATATATAAAACTAAGAAAAATAATAATCATAGAGATAGGACAGCAAGATGAAAGAAAGTTGATAAAATTAGGAGAAGGTCGAAGTAATATTAAGCAGAAGAAAAAGATGAAAGAGAGAAATTTAGATTCGAACTGGGGGAGCAATTTCCCGAAGTTCGAGAGCCCTCTTGCCCGTCACCAAGATTCAGCACGGGAATGAAATGCCGTGCTGAAGCTCAATGACTTCATCAAGGCATTCTCTCATTAAGAGGGGAGTCCTGGCTAGATTTCCTCCATCTCTCAGCCGTCCTTTCCATATCCTGTGGCTCCAACAGATTCTCCCTAAGGAGGGAAGCATGTCTGAGCCTACAGACATCCACGGCGGGGACCTCCGGGTGGAACTTCTCGGTCACCGCTTCGCGCCGCTTCAATACCGAGTTGGCCCAGAGGGTGGTGACCTGGTGTGCCAGGTACTCGATGGAGCGGGTGCCCGAGAGTAAGAAGGTCTCCAGGGCCTTCCTATTGGTCTCCTTAGACAAGTCCTCGGAGTGCAATAGGATGCCCAGAGTCCCTAGCCATATATCCAGCCACGAAGTGGCCTGCATGGCTCACTTCGCGACCTTCTCATGGCTCAGGATATCCGACGCCGAGAACGTCACCTGCCGGGTGGAGAGCTTCTCAAGAGGAACTCCCTTAGCAAGCTCTTCTAAGGAATGATGGAGAGGAAGAGCGAGACTAGACTCACCCAAGATCTCAAAATACCTCCTCTGCTGGAGACAAGGAGGTGGGATGAGTTTGTTCCCGGCAGAGGAACGACTGTAGGAAGCAAGAGTCGTGAGTTGGGCATTGGCCCTGGCTCTGGCACTCTTCAACCCCCGAGACCAGGGCAGAGCCGCACTGGTCTTAGGGGGCTTCTGAACATCGAACACCTGGTCCACAACCGTGTCCTTGCCTTCTCGGGGGGCGATCACGGGGTCCATGAACCCGTTAAGTTGCCTCATCAGGCTCAGGACCTGCCAGAAGGCATGCTCAGACTCCTGCTGGTCTCCTCCTTGCGGACTGGCAGCTAAGTCTCCCGTCCCCGGAATCACTTCCTGGGGCGAAGCGTGGACGTTCTCCTGGGGTGAAGCGTGGACGTTCTCCTGGGGTGAAGCGTGGACGTTCTCCTTGGCGAAGCGTGGACGTTCTCCTTGGCGAAGCGTGGACGTTCTCCCGGGGAGCAGTGGGTTCCTGGCGAATCCTTGAAGACGACTTCGAGATTGTCTTGGAGTCCTTGGGTTCCCTCCTGGGAGGGATACAGGATCCCAACAAAGAGGGTCGGAGAGCACCTTCCGCGCGAGACGATTCTCCTCCATGAGGAGAAGGCTCCCCCCTTGGTGCCGAGGGGGAGACTATCACCTCACTGGATTCACCCGAGGACAGAAAAGCGTCGTCCACGGGAGAAGGAGAAAATGCCTGCGAAGGGGATGGGGCCTTCCTGACAGACCTCTTAAGACCCCAACTTCTCCTTGGAGGAAGTCACCACAAAGACCACTCCTCTCCTTCTCTTCAGCGGGGGCGAGGCAGCCGTTGGCTTGTGTCCTTGATCGGCGAGTGCCGGCTTCATAGCCTTCACTAACGCCCGCATCAGAGGACCAAACCAAGTCTGCCGCTCCACGGACACAGAGTCGGAAATCCCCGCTGCAGGGAAGGGGATCGGGCGATCCTCCTGCACAAGAGTCCTGCGCTTTGGTGGAGGCGATTCTGAGTGCGGTCTGGCGACACGCGTTCCTGCTGCTGTTGCGGGCTGCGAAATCCGACGCGAACGGTGGTCGCGCGCAGGCGAGCGGTCGCGCAGGCGAGCGGTCGCGCAGGCGAGCGGTCGCGCGGGCGAGGGGGCGCGAGGGCTTACAGGCGAACGAGCACGTGGGCGAGCTGGTGAACGAACCCGTCGGCGCATCGTCGAGGGAGCGCCTTGACGCGTGGGCGAACAAGAACGCTCCGATGAACGCTGACGACGTTGTTCAGGAGACCTTTAGCGCGTGGGAGAGCGATTGCGAGCTGGCGATCGGTGGTGTGCTGGTGAACGCTGGCGCGTAGGCGAGCGCTGGCGCGTAGGAGAGCGCTGGCGCGTAGGCGAGCGCTGGCGCGTAGGCGAGCGCTGGCGCATGGTGGCGCGTAGGCGAGCGCTGGCGCACGGTGGCGCGTTGGCGAGCGATAGCGCGTAGACCGCGTAGGCGAACGACCACGTGAGGGCAAGCTAACAGAAGGCGACCCATGTCCCTCCAGATCCTCTGGGCGACGGCGCGTTGGAGAACGCTTGCGCGCAGGCGGTAGGTTACGCGAGCGGTCTGGGAATCGCCGATGTTCAGGTGATCGCTGACACGCTGGGGACCGTTGACGCGCAGGAGATCGCTGACGAACATGCGAATGTTGATGCGTCTGTGATCACTGGCGAGCTGGTGATCGCTGTCGAGCAAGAGGGCAACGCGTGGAATCCTGTGAGGGAATTGCCGGCGCGGGGCGCAGAGGCGAACGCTCACGAACGGGCACAGGAACAGGAGGTGCGTGGGGCGTGGGCGTACAGGCATTTTGGAAGTATGCGCTGGAGAACGCGAGCAATGTTGCGCAGGACCAGGCTGACGAACAGGATCGCGAGGGCGAGGAGAAGAGTCCTTGGCCAAATTAGAGCGCTCAGGAGACTGATGGCGCACAGGGCGCACAACAGGAACCGCAGGATATTCGGAGTCCACAGGAGAGCGCAGGCGAGCAGTGGGGGGATGGTCATCAGAAGCGCGCTGACGAACAGGAGAGCGCTGACGAACAGGAGAGCGCTGACGAACAGGAGAGTGCTGATGGTCAGAAGAGCGCTGATGATCAGGAGACCGCCTGTGCGCTAACACTGCAGAAGGGCGAGCAGGGGAACGCTGGTACCCTGGGCACTCAACAGGGACAACAGGCTGAAGGATGTCCTCAGGAGAGCGCTAGCGAGAAGAGGGGCGATCATCAGGAGAGCGCTGGCGAACAGGAGATCGCTGACGAACAGGAGAGCGCTGACGAGCAGGAGAGCGCCTGTGCGCTAACACTGCAGAAGGGCGCGCAGGGGAACCCTGACGTGCAAGGGAAGAATCCCTTTGCCCCGAAGGGACAGTTGCCCGTCGGGTGACGAGGTCAGGCTGCTGTACATCTTCACCAGAAGCTGAAGGTCTGGAAGGCGCAGGAGACTGATCCCCAGAGAGGTCTAAGGAAGCTTGAGCTGCAGGCTGCTTACGGCGAGGAGAGTCCCCCTCGGAGGAAGGAGGCAAAGATTCAAAAAGGCGCCTCTTAGCACCCTTATAGGGAGACGGGAGGCCCTTGCGGCGCAGCGGACGGTGAGCCTTACGGTGAAGGCGGCCACGAGGAAGATCGTCAGGACCATCAGTCCTTCGAAGGGGAGTCTCAGTCAAAGCACTCCTCTTAGAGGGAGGCTTGTCAGCAGGAGAGCCCGCGGGACTCCCTTCCCCCTTCGAAGGATTTACGGAAGGGGGAGGAGAGCCGTCAGCACCATCATCCACAACAGTACCTGCAGAGGATTGACCCGACCCGTCAGAAGCCTCTGTCACCACGACATCGACGATAGACAGAGGATCTACCTCTGCTATCACCGGCGACTGCTTAACAGCGGCCCCCAACTGTACAAGGTCAATCAGGGCTACCCTGGAGGGCAGGCCCTTAAGCCCTAGAGAAGCCCAAATCTGAAAAAGATCATCATTAGACAAAGATTCATTAGCAACAACCTCCCTCGGAGGAGGAGGAGGAACCGCCCCGCTATGGGAGGCGACGCCCTCTCCCCCAATCCAAGGTTGGGAAACAGAACTACGGACTGCGCTCCCACTCGGCAGACTCTCCTTAGGAGCCGAACGAGGGGGAGCTTTGGAGGAGGTTTGGGCGGCGAAAGAAGAGTCCCGAGAGCCTTCCTCCTTCAAGGCAACCCGGCCCGAGAGCCTTCCTCCTTCAAGGCAACCCGGAAGGAGAACGGTCTCTCTTGGACTTCTTCTTACGCCGGCGGCCAAATCTCTCCCACTGGGAGGTAGACCACTCCCTGCACTCACTCACTACACGTTTTCTCTTTATCACTCACTACACGTATTCTCTTTATCACACCGTCGGCCTCGACACTGTGGGCGAAGGGTGTGAGGATCTGTGTCCACCGCCGACATAAAAGTACCAAAAGGCCGGCCGGCAATTCCAGGGCACTTGCGCACAGTGAACAATAAGGTTGAGGCCAACTTCAAAACACACACACACAAACTGAAAGAAAAAGCAGAAAAAAAAAGATTAAGGCTGTCAACGAGGACGATGGACAGACACGTCTGTTCATCGCTGGAGCCAAAAGTGAAGTGTAGCAAATCACCAGTGTGGGGGGGGGAGGGGTAGCAAGCTATCCCTTCCCCTACCCCCGCTAACTAGCGCGGGGGTAGTTAACCCTCGTTAAAAACTATTGGCTCGTCATTTCAGCTACGCCAAAAGGTAAACCCAATGTAAATAGCGTGGTTTGTATTTCGGTTACAGAACAACTATGTTTCCCGTAGGAAGAGGGAAAGGCGAAGACAACAGTTGAACAAGGAGGGTCCAAACGATGACGATTCTCCTGTGGCGGCGGCCGAGTCAACGGTACGTTATATGCCGACTGGAAGACCGATGGACAAGGGGGTAGAGTTCGGAAGGGAAGGTTCCCTGGCATTGCATGAATGTCTTGAGAACCTGTCGTATATGTATCACACCAACAGCACAAACACTGAAAAGGAATCTTACATTTCTATACATATATATTTACATAAACCTTAAGAATATTTCATTATATATATACCTATAAAAAAAAGCAAGCAAAAATCCAAAAATTAATGGCAGTCCAGAATAGGCGAGGAGGAAGAACGGAAACAACCGCTCTCCATCCGAGCCATAAGTAAAGTGAGCTGAATCACCGGTGTGTGAGTGGGAGTGGTAGCAAGCTACCACCCCCTACCCCCCCCCCCCCGCTAACTAGCGGTGTGGGTAGTTAACCCTCAGTAAATTTTAATGGCTCGTCATTTCAGCTTTACCGGAAGTAATACCACTAATAAATAGCATGGTTTGTATTCCAGTTACGGAACAAATGATTATTTAACACTTTTGAGATCAGTAAATGGGTACAGAACCTGACAAACCCACCTAACCTACCCTAGTAGTTCCCAGGTCACAACTCATAGCAGGGGGAAAGCCCCCGGACACCCTTCCCAGATCACAAACCTTCCAAGGTCACAACTCCTAGTCGGGGACGTGGCCCCGGCCCTCCTTCCCAGGTCACAAACATTCCCAGGTCACAATCCCTAGCCGGGGGCAAGCCCGCTGACCCCCTTCCCAGATCACAAACTCAAACGAAATCGCAATTCACAAATAAATCCTTACCTTAAGTTTGGAAGGTCGAAGGCCGAGGTATTCCGTTGTCAAAGGAAGAACAGTCACTGACCCTGTTGTAGAAGTAGACGTAGATGGGTGGGGGTACAGCTTGGTGGCTTGATGCAGGAAATAATGTAGGCACTCAGACCTCTTGTGCTGGAAAAATAAGCACACTTTAGTTTGCTAATTATTGAAAAACGAAACTGGACATTAAAATATGTATAATAATAATTTTTACCTAGTGGATAAAGACATAACGAGATAAAAATTGAATAAAATATTCTTTTTGCATTCCACCAATGAGAACGTAACTCTTGATATCCCGCCACAGCCTTTCGTTGTTTTGAGTATGTGCACCTATCTTGGATCCCACAAAATTTTCTGAATGAGTTACAGTAAGGTGCACATACCCTGCAGTGCCAAGATCCTTGTATCCTTCCATAAATCACTGTGGATTACACTCCCCGATTTGATATAACATTGCATCAAGGGCACAAGGGTCTCGGTACTTCTTGGTTGGTCCACCAAGGGGACCACCAACATTTTTTTTTGCTCTCCCTCTCCATGTCACTGAACACCCACACACCAGACAAAGGAGTACCTCTGTTATATTTCGACCTCCCAAACTTGGATTCATCCACTTCGACGACAATGCCAGGCCCACCAATAACCAGCAAGTTCTGGCAGTAATTTTCCATGACGTCCAAACAATAAGACCTCCAGTTAATCAAAGTTTGCAATGTCCAACCAAGGTTATAGGTGACATTGCCATGCAAAAAGAACCTTTCAAGGAAATGATTCACTAACAGCAGTATTTCTCATGCTCGAACGTGAGCCTTTTCCAAGAAAGTGTCCTTAAATGCGGTTACGCAAAAACCGCATACATGACGCTTTCCCTTTTTAGCAACCTTGACTGATCGATTACAAGCCCACTGATTAACTTGAGATCTAAAGACACAAGGCTGTTCGCAGGAAGGACATTGTACGTCTGAAGGGATACTCCATGTTTCTGTAGGAACTCATATGCTCGTTTATTTTCCCTGAAAAAGAGGGAATGTATCTCCCACTCCCTCAGAGAAAAACCTATAAATATTGAGGCCATTATGAAACTGAAGAGGAAAGGCGGTGGGGATAGGTTTTGTAAAAGTACAGTACATCAGGGAACTTGTGAAGAAGTACTTGTAAGCTGTTAATTGGGTTAAAAAAAAACCACCGGACATATACGTCAATGTAAATGAACAGAAAGCTCCCCAAAGCGATTGGAGATAACGCATGGATATTAAGTCCAATTCAGTCTCTCAGATATAAACATGACAAATTCGAAGATAATTTGTATTTTTCCTAACCATACAAACCTTAGCTATTTACAAAGGGTTTACTTTTAGCGCAGCTGAAATGACGAGCCAATAGTTTTTAACGAGGGTTAATTACCCCCGCGCTAGTTAGCGGGGGGTGGGGAAGGGTAGCTTGCTACCCCTCCCCCCTCCACACACCGGTGACTTGCTTCACTTCACTTAGAGGTAGGACTTGACTTGGGGGTCAGGGATGGCGGGCACATATGTGTAAATAGCTAAGGTTTGTATGGTTAGGAAAAATACAAATTATCTTCGAATTTGTCATTTGTTCCGTAACCGAAATACAAACCACGCTATTTACAAAGGGTGACTTACCCCTTAGGAAGGGTGGAAAGTCCCCAGCCTTACTGACTTCGGCTTGCCCGGGGGCTCGATCCCTTAGTGAGCAGCACTAGAGAGAGGGAGCCCCTGTACCTCACAGGTTCCTAGCATCGCTAGGAACGAGTGGCCTACATAAGTAGTGTGAGGAGGAGAGTGTGACTCGTCCTATGAAGTTGACCTTGAGACCTTCAGATAGGAATTCTAGGATAGGACGTTCCCCATACCACCTCGTCAGGGTATGGGAGACGCAACAGTATTAAGCTTAATACTAGGAGCACAAAGAAGCATGGGTTACCTGCAGAGGTCGAGGTCAGCTATGCGAGGACCAGGATGCTGCTTCCCCAAGAGAGGGGAGAATGAAGAAAGAAGTAAGGGTCAGACATACTCTTTCATTCACACAGACTAAGACCGGGTAACAACGCCCTCAACCTACTGCTACTTGTCCAAAAAGGAGCCTGAGGTTAGACCAGCTGTTGTGCAGCCACCACAGGGCCGATAGAGAACGTATCGAGGCTCCTGTGGGTCACGTCTTGCAGGTAGTGGGCTGTGAAGGTCGTTTGACGCTTCCAGACCCCCGCTTGAAGTACCTGCGTCACAGAGAAGTTTCTCTTGAAGGCCAGGGATGTAGCAATACCCCTGACATCGTGGGCCCGAGGGCGACGTGACGGAGGAGGGTCAGGATTCAGGGCATGGTGGATAACCCTACGAATCCAAGCAGAGATGGTGTTCCTTGTGACCCTCCTCTTTGTCCTGCCTGTGCTCACAAACAAAGCTCGCACATGAGGACGGACTGCAGCCGTTCTCTTCAAGTAGTACCTCAGACACCTCACTGGGCATAGTAGCAGCTGGTCTGGGTCGTTTGTTACAGAACGGAGACTCGCGATCCTGAAAGAGTCGAACCGAGGATCCGGCACTCCAGGATTCTGAGTCTTGGCCACAAACTCAGGGACGAACCTGAACGTTACCTCCCCCCATCCCCTTGAATGGGCGATGTCGTACGAGAGACCATGAAGTTCACTAACTCGCTTGGCCGAGGCCAAGGCGAGTAGGAAAGCCGTCTTCCAAGACAGGTGGCGATCGGAGGCCTGGCGTAATGGCTCGAAGGGAGGTCTCTTGAGAGACCTGAGAACTCGAACCACGTTCCAAGGAGGGGGTCTCACTTCCGACTGGGGGCAGGTAAGCTCATAGCTACGTATGAGTAAAGAGAGTTCTAGCGATGAAGAAATATCCACGCCCTTCAATCTGAAGGCCAAGCTTAAGGCTGAGCGATAGCCTTTCACTGCCGAGACAGAAAGGCGCATTTCTTCTCGCAGATACACAAGGAAGTCCGCTATTGCTGGAATAGTGGCATCGAGTGGAGAGATACCCCTTCCACGACACCAACCACAAAAGACTCTCCACTTCGCTTGGTAGACTCCCTCAGAGGACCTTCGCAGGTGCCGAGACATTCTCTCCGCAACCTGTTGCGAAAAGCCTCTCTCCGCGAGGAGACGCTGGATAGTCTCCAGGCGTGAAGCCGAAGCGAGGCTACGGCCCTGTGAGGGACACCGGAGTGGGGTTGTCTGAGAAGCTCGTGTCGTGGAGGAAGCTCCCTTGGGAGTTCCGTCAGGAGTTGCAGAAGGTCCGGAAACCATTCCGCGTGATGCCATAGCGGAGCTACTAGAGTCATGGAACAGTTGACCGATAGTCTGGTCCTGTTGAGCACCCTTCTCATCAGACAGAATGGTGGGAAGGCGTACACGTCGATGTTGTCCCACCGTTGCTGGAAAGCATCTTGCCAGAGTGCCTTGGGGTCCGGGACTGGTGAGCAGTACAGGGGCAGCTTGAAGTTCAAGGCTGTCGCGAACAAGTCCACCGTCGGGGAACCCCACAAAGTCAGGACTTTGTTGGCTATCTGAGGATCCAAAGACCACTCGGTACTCACTATCTGCGAAGCCCTGCTCAGACTGTCGGCGAGCACATTCCTCTTGCCAGGAATGAAGCGAGCTGATAGTGTTATCGAGTGGGTTTCGGTCCACCTCAGAGTCTCTACTGCAAGATGGGATAGGTGTTGCGAAAAAGTGCCTCCCTGCTTGTTGATATAAGCCACTACCGTGGTGTTGTCGCTCATCACCACCACGGAGTGACCCGCCAGGAACCGTTGGAACTGTTGAAGGGCCAGAAAGACGGCCTTCAATTCTAGCAGGTTGATGTGTAGGCACTTTTCTGATTCTGACCAAAGGCCTGAGGCCCTCTGGTTCAGAACGTGCGCCCCCCACCCTTCTTTTGACGCGTCCGAAAACAGAGTCAATTCCGGGGGAAGGACGAGAAGACTCACTCCCTTTCGCAGGTTCTCGTCGGCCAGCCACCACCGCAAGTCCGTCTGTTCCAGAGACCCCATTGGGATCAGAGTGTCCGGGGAATCGGATCCTTGATTCCACCGGGACTTGAGCCGCCATTGAAGGGATCTCATCCTGAGGCGGCTGTTTGGAACCAGACGGGCCAGGGAGGATAGGTGGCCCAAGAGACGCAACCACGATTGGGCGGGGAGTTCTTTTCGCCTGAGGAAAGGTTCCGCCACCCTCCTCAGCCTTGCTATCCGGTCGTCTGATGGAAAGGCTTTGTGGAGATTGGTGTCTATTAGCATGCCTAGATAAACCAGTCGCTGGGACGGCTGCAGAGAGGACTTCTCGAGGTTTACCACGATCCCCAGATCCTGGCAAAGATCTAGAAGCCTGTCTCGGTGTCGAAGAAGGGTCGACTCCGAGTCTGCTAGGATCAGCCAATCGTCTAGGTAACGAAGGAGACGAATGCCGTTCCTGTGCGCCCAAGTCGAAATCAGGGTGAACACTCTGGTGAACACCTGAGGAGCTGTGGAGAGACCGAAACACAGCACCTTGAACTGGTAGATCTTGTTGTCTAGGCAGAATCTCAGGTACTTCCTGGAAGACGGATGGATTGGGATCTGGAAGTACGCGTCCTTTAGATCCAGTGTACACATGAAGTCTTGTGGTCTCACCGCAAGTCTGACTGTGTCTGCTGTCTCCATGCTGAACCGGGTTTGTTTGACAAACCTGTTCAGAGCCGAGAGATCGATGACGGGTCTCCAGTCTCCAGTAGCCTTCTTTACAAGAAAGAGTCGACTGAAGAAGCCTGGAGAGCCGTCCACGACCTCCTGGAGAGCACCCTTCTCGAACATGGTCTTGACTTCGGCCTGAAGGGCCAGCCCCTTTGCCGATCCCATGGCATAGGAGCTCAACGACACTGGATTCGCTGTCAGGGGAGGTTGAGATGACGTGAACGGGACGCGATAACCTTGGCCGATCACCGAGATCGTCCAAGCATCGGCCCCGAGATGTTGCCACCTGCGGACGCAACGCTGAAGGCATCCCCCCACAGGTGGACACGCAGGGGGACTGCCACCCCTAGGGCTTGCGGCCGCGGCCGCCACCCCTAGAAGTCTTGCCTCCCCTGGAGGACTTACCACCCCTCTTGACCTTGGCTGGAAAGGGCTGGGGCTTAGACACCACTTTCTTAGCTGCCGGTGCCTGTTTTGGAGCCTTACGAGGCTGTTGCTGCTGTTGTGGCGGGGCTGGAGGCTTATAGGGCCGAGTTGTAAGGGCCCTGTGGAGGAGGGAGTCCGTGCTGGATTTCCTCCACCTCTCAGCCGTTCGCTCCAAGTCTTGAGGCTCAAACAGGCTCTCCCCCAGGAGGGAGGCATGTCGGAGCCTACACACATCTACGGCGGGGACCTTCGGATGGAATCTCTCGGACACAGCATCGCGACGCTTCAACACCGAGTTGGCCCACAGGGTGGTAACCTGGTGCGCCAAGAACTCGATGGAGCGGGTGCCCGAGAGCAAGAAGGTCTCTAGGGCCTTCCTATTGGTCTCCTTGGACAAGTCCTCAGATCGCAATAGGATGCCCAGAGATCCTAACCAGAAGTCCAGCCACGAAGTGGCCTGCATGGCACACTTAGCGACCTTCTCGTGGTTAAGGATCTCTGCCGCCGAGAACGACACCTGCCGGGCAGAGAGTTTCTCCAAGGGAACTCCCTTCGCCAGCTCCTCCACAGAGTGATGGAGCGGAAGAGCGAGGTTGTGCTCACCCAGGATCTCGAAATACCTCCTCTGCTGAAGGCGAGGAGGAGGGATGAGTTTGTTCCCGGCAGTGGAACGACTGGAGGAGGCAAGAAGTGCGAGCTGAGCATTGGCCCTAGCTCTGGCACTCTTCAGCCCCCGAGACCAGGGCAGAGCTGCACTGGTCTTAGGGGCCTTCCGAACGTCGAACACTTCATCCAGAATTGTGTCTTTGCCTTCACGGGGGGGGATGACTGGATCCGTAAGACTGTTAAGTTGCCTTATCAGGCTTAGGACCTGCCAGAAGGCATGTTCGGACTCTTGCTGTTCTCCTCCCTGTGGGCTGGCAGCTAAGTCTCCTGCCCCAGGAATCTCTTCCTGGGGTGATACGTGGACATTCCCCTGGGTAGTCATGGGTTCCTGTCGAATCCTTGCAGAGGATTTAGGGATGGTCTTGGAATCCTTGGGCTCCCTCCTAGGAGGGATACAGGATCCCAACAACGAGGTTCGAGGGGCCCCTTCCTCACGAGACAATTCTCCTGCCTGAAGCGAAGTCTCCCCCCCTGGTGCCGGGGGGAAGACTACCGGTCCACTGGACTCACCTGAGGACGGAAAGGCCTCGTCCACGGGAGAAGGAGAGAGTACTCGTGCAGGAGAGGGAACCCTCGAGACCGACCTCTTGGGAACCAACTTCGCCCTGGGGGAAGTCACCACGAAGTCCACTCCTCTCTTTCTCTTCAGCGAAGGAGAGACAGCCGCTGGTTTGTCACCCTGGCCGGCGAGTGCTGGTTTCATAACCCTCACTAACGCCCGTGCCAGCGGACCAAACCAAGTCTGCTGCTCAAAGGACACAGAGTCCGAAATCCTCGCTAAGGTGAAAGGGATCGGGCGATCCTTTGGAGTGGACACGACGGTACCTGCCTGAAAAGAAGGTGGGGAAGAATGTTGTAATGACCTGTCCTCGTCCTGCAATACCAACCTGTGCTTGGATGGAGGTGATCCCGAGTGCCGTCTAGGAGCACGCGTCCCTGCTGCTACCACCGGCTGTGGAATTCGCCGCGAACTATGGTCGCGCGAGGGTGAACGGTCGCGCAAAGGCGAATGGTTGCGCGGGCGTACAGGCGAGCGGTCGCGCGGGCGCGCAGGCGAGCGGTCGCGCGGGCGCGCAGGCGAGCGATCGCGCGGGCGCGCAGGCGAGCGATCGCGCGGGCGCGCAGGCGAGCGATCGCGCGGGCGCGCAGGCGAGCGATCGCGCGGGCGCGCAGGCGAGTGGGCGTGAGGGTGGGCAGGTAAAGGAACACGTGTCCGAGGCGACGAACGCAAGCGATGGCGCGACGGCGAGGGATCGTGCTGCCGCGTAGGTGAAGAAGATCGCTGGCGATAATGATCACGTGATGGTAAGCGATGGCGAGCAGCATGTGAAGGTGAATGATTGCGCGCAAGAGGGCGATCATTCAGGGTTGAGCGATGAGGAGCAGCATGCGTAAGCGGGCGATCGTTCAGGGTTGTGCGATGGCGAGCAGCATGCGTAGGTGAATGATCGCGTGAAAGGGTGCGATGGTGATCAGCATCCGCAGGAAGGCGATCGTTCAGGGTTGTGCGATGAGGAGCAGCATGCGAAAGCGGGCGATCGTGCAGGGTTGTGCGATGGCGAGCAGCATGCGCAGGTGAATGATCGCGTGAAAGGGTGCGATGGTGATCAGCATCCGCAGGAGGGCGATCGTTCAGGGTATTGCGATGAGGAGCAGCATGCGAAAGCGGGCGATCGTGCAGGGTTGTGCGATGGCGAGCAGCATGCGAAAGCGGGCGATCGTGCAGGGTTGTGCGATGGTGATCAGCATCCGCAGGAGGGCGATCGTTCAGGGTATTGCGATGAGGAGCAGCATGCGTAAGCGGGCGATCAGGCAGGTTCGTGCGATGGCGGGCAGCATGTGAAGGTGATCGCTGGCGAACTGGTGATCGCTGGCGAGCTGGTGATCGCTGGCGAGCTGGTGATCGCTGGCGAGCTGGTGATCGCTGGCGAGCTGGTGATCGCTGGCGAGCAGAAGGTCGACGCGTGTCCTGTGAGAGGATAGGTTCACGAGCAGGAACGGGAAGATCGCTGGCGCGTTGGCGAACATGTGTTTCTGACACACGATGGTGAGCAGGGAGTTCAGCAGGAACTAAAGGGTGGTCAGAGACCGCAGGGCGATGGTCCTCAAATGAGCGCTGACGCTCGGAAGAGAGCTGACGAGCAGGAGAGCGCTGGCGAGGGGGGCGAACCTCAGGAGAGAGCCGACGAGCAGGTGAGCGTCGGCGAGCAGGAGAGTCTTGGCGAGCAGGAGATCGTCGACGAGCAGGAGATCGCTGGCGAGCAGGAGATCGTCGACGAGCAGGAGATCGCTGGCGAGCAGGAGAGCGCTTGTGCGCTGGCCCTGCTCGCGTAAGGGAAGAATCCCTTAGCCCCGAAGGGACCGTTGCCCGTCGGGTGACGAGTTCTCCAGAAGGCGAAGATCCGGCAGGAGATGGAGAGCGGTCCGCAGAGAGGTTCAAGGAGGGCGGAGTAGTCGGTTGAGGCTGACGAGGAGAGTCCCCCCCGGAGGACGAAGACCCAAAAAGGCGCCTCTTAGTCCCCCTGTAAGGGGAAGGGAGGCCCTTGTGGCGTAGAGGGCGGTGAGCCTTACGGCGGAGGCGGCCTCGGGGGAGATCGTCGGGACCATCGGTCCTCCGAAGGGGAGTCTCCTTCAAAACACTTCCCTCAGAAGGAAGCTGGGCAGCAGTCGAGACCGAAGGACTCACTTCCCCCTTCGAAGGATGCACGGAAGGAGGAGGAGAGCCTAGAGCACCATCACCAGCAACAGCACCTGCGTCGGAAGGCCCAGCCACGTCGGAGGCCTCTGTCACCACGACGTCGACAATAGACAGAGGGTCTACCTCCGCTACCACCGGCGACTGTTTAACAGCGGCCCCCAACGAGACAAGGTCAATAAGAGCGACCCTGGAGGGCAAGCCCTTAAGCCCCAGGGACGACCAAATCTGCAACAGATCATCACTGGATAAAGAATTATTATCAATAACCTCCCCCGGAGGAGGAGGGGGAACCGCCTCGCTATGGGAGGCGACGCCCTCTCCCCCCACCGAAGGTAGGGAAACAGAACAAGGGCCTGCGCTCCCACTCGGACGACTCTCCTTAGGAGGCGGACGAGGGGGAGCTTCGGAGGAGGTTTGGGCGGCGGAAGAAGAGTCCCGAGAACCTTCCTCCTTCAA
>NC_090739.1:120332970-120334586 GCF_036898095.1 Palaemon carinicauda
TTCGGGATTTCAAAGGAAAGTATTGACTTTTTAGAAGAATACAAGTCAAATTCAACAAGAAGACAATATGAGTCTTCCTGGAAAAAGTGGGTCGCTTTTGTCAAGGCAAAGAAACCTAAGGAGATTTCTACGGAATTTTGTATGTCCTTCTTCATCCATCTCCATGAACAAGGTCTAGCAGCCAATACGATCAGTACGTGCAAATCTGCCCTAACCAGGCAGTGCTTTACGCCTTCCAGGTAGACTTCTCTATTGAAATCTTCAACAAGATCCCCAAAGCCTGCACTAAACTTCGGCCCGCAGCCCCTCCAAAGCCCATTTCATGGTCTCTGGACAAGGTTCTTCACTTAGCATCAACTATGAATAATGAAGATTGTTCGCTAAAGGACTTGACTCAAAAGGTGATATTCTTATTTGCACTAGCCTCAGGAGCCAGAGTCAGCGAAATAGTGGCCCTCTCGAGGGATGATGGCCACATTCAGTTCACAGACTGCGGAGAACTGAACCTCTTTCCGGACCTAACGTTTCTCGCCAAGAACGAGCTTCCCACTAAGAGATGGGGTCCCTGGAGAATCTGCCCTCTGAAGGAAGAAGCATCCTTCTGCCCAGTGGAATGCCTAAAGGTCTATCTTCGTCGAACTTCAGACTTTAAGGGAGGTCAGCTTTTCAGGGGAGAAACATCAGGTTCAACGTTATCCTTTAAACAGATAAGGGCAAAAATCACCTATTTTATTCGCAGAGCGGATCCAGACAGTACACCCGCAGGTCATGATCCGAGGATAGTCGCCTCGTCTCTAAATTTCTTTCAGACTATGTCGTTTGAAAGCCTTCGCGCTTATACTGGATGGAAGTCATCCAGAGTCTTCTTCAAACACTACGCGAAGCAATTACAGGAGATAAAGCATTTTGTGGTGGCAGCAGTTAATGTTCTAAAACCTGCCACCTGACTTCTGCGAAGAACAGTGCACTGTTCGGGACTTTTAGTGAAGGGTGTACATGATAAACACTTAAGGTATATCATGTGAGTAATGTGTCTAGTGACGACACTATATACTGTTCTAACTACACAGGTGGCATTAAGCACAATAGACTAACACATGTGCCATGCATATTTATATGCATAGTGTACCTTGTAACAACAGAATACATAGTGAAATCTTTACATATTTCCCATAGAGTGGCTTGTGTTCCCTTTTTCAGGTGGAGCTTAATTCATTTCTCTTATTACTAATTATGCTCTTATGCAGATTCATTCAGCAGAAATTGTAATTGTAATTGATTGTTACAACCATGATTTCTATTTTTCATTTTTGTAATAAACAATAGTAGGAATCTTTGCGTCTCATTTCGCCCCAAAAATTCTAAACTTTATATAAATGTCAGAGCATCTTTTGATCCTATTGATATCTAGGAAAACACTAAGAACTAAGGTTATTACTGTTCCAAGCAACCAGGTAAGGACTGATTGTACTAAACTGTTTATCTTACTGAATTAAGGTTTCCTACATGCATATAAACCTGTCTGTCTCTATTAACAACCAGACCCGGGAGGTTTTCAGTAACATACACAGATCAATACCATCTAAGTACAAACTATGCTTTACATATATGTCGAC
>NC_090739.1:120337586-120345086 GCF_036898095.1 Palaemon carinicauda
AAAAGTGTGCCCGAGTGTACCCTCAAGTAAGAGAACTCTAACCCAAGACAGTGGAAGAAGCCATGGTACAGAGGCTATGGCACTACCCAAGACTAGAGAACATTGGTTTGATTTTGGAGTGTCTTTCTCCTAGAAGAGCTGCTTACCATAGCTGTAGAGTCTCTTCTACCCTTACCAAGAGGAAAGTTGCCACTGAACAATTACAGTGCAGTAGTTAACCGCTTGGGTGAAGAAGAATTGTTTGGAAATCTCAGTGTCGTCAGGTGTATAAGGACAGAGGAGAATCTGTTAAGAATAGGCCAGACTATTCGGTGCATGTGTAGGCAAAGGGAAAAATCCGTAACCAGAAAGAAGGATCCAATGTAGTACCTGTCTGGCCAGTCAAAGGTCTCCATAACTCTCTAGCAGTATTATCTCAACGGGCGGCTGGTGCCATGGCCAACCTACTACCTATACATACGTACATACATACGTAGCTATAGTGTTATAACTGACATCCTACTTGAAATCAGGATTTTAGAAAAATCAATGGTAATTTCGACAAGTATGTATACGTAGATGAGATGCTCTTAACAAAATAAAAAGAAATTACAAATATAATTAGACGTCAAGACTAATTTCAACCATTCTCAATATATATCATATGTAAGTATAATTTTTTTTAAATTGGACAACATACTGTAAAAAAAAATTACAGTTAATGCTGGATCACAAAAATAGAGTAATCTAATTCATCAAGCTACATTTTCCCATTGATAAAGAAAGTTTCCATTAATGGATATAAGGCGAGTTCTATCCGATTTCCCAGAGGATTTAAAATCACAGGAAAATGTGTTAAAGTTAATTACAAAAGTTGGGCGTAAAAGCGAAGAATCTTTTAATGTTTAAGGACCTGCTTATTAAGAAGCTGTCTCGAATTACTTAAAGAGAATTTCATTCCTCAGAGGTTTCTTGGTTGTAATTTACGGCCTGCTTCTTATAACACTCTCTCTCTCCTCTCCTCTCTCCTCTCTCTCTCCTCTCTCTCTCTCTCTCTCTCTCTCTGAGTTGTATTTGTGTGCTGGTGAAGTGAACACTTGTGCGTCCCTAAAAATATCCTGATTTAACGCGGATAACAAAAAGGCTATCGAGTGAAATATAGCTACAAGTTTTCGTGAATAGTCGGTGATTAGTTTGAGGGCAGAAAAGTGGGATAAATCGTCGGCATAGGATAGTTATCTTATGAATTAATAAAAATCTGATCAAGATGGCATTGTATAACACAGGCAACTCGTGGAGAAACATCGCTGGAGAGTCAGCAAAAGCAAATTCCATGAGTTGGCGAAACAGGAGCTCGACCGATTGACAACAGATGTCACCAGCAACTCCAACCAGTGTGACGGAAAAATATTCGCAGACATATTGAAACAATATGATCCAATAGACTGGACAAATCTGCGGAAAACATCAGGTAAAATAATTGAAGAAATTCCAAAGAAGATCCAAGTGATAAAGAGACTTATAAAGAAAGTCTACATCAATCAACACATTCCATCAAAGAACAATAACAAGTCAATATGGTGAATATGCTGATTGATGCATTGGAAAAAGAATGCCAAAATGGGTGTAATACATGTAAGATATGGTATTCCATTAATAATCCTCAACACCTGATTAGAAAATGTAATGCCTGTAATGTTCCAACACACCCCCGCATGTGCTGAAATACAGCAAAAAATAAAAAATAGAGACACAAAGGTATTCTGCTCAACATGCTTAGTCTGGATAGAAAATATAATTAAGTCGAGACTAAAGCTGCAAATAGTTGAAGAAGAAGAAGAAGAAGAAGAAGAAGAAGAAAGAAGAGAAGAGAGAAGAATAAGAAGAAGAAGAAGAGAAAAATGAACAGGATATGTGTAAGGATGCAGAGGAAATCATTGATATAACTTATGATGCCATCCAACAACATACTTATGAAGAAATAAATTATCAGATGGAAACAAATAATAGACCCAAGAGACTCTACCCGGACTTACATACTTTTAGGGAAGAGCAAGAACAAGAAAAAAAAGAAAAGAAAGATAAAGTCTGTAATAGGCTGAAAAGAGGGGAATTACAAATTTGGCGAAAGATGCTACTACATGCATCCAAAGATATGCCATAATTATGAAAATATATGGTAAATGTGCGTATTTAGACGGATATGGAGACGAATGCAGAGATCTCCATCCAAAAATATTCTAAACCCTAAAAGAAGGAAAAGGATGCAGTTTTCAAAAATAAATGTCGATATATGCATCCTGCAACTATGAATGAGAGTAAGAAAACTCAGGCAAACTGAAAAGAAAAACAAAAATGAAACAAAAAAAGAAACAAAAAAGCAGGCCGCGTATATACCGCACTATGCACCAAAAAAGGCCTTTCAACCCAAATCTGCACAAATAGAGCCCAACTACAAAGAATGCATCTATGATGCCAGGGGTTGGTGCAGATATGGGGATAATTGCAGATTTACACACAAAAATAAGTATGAGGGCGAAAGAACAAATATTATGGAAAAGTTGGATTTTTTAATGGCAGAATTCCGAGAAATGAGGAAAAGGAACATCATATCAGAACAGGAAGAAGCATGGGAGAATCCATATTATTACCAATATTAAATAATGGGAATGAAACACAAACCATAATAGTGATGAATGCACAGGGTTTAGTCACGAATAACTCTAAAAGGAAAATAGAGTTCCTAGAAGAACTAACCCAAAGTGAAAAAAATAGATATATTAAATATAAGTGAAACATGGTATTCCCAAGAGACTGGCAGTGATAACCAGATAAAGGGGTTTCCAAACTTATAGATCAGACAGAAAAAAATAGGAATCAAGGGGGAACCGCAATATATGGAAGAGACATAAATCAAGGAAAAGTCTGTGGGAAAATACAGCAACACAGAATGTGAATTGATTGTGGTAGAATTTGAATTTGAAAAACTAGTGAATATTGTAGTTTACAGACCCCCAAATACTAAGGAGTTTGACATAATAATAGAAAAAATAGATGATATATGTAGAAACCATAAAGACTGGAATATACTCCTATCCGGAGATTTTAACTTTCCTTTCGTGGATTGGAAAAGAACGGATTAGAAGAAAGCGGTTGTATGTATACATATAAAAAAGAGAGTAATAGTAGCGCAGAAGATAAGAGGCAATTTGAAAAGCTTCAAGATATGCTACTAGAACATAATATGCAACAAATAAACCACATTCCAACAAAAAAGGAAAATGTCCTAGATCTAGTATTTGTGAATGAGGTGAATTATGTTAAAGAAATAATAGTGTATAACACGGGAATTTCAGACCACAATGTCATAGAATTGATAGTTCATTCCAAAGCAAGTGATCACAGAATTAATAAAAGCACAAAACTTTGGGAAGGATATGGAAAATATAATTTTTACAGTAAGAATATAAAATGGTCAGAAATAAATGAAGAACTGAATAAAGAATGGAAAAATGTATTTATAAGTGATAATATACAGGTAAATACGGACATACTGTACAAAATACTGGAGAAAATTGTTGAAAAATATGTACCGAAAAAATACAATAAACAAAAGACGTGCATACCAAGAGACAGAAGGATCTTATTTCGGAAAATTAGAAAGTGGAAGAAAAATCTTGCAAAAGAAAAAAATGTGTGGAAAATGAGGGAAATAAAATGTTTAGAAAATGCAGAACAAAAGATTATGCAGTCGAAAGAAAATGAAAAAAGGGACTTAGAAGAAAGGACACTTCAAAATATAAAAAGAAACCCCAAAGTACTTTACTCCTATGCAAAAAAGTTGAATGAAGGGAGAATAGAAATAGGCCCTCTAAGAATTGAAGGACGGCTAACGAATGCTAAGACAGAGTGTAGATATGAGCGAGATAAATGTTAAACATAAATTAGCTTATATAACCCCTATCTTCAAAAGTGGATCAAGACTAGAGGCAAGCAATTATAGACCTGTTAGTCTAACATCACATATTATGAAAGTCTATGAGAGGGTAATAAAAAAGAAAATAATGAACCATTTGGTCAAAAATAATTTGTTTAATATGGGTCAACACGGTTTCGTACCTGGAAAAAGTACACAGACCCAACTGATAGCACACTATGAAAACATATACAAAAATATGATAAATGAAAAAGACACAGATGTGATCTATCTAGATTTTGCAAAAGCCTTTGACAAGGTAGACCATAACATATTGGAGAAAAAAAATGAGAAAGCATAATATTGTGGGAAAGATAGGAAAATGGGTAAAAGAATTCCTGCAAAACAGAAAACAGATAGTGGCTGAAAATGACGAGAAATCAGATGAAGCCCAGGTAATATCTGGTGTGCCACAAGGTACGGTATTAGCTGCACTGCTGTTTGTTATTATGATCTCAGACATAGACTGTGATGTTGAAAACTCCGTAGTGAGAAGTTTCGCCGATGACACAAGAATAAGTAGAGAAATTACTTGTGATGAAGATAGGAATTCACTACAAAGAGATCTAAACAAAATATATGAATGGGCGGAGATAAATAGGATGGTATTTAACTCCGATAAATTCGAATCAATAAATTATGGAAACAGAGAAGGAATGGTGTATGCATACAAGGGACCTAATAATGGGACAATCACAAACAAGGAAGCAATTAAAGACCTTGGTGTAATTTTAAATAGGAATATGTTATGCAACGACCAATAGCAACACTGTTGGCTAAATGTAAAGCAAAAATGGGAATGTTATTCAGACACTTTAAAACAAGAAAAGCTGAACACATGATTATGCTTTACAAAACTTATGCGCGTAGTACACTCGAGTACTGCAATGTGATATGGTACCCACACTACCAAAAGGAATTGCGCAAATAGAGAGTGTATAAAGGTCCTATACTGCTAGAATAGAAGAAGTTAAGGACCTTGACTACTGGGAAAGACTGCAATTTTTAAAACTATACAGTCTACAAAGGAGAAGAGAACGCTACATGATAATACAAGCATGGAAGCAAATAGAAGGAATTACTGAAAACATCATGGAGCTTAAAATATCAGAAAGAGCAAGCCGAGGTAGATTAATAGTGCCAAAAAATATTCCAGGTAAACTGAGAAAGGCGCACAGGACATTAATCCACTACGCACCAGCATCGATAATGCAGCTACTATTTAATGCGCTGCCAGCTCATCTAAGAAACATATCAGGAGTGAGCGTAGATGTGTTTAAGAATATGCTCGATAAATACCTAAGATGCATCCCAGACCATCCAAGACTGGAAGATGCAAAATACACCGGAAGATGCATTACCAACTCTCTGGTGGATATACGAGGTGCCTCACACTGAGGGACCTGGGGGAACCCAAACAAAAAATAAGGCAATAAGGTAAGGCTCTCTCTCTCTCTCTCTCTCTCTCTCTCTCTCTCTCTCTCTCTCTGAAATGAATAAATAATGTGTACTAATCTATTTTTGAAATAATATATCTTATCATGGCGAATGGGGAAATCTAATTACGAGAATATTTGAATACATCACCATTTTAATGTAAGAAAGAGGATGCTGAGAGAGAGAGAGAGAGAGGAGAGAGAGAGGAGGAGAGAGAGGAGGAGAGAGAGAGAGAGAGAGAGAGAGAGAGAGAGAGAGAGAGAGAGGGATCCTAGTGATCATAAATATGATCTAATGGAAGACAGTCTTTTTTATGATGGACTATTTCTTATGATAGCTTATAAGAGTAATGGTTTCTTAATTATTACACACTCTCTAATCAGATCCATTTAATTACTTTATATTCTTAAGATTTTTGTGTAAATTTTACGGAAGTTGTGTATCATAGTAAGTATTTCTCTTAACAATAATATATACTTTCAAAGGATGAAGTTTTGCTATTGGCTATATTTAAGAGTTTTAGAACAGAAAATAATTTTGCTATTATAGCAACGTATTCCATCTATCTGTAAATGTTGAAATGTTATAGCTGAACGCATCGAAACATGAAGTTTTATCATTCAAATTATAATTACTTTTCTGTGTTTATTTTATTCTGTCTATTTCGTAGTTTCCTGTGCAGAATTAAAGGAACTGCTTGATCATAATGAATTTATATTGCATGTATATATATATATATATATATATATATGTATATATATGCATATATATATATATATATATATATAATATATATATATATATATATATATGCATGTATCTATATATGCATATCCTTTCTGAGAGAGGATACCTTACCGTTGTAAAGAATTTGTGTATTGCAGTGATCAACAAATCTGTACTGGTATGGGCCACCCATATCAGGTTAGTTTGCTGAGAGAGATCGGACAAAAGTGTCTCACCATCATCAATACACAGTTGATCAGTGTGGTAATGAAAACTGGCTAAACCCCAGGCATGAATAAGGTTTGTCCTGTAGTTGACTAGAAAGGTTGCATTTGTTGTGTGTTGTTATACACACACACACACTATATATATATATATATATATATATATATATGATCATCATTGGCCATTTATAGCCCACCACAGAACTAAAGCCTCAGTCATGTCCTTCCACTCGCATCTGTTTATGGTCTTTCTATGCCAGTTTATACCTGCAAATTTTCTTAGTTCGTCAATACATCGTTTTCTCTTTCTTCCCCTGCTTCGTTTGCAATCTTTAGGGACTCATTTTTTTTATTTTTTATTATCAATGCCTATCTATTTTCTTTCTCATTCTTATCATATGTCCTGCCCATGTCCATTCATTTTTCTTACGATTTGGTAGAATACCCTCTACTTTATTTTGCTCTCGTATCCATGTTGCTCCTTTTTTATCTCTTTGTGTATATATACAATGTATATGAATCTTTATCACATCAAATGCATTAGATTTCACCAATAAAGATCTTGAAATATCCAGCCACGAAAAAAGCAATCAAATCATCCAAGAGTTTATCCGATGACTGGTGCTGTCAAATCATGAAGCAAAATAAACAATAGGTCCTTCCTTTCGTATTTGCCAAGAGAGGAGTCAATTCCTTTATTAGGGGAAATCTCTCTATAATGTTCATAAAAATTCACTGACGTAATTAATCTAAACCAAAGGGTTAGTTTAAATACGCTCACGTTCGGGTTCCCTTGGCTCTTTGGGTTCCCTGAAATTAATGGCGATTATGTCCCTTTTAGACTTGTTGAAACATTTCAGGGTTCCTAATCATTTCAACTATTCTCATTTGTAACAGGATTTCATGAAATAGATATTATCCATTGGATAAATCGCGATTACCAAAGATGTCAAATTAATTTATTTCCTAGTTTGCGTTAAAGGAGCATTATTTGCAGAATGAAAATAATGATCATATTTAATGTAAAGCAGAATCACCTGTTTGTCTTCAAACTCAGTGGGAAACATAACAAGATTATAAATGAATAAAAAAAAAGTAAAGACTGGACTGGAAATTCATATGAAAATACATATCATGAGCAGCATTAAAACTAAAGGT
>NC_090739.1:120347586-120437586 GCF_036898095.1 Palaemon carinicauda
TAGTATATTTTGTCGAATAGTTTTTTCTCCATTATGGGAAGACAGTTTAAGTATAGATTTATTTGTCGTGCGTAAAGACGAACCTATAAGAGTACTATACTTACTTTAAGTAAGAAGTTCGTAATAAAAAGCACTCACTGCTCTTAAACACGTGTGCTAGAATATGTAGTCTATGTATGTATGTATGTATGTATATATGTATATATGAATG
Organism: Palaemon carinicauda; assembly: GCF_036898095.1. Lineage (NCBI taxonomy): Eukaryota > Metazoa > Arthropoda > Malacostraca > Decapoda > Palaemonidae > Palaemon > Palaemon carinicauda. The sequence goes on from NC_090739.1 coordinate 120,347,798, forward strand.
TGGGGTAAGAAAGAGTTGAACATATGTATGTATGTGTGTACATTTATGTCAATTTGAGTCTTCAAATTATGATGTGGCATAAAGCTCGGTCTCTTTTCTCCAGATATATTGAGTAAAGTTTCATTATTCTTCAATTTCTTTTGATGAGGTAAAATATCGCCATAAAGGCATTCATTTGTGAACAGGCAGAAGACTTACAATTCTTGAATCTTCTTTCCCTACATCAAGGGGTCGGTTGTCTGATGTACCCTCTCCAATGCCTTCTTTCAAAGACAGCCTCTTCCACCAAAGCTTTTCTCTCCATATCATCCTTCACCTTATCTCGTCGTCTAATTATCACAAAGTAGGGCCGTTGTGCCTCCCTCTCAATCTTCTCCCCCTAACAGGTTCAACCTAAACCCTCCTCGCTTCCTCCCCACTATTCATCCACACTTACCCACACCATCTCAGTCGTGACACTCTTATCCGCTTTGTAATCTTCACTACGCCTGCCATTCTTCTTATTTCCTAATTGTCCAATCTTTCGAGCAATGATATTCCCATAATCCACTTCATCATTCTCATCTCTGTTCTCTTAAGCTTTGCTTCCTCTTTTTATCTTAGGATCCACATTTTCGATCCATATATTAACACTGGTCTTATTACTGTGGTATAGATCTTGATTTTTAGCACGATTGGCATTTTTATCAAGTACCATTCCCACTTCATCTCTCCACTACGCCCGGGCTGCTTTCATCTTATTCTAAACCTCAGCCTCACAGCCTCCCTCTTGACTTAAAATGACAGGGTTCCTCTGGTATATGGGCTGCAGCTGTTGGCGAATGAGTTTAACTTCACGCAGGTCACTTCGTTCAAATGCTCTATTTAAGGATTTTTTTATCCTAATTAATTTCTGTTATACATATAATGATGAAATTTAAGTAGCCTGAGAAGAACATTTTCCTATTTCTTATATCTTGAAGATACCATTCAAATGTTATTCCATTACAGACTTTCCCTTCAGTAATCACACTTTTAGGAGCTAGAAACGTATATATGTTCATTTTTGTGTAATTTGCATTATCATCAGTATTTCTATAATTATCATTTTGAATATCTTGTGAGATAATGTTGAGAATTTAGAGTTCATTTTAATTGATTTTATAACGAAAAAGAAAACCTCGAGTCAGAAGTCCAAAAAACAATACATAGTGAACAACAATGTAGAGGTTTTGTATAGACCTGAATTTCCTTTTTATGTATTTGTTTTGTTATAACATTATTAAAACTATGGCTTACATTCATAATAAAGAAGGAGTGGTCTTGTGAGCGGAAAAATTCACATTCAGAATTTTATTTTGCCATGGCTGAAAGCAATTGAGAATAGTCTTCTTGTTTGCTTATCAGTTTTCTTTATAAACTAGAATCATTGAACTGTTAAGAGCTCAAAACAGCATCAGCAAAACTGATTGTTGAATAGGCCTACTTGTAAAATTTGCAGTCTTTAACACTCAATTTCTTAACTTAAGCTAATAAAGAGCACATCTCCTTAACAAAACTATTGGTTGACAAATAGGTTGAAAATTTATTTCCTGATGTCGAGATAAGGTTACTGGCGTGAGCCTACTATAGGCCTACTTGGGGATCAGGGTCAAAAACCTTTCTTGAGAACGTCCAATCAGACTTATGAATTGTCAAAAAGTTGGATTTTCACAAATTGATGAGTTTGAGATATAGCATTCAGAGGCGTGTCTTCAAATAGCTCAAATGGGTTTTGCCTTGTTTTATCCGCAAATTTAACGGTTACCCTAACAGGGCATGACTGATGAAGCTGTGGTTACCCCCTTCCCTATATGCCATAAGCACGTGCTTATTTTGCATAATGGTTAATCCAGCTATGCTCCTTATATACCTGACAACACTGAGATTACAAAGCAATTGTCCTTCGTTCAAGAGGTTAACTACTGTACTATAATTGTTCAGTGGCTACTTTCTTCTTGGTAAGGGTAGAGGAGACTCTTCAGGCATGGTAAGAAGGTCTTCAAGGAGAAGGGCACTCCAAAATAAAACCATTAGGTAGTGCCATAACCTCTCTACTATGGTCTTCCATTATCTTGAATTAGAGATCTCTTGCTTGAGGGTACACTCAGGTCACTATTGTATCTTATTTCTCTTCCTCTTGTTTTTAAAGGTTTAATAGTTTATATTTGAAAGATATTATCTAATGTTGTTACTGTTCTGAAAAAGTTTTATTTTGATCGTTCATTACTTCTCTTTTAGTTTATTTATTTCTTTGTTTCATTTCCTCACAGGGCTATTTTACCCTGTGGAGCCCTTGGTCTTATATCAACTTGCTTTCCCAACTAGAGATGTATCTTCGCTTGTATAATATATATATATATATATATATATATATATATATATATAGAGAGAGAGAGAGAGAGAGAGAGAGAGAGAGAGAGAGAGAGTGTGTAACTTTGCAAGCATCTTTTAGTAAATATGTTTTAATGTATATCATAGTTATATATATATATATATATATATATATATATATATATATATATGTATAAGTATATATATATATATATATATGTGTGTGTACTGTATATATGTATATATATATATATATATATATATATATAATCAGATAAATACACACCTTTTAAACTAGTTTCCCTTCCATAAAGAATAGTGGCCTTAACAATCATTCAGGTATTTCCATTTTGGATCTGAAGTCCATAACAATCGTTTGGACATTTACTGCTTCATTTCTGATCTCACGAAATCTATGAATCGCCACTTATCTCGTATAAAACTTTTATTCTTAGTTCACTTAATAAAGTTATAAGACTCAATCATTCAAGAATCAATATTGTGAAGGATTACCTTCCCCTATTTTTCTTCTTATATACGGAATGTTTTTCGTTTAGTCAAAATATTGCATAGTCGTTCATGATATTTTAATATTTTCCCCCTTTTTCTTTCAGTGTCTTTCTTTACGTTTTCTTCTACGAAGATATGGGTAGACTATGGTGAAGTTGCCGTTGATCCATGCCTTGTCTTTATGACGTCACGACAATAGAAACACGAGACAAAATACATACGCTGGTTCTTTCTTTAATCTATGTGTTTCGAGATGGAATTCTAGGAGCCGTTGGACTGGTGACCAGACCAGAATTGGGATCTGATCCAGTGACCCCGATCAGCCAAGCAGTAAGCGACACATATATAGTGGTGCCACAGCAATATCTCCAACTAAAATTTTTCAAACTCCTTCCCAAGCTCCCCTACTCATCGGGACTTACTACTGTAACTCTTTTTCTCAAACTAAAAGACTAGAGCCAGTGGGCTCTTGGGAAAGACATCTCCTTCCCACCGTCACTTTCTTCCTTTTCACAAACAGGCATGAAACCATTGCTTGTTACCATCTCAAACACCACATCCTAACCCAAAATCCACCCAAAATAAAAGTTGCAAATTACCCCACAACCAAATTACCTACTCCCAAAAACCCAACCAAAACACCTACGGGTTGAAAGAGTGTAAGAGCCCGTGCCTGGCCGTAAGGGCCAGGCAATCTTCAACAACAAGAAGAAGTTGAAAGTACCAGCCTATGCTGGGGCCTAGCTACGACATTGCCGTTATCCGGACAAAAGTTCTCCAATCACCGAACGTTTGAGTGAGTGCATTTATACGTTTAGCCGCATATATTCCCCCTTTTAGACTGATTATATGTTACGTTTTATATCATACTGTCTATACTAGATTTGGGCTGTGTGCGTGGTACTCATTTTACTTTATAATATTTGGGTATATTTGTCCTTAGTGTATTTGAGTCTCATGTCACTGAGAACGTGTCTGACCTCATGGCGTACCCCATCTTACTTTACTTTACTTTATTTTGATGGCTGCTTTTCCGGTCCCATACAGCAGGGGAACCCCACTCTCTACAGGACCTCCACTGTCATTTTATCTTGTTCGTTCAGAGTATTTAACGTTTCATATCGCGTATTGTTCATTTACTGTTAAATTGTCACTGTCAAAAGGCTCATGAAATAAGAAAGTCTTCAGTTTCCTCTTGAAATCCTTAGTGTCTTCAATCATTCGAATGTTTCGTGGGAGCTTATTATATAGTCTCGGGGCCGCGTATTTAAAAGCTCTGGAGCCTACAGTAGACATATATCTACGTTCTAATAGTTTGAAGCCATCTGTAACGAATCTCGTGTCGACACGATTTGTTGGCTGTGCAATATGTAGCAGTTCTCTTAGTATTTTGGACGCCCGGTTCTGAATAACTTGGTGGGTTATTGACATATTTTGAATTCAATTTTCGCTTTAATCGGCAGCCAGTGTAAATCGATTAGTAAAGGGGTGATCCTTTCTCTAGGTGGAACGCCTTTTATCAGTCTTGCTCCTCTTTTTATTATGTTTTGTAATTTCTTAAGTTGCACTTCTGGTAAATTTTAATAGATAGAGTTGCAGTAGCCAATCCTGGTAACAACACAGTTTATCACAAGTTTCTTTACAGAATTTTCGTCCAGGTACTTTTTTACAAACGCAATATTTCTTAGATGATAACCAGCAGTTTTTATTACATTATTTATTTGGGCATTTAGAGACAGGTTACAGTCAAGAAATACACCTAGATCTCGAACTTTACTAGCTATCGGCACCGAGTCATTATTTATGTTCATTTGAATATCACCTAAGTTTCTCACGCTGTTTCTCTTGCCCACCACCATGAATTCAGTTTTGTTCTCATTTATTTTTAGTTGTTTTAAATGTCATCCATTCTTTAACACTATCAAGGATTTGGTTTAGAGTTTCAGTAGTGTTATATATATCATTTATGGAGAAGTAAAATTGTGTCATCTGCAAATAGTTTAAACTTCACGCCATGCCTTTGTAGCATTTTCGATAGACCAATAGTATAGATGCAGAATAAGATTGGGCCAAGTACACTCCCCTGGGGTACCCCTCAGTTCAAGGGTTCATATGATGAACAAGAGTTTCCAATTTGTACACAGTAATTTCTACCAACAAAGTTGTCTTTTAGGTATTCGAAGGCTTGATCTTCCACGCCGATGGACCGTAGATCATGCACCACTGCATCAAAAGCAGCACTGAGATCGAGCAGTATTAAGATATCACATTTATTTTCATCCATTATTTCTAGCATATGTCAGGCAAAGCTTCTATTACTTATAAGTGGCTGAAGTTCAAGAATTACATATTCAAGCACTTTTGAGACAAAGGATAGATTTGAATTAGGTCTGTATGAGCTTAATTCCTGTTAGTCCCGTGCATTTTTCAGAACTGGTGTGACAATAGCCATTTTCTCTGATTTAGGAAACTTACATTCATCAATGCTTACATTTGCTATTCTCATTATTATTTCGGCTGGACAAGAACTTTATAGAACTTTCCAGTTTACCTCGGTTCTTAGTGTAGGGATGACATGAGTAAACTTCACTTTATATATCTTGCTGGGTATTACTCATTTATTTGATTTTGTGTTAACTTCTGTTTGAATTTATTCGCATTTTTCCATGTTATGATGTCCGTTTCCTTGTTGTAATTTTATATAATAAAAAATAGATAATTATCCCAATTCCTATATATGTCCCTTCAATCTGATATGTGAATACATATATTATTGATAATTCGCAAAAGGTTCCGGTAAGTAAATTGAGAGGTGTTGAATATGCCAGAGATATTGAAAAGGTTAAGTCAAACTATGAATTACATAGGGAAGCAATATTAGTGAACTTTGCAAACAGTTCATTTTCATCTATAAAGGTTGTATAGTAATCTCAGCATTGCCTGGTCTCAAGATATGTATTTATAGGTTCATATGCGACTCAATCAGCGTTTTCTCTTAGTTTTATTCCGGTCTTATATAGAATTATTTTAGAAATAACCAATCATAATTTAGTAGCATATATATAAAAGGAATCGTAAATTTATATTAATTAAAAATCACTTGATAAAGACATAATATTGTTTTGTGGAAACAGTGCAGAAGTGAACAAAATAAATGAAGAAACGGAAAAATCATCGTTTCTTTAACCAAAGGCTTACACCTGAAAACTTGAAGTTGCTATATATATATATATATATATATATATATAGAGAGAGAGAGAGAGAGAGAGAGAGAGAGAGAGAGAGAGAGAGAGAGAGAGAGAGATGCTTGCAGCTTCAACTGTTATAAGCAAGGTCTATAGACCTTGATTATAAGCCCATTATATGTCTGTCACAGTCGCTCTCCCTCTGAACAATATGGGTTCCGTCAATTAATTATTTCAAGGAGGATTTCCGGTCGTGGGTATCGCATATCAATGCAGAGTTGATTTATTGCTCCCTGGTTTCTGTGGGCCAGCATATACAGTATATTGCAGCCTATGTGTGTCTGTTTGTTTAATCTGCGTGTGCATGAGGGAATGTGAATGTGTGCATTATTCATGGGAATGGATGTCCATGTATTTATTTGCTTGCATAAAAATAAAAATCTGGCAAGAAAAGTAGTTCACGGTATTTCCTACATCTTATCGTAAAACCAACAAAGTTAATGTGCATTTATTTCATGTTTTGTTTTATCTGTATATCATGGTATTCAAAAGAAAGATACAATTAAATAATGGTTTTAAGAAATGTTTGCATGTTCCAATATTCCCGAAAAAATGTATTGTTCCGCAATCTGGTGTGAGACTGACGCTAACGGTTGCTGATGAAGAGAGAAGAAAACAGGGATACCTCTCCTTGGTTAATATATTTTAGGTAATTAAACGGTACACGTTTTCTAAAGGTTGGTGTAGTAAATTAAATGTCATGTTAGGTTTACTAAAGTATCTTGATTGTTGTTTTCAAATTGAAATCGATGGATATGCAGTTTGCAATGTTGGTAGACCTATTCCGCTTCGAGTCGGTAGTCACAGCACTGGCCATTTTACTATTTTCTAGATTTTAAGTCCCATGTACTGTGTAAGTCATATGTTACGTACAATGAATATTACTATAATTTTTAATTGGCTTCGGAGCACTTGAAACAATTTTGAACCCTCTGGTTCAGAGCATTCTTCATTTATGTGTTTTCCCCTTTGTGAAATTATATTTGTATTTCGAGTTACAAAGCTAAGTTGCAGATTACTAGGATGCTGACGTATTTTGAAGAATGGTTAATGAATGATAGGGTACAATAATTCATAGCCAAACTAGAATTTGCTATGCGAAATTTGCTTATGCTGGCTAGTTTGCCATTTTCCTCTATGCCTAAGGCGGCTTAAGCACAATAACTTAAATCTAACAATTTTTACTTCTAGGAGACTGATTATGTGTTACTGCCATACCTTATTTGCTTTTGCCAGGTTTTTTTTTTTTTTTTTATGGCTTCAGCATTACCAGTGTTTTTAACAAATTAAGAAGTTCCCAATATTTATGCACAAACTCCCGGACATTGTTCTACAACAGCCACTGTTTCCTACCTTCCCCATTATTGTCAGCATGATTAACATCGCTAATTCTGTAAATATATGATACTCTCAATTTTTTTAGACAAATACATGAACCATATGTTTTTCCTCCGCGTTATCTTGTGGGTATTATTTGGGCATGACTTTTGAAATTATAGCACAAACCATATAATATTCAAACTGGTAATCTTAAATTCATTACGCATTTCTAACTATTACATTATTACTGTCATTTCTTCCATTCAAAAGTGGCTTTTCTCACTGGGCTACCCATAATTGTTTAAAGATAAGTTAGTCCTAAACCTCGAAATCGGGCGGTTTGCCCTAATTATCATGGTCAGAAAAGCATAAAAACACAAGATGGTAAAATTACAGTTTCAACCATTATGGGGAAACTGGAATAAAAATATATTTGTTGCATCAGAAAGTGTAGTTTCAACGGATTAACGTTTATTTTGACTGCAAACCATCCGATTAAGAGATTTACTATGTAATTGGAGTTAAAACAGCAAGTTTTTCCGTGTTTTTATTGTTTTTGATTCATATGTTGTAATGAAGAAAGACCCTACTTCATCCCAACAATTATGGGGAACACCAGGTAGGAACCGGGGTTTTGGCTGGGTGGGGGGCTTCAAATGATATTTGCATATAGCCCTACTGGGGGGGGGGGGGCTCTGGCCCTGTTGCGATCCCCCCCCCCTTAAGGCCACAGTGATTTTCAGGGCACTACTGAACCTAATAAACCCACCTAACCTTGGGGGCCCTGTACCCCTACCTAGGCCTACTGAGGGGGGGGGTGGCCTGCGACCCCCCTTAAGGCCACAGTGATTTTCGGGACACTACCGAACCTAATACAACCACCTAACCTAGGGACCTGTACCCCTACCTAGGCCTAGCCCCTGCGGAAACCCCCCCCCCCCCTTACGGCCACTTCCTAACACATCCATTAAACCAAATCCAAAGTAATGGTACTGCTGTATACATTGTTATTCTATCACCATTATAATATACTTTATAAATTAATGAAGCTTACCTTAAACTGTTGGTTCATAAAGATGTGCTGGTGCTTTGAGGAAAACGTGAAGCCGTTGCAAAGGTTCCTTAACATGCAGGACAATTTTTATTTTGTAAAATTAACTTGTGTGTCTGGCACAAATCCACTAGTTTTTCAAAATTCCCCGAATAAGTTACAACAAATTCATTATAAGTTAGGAAACAGTCAGGACAAGAAGATGGAATTTCAACTTCTTGTGCAACATGAGATAACGTGCTTGCTATGGCCTCCATGTCTAAGAACGAAATGAAATGCCTGGGTATGATAATGTATTGTAGCGCTGTGATTGGCCAAACATGTATGACGTCATAGTGGATAGGTGCTGTGATTGGCCAAACGTGTAAGACTTCATAGTGGACTAGTTTGTCTGCTGATTATAGTGCTTACAGGGCTCATTTGAGCAAAAACTAGACACAGTCAACAATAACAATAGACTTAGAAAATATCTGGCAGGAAGACATGAGTAGCGTGAGTTTGATCGTCAATATATAAAGAACTAGGCATTTGCGACAGATGATATTATACAGAAATACTACAAAAGACTTGCTTTACTCGGGAAAAATATTAATATAATAGATTTCCCATAATGGTTGAAACTGTAATAATACCATTAAATTTCAAAAGGGAAACTGACACATGTACACCAGCTAACATAAAGTTCCCACCTAATCTATCCTAATAGAGTACTCTTACCCATCAAGGGGGTCTTTGCTCCCTGCGACTCTCTTAGACTGCGTATCCTTACCTAATCCCCATTACACTGCCGTATCTTTACCTAACCTCCCTTACACTGCTGTATCCTTACCTTACCTCCCTTACACTGCTGTATCCTTACTTTACCTCCCTTTCACTGCCGTATGCTTACCTAACCTCCCTTACACTGCCTTATCCTTACCTAACCTCCCTTACACTGCCTTATCCTTACCTAAACTCCCTTACACTACCTTATCCTTACTTAACCTCCCTTACACTGCTGTATCGTTACCTACCTCCCTTTTGCTGCTGTATCCATACCTAACCTCCCTTACACTGCTGTATCCTTACCTAACCTCCCTTACACTTCTGTATCCTTACCTAACTTCCCTTACACTGCTGTATCCTTACCTAACTTCTCTTACACTGCTGTATCCTTACCTTACCTCCCATACACTGCTATTTCCTTACCTAACCTCCCTTTCCTTGCTACATCCTTACTTACCTACCTTTCACTGCTGTATCCTTACCTAATCTCCCTTACACTGCCGTATCCTTAACCTCCCTTACACTGTGTATCCTTACTTTACCTTCCATACTGCTATTAACATACCATTCACTGCTGTAGACCTTACTTCCCTTTCACTACCGTATCCTTACCTAACCTCCCTTACACTGCTGTATCCTTACCTAACCTCTTACACTGCCGTATCCTTACCTAACCTCCCTTACACTGCAGTATCCTTAACTGACCTCCTTTTCACTGCTGTATCCTTACCTTACCTCACCTCCCTTTCACTGCTGTATCCTTACCTGACCTCCCTTTCACTGCTGTATCCTTACCTTACCTCACCTCCCTTTCACTGCTGTATCCTTACCTTACCTCACCTCCCTTTCACTGCTGTATCCTTACCTTACCTCACCTCCCTTTCACTACTGTATCCTTACCTTACCTCACCTCCCTTTCACTACTGTATCCTTACCTTACCTCCCTTTCACTGCTGCATCCTTACCTAACCTCCCTTTAACTGCCATTTCCATACCTGACTTCCCTACACTGCTGTAGCCTTACCTAACCTCCTTACATTGTTGTATCCTTACCTAACCTCTCTTACACTACTGTATCCTTACCTTACCTCCCATACACTGCTATTTCCTTGCCTAACCTCCCTTTCCTTGCTACATGCTTACTTACCTACCTTTCACTGCTGTATCCTTACCTAATCTCCATTACACTGCCGTATTCTTAACCTCCCTTACACTGTGTATCCTTACCTTACCTTCCATACTGCTATTTCCTTACCTAACATACCATTCACTGCTGTAGACCTTACTTCCCTTTCACTACCGTATCCTTACCTAACCTCCCTTACATTGCTGCATCCTTACCTAACCTCCCTTACACTGCTGTATCCTTACCTGACCTCCCTTTCACTGCTGTATCCTTACCTTACCTTACCTTACCTCACCTCCCTTTCACTGCTGTATCCTTACCTTACCTCACCTCCCTTTCACTGCTGTATCCTTACCTTACCTCCCTTTCACTGCTGTATCCTTACATTACCTCCCTTTCACTGCTGCATCCTTACCTAACCTCCCTTTAACTGCCATTTCCTTACCTGACTTCCCTACACTGCTGTAGCCTTACCTAACCTTCTTACATTGCTGTATCCTTACCTAACCTCCCTTACACTACCGTATCCTTACCTAACCTTCCTTTCACTCTGTATCCTTACCTAACCTCCCATACACTTTCCTTACCAAACCTCCCTTTCAATGCTGCATCCTTACTTACCTAACTTCTATAGACAGCAGTATTATCTTATTTCAGACCAAAATAGAAAAAAATATATACAATTCCACTGCTCCTGTTCTAGCAAGTAGTGGGCAACTACTGTATTAAAGTCTTATTAGTAGGTATATTTACTGTAATCCTTACCTTAAGTTTTGAAGGGCTAAGTTTGATGGTCCTCTATAGTTGGTTGGAACATTGGTTTTGCCCCTTTCACTTATGGATGATGGTATAATTTTTAGAAAATTCTAAGGTTGTAGCTTCACTATTGTTGATGACAATGATAATCGCTACAACTTTTTTTTTTTTTTTTTTTTTTTTTTTTTTTTTTTGTTTTAGTATTGACAGTAATATTGATCTACCTGGACTACATCTTTAACTTTTATCAATATGACACAACTTTCCGGAATGGGTAAATTATGAATTATTCTTTATTAATGGGCAATTAAACTGTTGGTGGTTAAGTATTATTAGTGGTGTGCTATATTCTTTAAATAAGAATTCTGGTACCTTGGGTGATTGTGTGCATATATTTGTCACTGTTAGGTTTATTCTACAGGTAAGCTGTTTAGTGTATTAAATCCTTGAAGAAGAAAAAAAAAACAGAATAGACATGACATCTTTAACATAGGTCTAAACCACCCAATAAGGCTTAAGTAAGCATTACAACTTCCAGACTATTGAGGACACAATTGAAAAGTTGGGATTTTAGGGTAAGGTTGAACACATATCGAATACAATACACTATTTGGGAAAAGAAGGTGTTCATAAATTTTGTTACAGTCTCAACATCCAATATTCATTGCTTATAATGTAATATTGCAAAAACATTCTACGATGTATATGAATACACAAAGAACAATAGGGATGTCCTAGGCCAGGTACTATGTCTGACCTAGCTAACCTGAATTTCTCCCCCACGTAGTGAGACCTAAGAAAATGCAAATTGGATAAAATTAGCGGGGTGGATTCTGACATGACCTTCCATAATCTAGCTTAGAACGTTATATACAACGAAAATCAGTCTCTTCACAAAAAGTCTAAGGCAACCCTTTCAGAGCATTACTACACATTACTGCCTGTTATTTAAAGCAAAAAATAGGGCTGTCTGATATGGCTAACCAAGATTTATTACTTTTCTCTACCCTACCAATAATCTAAATTACAGTAATGTGTACTAACCTAACTTAAAGTAGGATGCTATACCTTTACCTAGCCAGACTAAGCCATCCCCACCACATCTAATGTGACTTACAATAATGTAGGCTAGATGAAATAAATTTATAAGGATATAGCCTACAGTATTCCAAATTGACATAAATGCTATAGATTGAATAGAATTATGGAGTTTTATCCTAACTAGCCTACCACACGCCACAAATCCCTGTTAAAATCCTAACTCAAACAGTTATCAAAGCTATACTGTACAATTCAAAGTTATGTAATTTTGAAGAACTATGTACTTTGGTTCATCAGATGTGAAAAACTGGTCTTTTTGTTGGTTTAGAAATCAGTGGTGAATAATTGTCTCTATGCTGTTGTCATGTGGGTTTAGGACGTTTGTTCCGTAACCGAAATACAAACCATGCTATTTACAAAGGGTATTACTTTTAGCGCAGTTGAAATGACGAGCCAATAGTTTTTAACGAGGGTTAATTACCCCCGCGCTAGTTAGCGGGGGTGGGGGGGGGGGTGGGGAAGGGTAGCTTGCTACCCCTCCCCCCTCCACACACCGGTGACTTGCTTCACTTCACTTTTGGCTCGGCGGTGATCAGACGTGTCTGTTCATCGCCTTCGTGACAGCCTTTAATTTTCTGCTTTTTCTTTTCAGCTTGTGTGATTGGTTGGAAGTTGACCTTCAGTTATTTTCTTTTATTTACTATGCGTACATGCTCTGGAGTTGCCGGCCGTCCTTGTGGGACTTTCATGTCGGACGTTATTACGGATCCTCACACCCTCTGCCCTCAATGTCGGGGCCGACGGTGCGACCAGGATAACATGTGCTGTGAGTGCAGGGAGTGGTCTGCCTCCCAGTGGGAGAGGTTTGGCCGTCGGCGTAAGAAGAAGTCCAAGAGAGACCATTCTCCTCCGGGGTTAGCCTTGAAGGAGGAAGGTTCTCGGGACTCTTCTTCCGCCGCCCAAACCTCCTTCGAAGCTCCCCCTCGTCCGCCTCCTAAGGAGAGTCGTCCGAGTGGGAGCGCAGGCCCTTGTTCTGTTTCCCTACCTTCGGTGGGGGGAGAGGGCGTCGCCTCCCATAGCGAGGCGGTTCCCCCTCCTCCTCCGGGGGAGGTTATTGATAATAATGCTTTATCCAGTGATGATCTTTTACAGATTTGGTCGTCCCTGGGGCTTAAGGGCTTGCCCTCCAGGGTCGCTCTTATTGACCTTGTCTCGTTGGGGGCCGCTGTTAAACAGTCGCCGGTGGTAGCGGAGGTAGACCCTCGTGTCTATTGTCAACGTCGTGGTGACAGAGGCCTCCGACGTGGCTGGGCCTTCCGACGCAGGTGCTGTTGCTGGTGATGGTGCTCAAGGCTCTCCTCCTCCTTCCGTGCATCCTTCGAAGGGGGAAGTGAGTCCTTCGGTCTCGACTACTGCCCAGCTTCCTTCTGAGGGAAGTGTTTTGACGGAGACTCCCCTTCGGAGGACCGATGGTCCCGACGATCTCCCCCGAGGCCGCCTCCGCCGTAAGGCTCACCGCCCTCTACGCCACAAGGGCCTCCCTTTCCCTTACAGGGGGACTAAGAGGCGCCTTTTTGGGTCTTCATCCTCCGGGGGGGGACTCTCCTCGTCAGCCTCAACCGACTGCTCCGCCCTCCTTGAACCTCTCTGCAGACCGCTCACCATCTCCTGCCGGATCTTCGCCTTCTGGAGAACTCGTCACCCAACGGGCAACGGTCCCTTCGGGGCTAAGGGATTCTTCCCTTACGCGAGCAGGGCTAGCGCACAAGCGCTCTCCTGCTCGCCAGCAATCTCCTGCTCGTCGACGATCTCCTGCTCGTCGACGATCTCCTGCTCACCAGCGATCTCCTGCTCACCAGCGATCTCCTGCTCGTCGACGATCTCCTGCTCGCCAAAAGACTTCTGCTCGCCAGCGATCTCCTGCTCGTCGACGATCTCCTGCTCGCCAAGACTCTTCTGCTCGCCAGCGATCTCCTGCTCGTTGACGATCTCCTGCTCACCAAGACTCTCCTGCTCGCCGACGCTCACCTGCTCGTCGGCTCTCTCCTGATGTTCACCCCACTCGCAAGCGCTCTCCTGCTCGTCAGCTCTCTTTCGAGCGTCAGCGCTCATTTGAGGACCATCGCCCTGCGGTCTCTGACCAACCTTTAGTTCCTGCTGAACTCCCTGCTCATCTTTCACCTGCGCATGCTGCTCACCATTGCACATTAGTGCATCGACATACCACAGCTCGTCATCGATCGCCTGTGGATCTACATCGCCAGCGATCTTCTTCACCTACGCGGCAGCACGATCCCTCGCCGTCGCGCCATCGCTTGCGTTCGTCGCCTTGGACACGTGTTCATTTACCTGCCCACCCTCACGCCCACTCGCCTGCGCGCCCGCGCGACCGCTCGCCTGTGCGCCCGCGTGATCACCCGCACGACCATTCGCCTTTGCGCAACCGTTCGCCCTCGCGCGACCATAGTTCGCGGCGAATTCCACAGCCGGGGGTAGCAGCAGGGACGCGTGCTCCTAGACGGCACTCGGGATCACCTCCATCCAAGCACAGGTTGGTATTGCAGGACGAAGACAGGTCAGTACAGCATTCTTCCCCACCTTCTTTTCAGGCAGGTACCATCGTGTCCACTCCAAAGGATCGCCCGATCCCTTTCACCTTAGCGAGGATTTCGGACTCTGTGTACTTGGAGCAGCAGACTTGGTTTGGTCCGCTGGCACGGGCGTTAGTGAGGGTTATGAAACCAGCACTCGCCGGCCAGGGTAACAAACCAGCGGCTGTCTCTCCTACGCTGAAGAGAAAGAGAGGAGTGGACTTCGTGGTGACTTCCCCCAGGGCGAAGTTGGTTCCCAAGAGGTCGGTCTCGAGGGTCCCCTCTCCTGCACGAGTACTCTCTCCTTCTCCCGTGGACGAGGCCTTTCCGTCCTCAGGTGACAACCTCGCTCTTCCTCTCCATCACTCAGTGGAGGAGCTGGCGAAGGGAGTTCCCTTGGAGAAACTCTCTGCCCGGCAGGTGTCGTTCTCGGCGGCAGAGATCCTTAACCACGAGAAGGTCGCTAAGTGTGCCATGCAGGCCACTTCGTGGCTGGACTTCTGGTTAGGATCTCTGGGCATCCTATTGCGATCGGAGGACTTGTCCAAGGAGACCAATAGGAGGGCCCTAGAAACCTTCTTGCTCTCGGGCACCCGCTCCATCGAGTTTTTGGCGCACCAGGTTACCACCCTGTGGGCCAACTCGGTGTTGAAGCGTCGCGATGCTGTGTCCGAGAGATTCCATCCGAAGGTCCCCGCCGTAAATGTGTGAAGGCTCCGACATGCCTCCCTCCTGGGGGAGAGCCTGTTTGAGCCTCAAGACTTGGAGCGAACGGCTGAGAGGTGGAGGAAATCCAGCACGGACTCCCTCCTCCACAGGGCTCTTACAACTCGGCCCTATAAGCCTCCAGCCCCGCCACAACAGCAGCAACAGCCTCGTAAGGCTCCCAAACAGGCACCGGCAGCTAAGAAAGTGGTGTCTAAGCCCCAGCCCTTTCCAGCCAAGGTCAAGAGGGGCGGTAAGTCCTCCAGGGGAGGCAAGACCTCTAGGGGTGGCGGCCGCGGCCGCAAGCCCTAGGGGTGGCAGTCCCCCTGCGTGTCCACCTGTGGGGGATGCCTTCAGCGTTGCATCCGCAGGTGGCAACATCACGGGGCCGATGCTTGGACGGTCTCAGTGATCGGCCAAGGTTATCGCGTCCCGTTCACGTCATCTCAACCTCCCCTGACAGCGAATCCAGTGTCGTTGAGCTCCTATGCCATGGGATCGGCAAAGGGGCTGGCCCTTCAGGCCGAAGTCGAGACCATGTTCGAGAAGGGTGCTCTCCAGGAGGTCGTGGACGGCTCTCCAGGCTTCTTCAGTCGACTCTTTCTTGTAAAGAAGGCTACTGGAGGCTGGAGACCCATCATCGATCTCTCGGCTCTGAACAGGTTTGTCAAACAAACCCGGTTCAGCATGGAGACAGCAGACACGGGCAGACTTGCGGTGAGACCACAAGACTTCATGTGTACACTGGATCTAAAGGATGCGTACTTCCAGATCCTAATCCATCCGTCTTCCAGGAAGTACCTGAGATTCTTCCTAGACAACAAGATCTACCAGTTCAAGGTGCTGTGTTTCGGTCTCTCCACAGCTCCTCAGGTGTTCACCAGAGTGTTCACCCTGATTTCGACTTGGGCGCACAGGAACGGCATTTGTCTCCTTCGTTACCTAGACGATTGGCTGATCCTAGCAGACTCGGAGTCGACCCTTCTTCGGCACCGAGACAGGCTTCTAGATCTTTGCCAGGATCTGGGGATCGTGGTAAACCTCGAGAAGTCCTCTCTGCAGCCGTCCCAACGACTGTTTAATCTAGGCATGCTAATAGACACCAATCTCCACAAAGCCTTTCCATCAGACGACCGGATAGCAAGGCTGAGGAGGGTGGCGGAACCTTTCCTCAGGCGAAAAGAACTCCCCGCCCAATCGTGGTTGCGTCTCTTAGGCCACCTATCCTCCCTGGCCCGTCAGGTTCCAAACAGCCGCCTCAGGATGAGATCCCTTCAATGGCGGCTCAAGTCCCGGTGGAATCAAGGATCCGATTCCCCGGACATTATGATCCCAATGGGGTCTCTGGAACAGACGGACTTGCGGTGGTGGCTGGCCGACGAGAACTTGCGAAAGGGAGTGAGTTCTCGTCCTCCCCCCGGAATTGACTCTGTTTTCGGACGCGTCAAAAGAAGGGTGGGGGGCGCACGTTCTGAACCAGAGGGCCTCAGGCCTTTGGTCAGAATCAGAAAAGTGCCTACACATCAACCTGCTAGAATTGAAGGCCGTCTTTCTGGCCCTTCAACAGTTCCAACGGTTCCTGGCGGGTCACTCCGTGGTGGTGATGAGCGACAACACCACGGTAGTGGCTTATATCAACAAGCAGGGAGGCACTTTTTCGCAACAGCTATCCCATCTTGCAGTAAAGACTCGGAGGTGGACCGAAACCCACTCGATAACACTATCAGCTCGCTTCATTCCTGGCAAGAGGAATGTGCTCGCCGACAGTCTGAGCAGGGCTTCGCAGATAGTGAGTACCGAGTGGTCTTTGGATCCTCAGATAGCCAACAAAGTCCTGACTTTGTGGGGTTCCCCGACGGTGGACTTGTTCGCGACAGCCTTGAACTTCAAGCTGCCCCTGTACTGCTCACCAGTCCCGGACCCCAAGGCACTCTGGCAAGATGCTTTCCAGCAACGGTGGGACAACATCGACGTGTACGCCTTCCCACCATTCTGCCTGATAAGAAGGGTGCTCAACAGGACCAGACTATCGGTCAACTGTTCCATGACTCTAGTAGCTGTGCTATGGCATCACGCGGAATGGTTTCCGGACCTTCTGCAACTCCCGACGGAACTCCCAAGGGAGCTTCCTCCACGACACGAGCTTCTCAGACAACCCCACTCCGGTGTCCCTCACAGGGCCATAGCCTCGCTTCGGCTTCACGCCTGGAGACTATCCAGCGTCTCCTCGCGGAGAGAGGCTTTTCGCAACAGGTTGCGGAGAGAATGTCTCGGCACCTGCGAAGGTCCTCTGAGGGAGTCTACCAAGCGAAGTGGAGAGTCTTTTGTGGTTGGTGTCGTGGAAGGGGTATCTCTCCACTCGATGCCACTATTCCAGCAATAGCGGACTTCCTTGTGTATCTGCGAGAAGAAATGCGCCTTTCTGTCTCGGCAGTGAAAGGCTATCGCTCAGCCTTAAGCTTGGCCTTCAGATTGAAGGGCGTGGATATTTCTTCATCGCTAGAACTCTCTTTACTCATGCGTAGCTATGAGCTTACCTGCCCCCAGTCGGAAGTGAGACCCCCTCCTTGGAACGTGGTTCGAGTCCTCAGGTCTCTCAAGAGACCTCCCTTCGAGCCATTACGCCAGGCCTCCGATCGCCACCTGTCTTGGAAGACGGCTTTCCTACTCGCCTTGGCCTCGGCCAAGCGAGTTAGTGAACTTCATGGTCTCTCGTACGACATCGCCCATTCAAGGGGATGGGGGGAGGTAACGTTCAGGTTCGTCCCTGAGTTTGTGGCCAAGACTCAGAATCCTGGAGTGCCGGATCCACGGTTCGACTCTTTCAGGATCGCGAGTCTCCGTTCTGTAACAAACGACCCAGACCAGCTGCTACTATGCCCAGTGAGGTGTCTGAGGTACTACTTGAAGAGAACGGCTGCAGTCCGTCCTCATGTGCGAGCTTTGTTTGTGAGCACAGGCAGGACAAAGAGGAGGGTCACCAGGAACACCATCTCTGCTTGGATTCGAAGGGTTATTCACCATGCCCTGAATCCTGACCCTCCTCCGTCACGTCGCCCTCGGGCCCACGATGTCAGGGGTATTGCTACATCCCTGGCCTTCAAGAGAAACTTCTCTGTGACGCAGGTACTTCAAGCTGGGGTCTGGAAGCGTCAAACGACCTTCACAGCCCACTACCTGCAAGACGTGACCCACAGGAGCCTCGATACGTTCTCTATCGGCCCTATGGTGGCTGCACAACAGCTGGTCTAACCTCAGGCTCCTTTTTGGACAAGTAGCAGTAGGTTGAGGGCGTTGTTACCCGGTCTTAGTCTGTGTGAATGAAAGAGTATGTCTGACCCTTACTTCTTTCTTCATTCTCCCCTCTCTTGGGGAAGCAGCATCCTGGTCCTCGCATAGCTGACCTCTACCTCTGCAGGTAACCCATGCTTCTTTGTGCTCCTAGTATTAAGCTTAATACTGTTGCGTCTCCCATACCCTGACGAGGTGGTATGGGGAACGTCCTATCCTAGAATTCCTATCTGAAGGTCTCAAGGTCAACTTCATAGGACGAGTCACAGTCTCCTCCTCACACTACTTATGTAGGCCACTCGTTCCTAGCGATGCTAGGAACCTGTGAGGTACAGGGGCTCCCTCTCTCTAGTGCTGCTCACTGAGGGATCGAGCCCCCAGGCAAGCCGAAGTCAGTAAGGCTAGGGACTTTCCACCCTTCCTAAGGGGTAAGTCACCCTTTGTAAATAGCGGGGTTTGTATTTCGGTTACGGAACAAATGACAAATTCGAAGATAATTTGTATTTTTCCTAACCATACAAACCTTAGCTATTTACACATATGTGCCCGCCATCCCTGACCCCCAAGTCAAGTCCTACCTCTAAGTGAAATGAAGCAAGTCACTGGTGTGTGGAGGGGGGAGGGGGTAGCAAGCTACCCTTCCCCACCCCCCGCTAACTAGCGCGGGGGTAATTAACCCTCGTTAAAAACTATTGGCTCGTCATTTCAGCTGTGCTAAAAGTAATACCCTTTGTAAATAGCTAAGGTTTGTATGGTTAGGAAAAATACAAATTATCTTCGAATTTGTCATTTTAATCTTTTGTCATATTTACTAGCAGACCTTTTGAGCTGGATGAAACTCCAGAAAGTTTTATGCTACAGGTCTTATAACAGCCATATTTTATATCCTTTCGAGTTACTAAATGGCTGATGTGTTGGCAGACAGTCTAGCCAAATATGTGAACCATGTAGTTTCCTACTCGCAAGCTTGTGTTTTATGTATTTTTCTGCATCATTATTTACGCAAACCACCGGTTTTGAGTTTTTGGACCCCTTATAAAAAGATGATTATGGGGACCCCAGCGGGAAACCTGGGTGTTTTTTGGTGAGGAAATAACAAAAGTGAGGGATTTGAAGTAATAATAATGATCAGAAATGCAAAATAGACACCAGATAACCAGTTGGAAAAATATAGGGTTTATTAACTGGCTGAAAATCAAAGTATGATTATCTATGATTCATTTCACGTCCTTCTGAGGGTTTTGTTCCGCTGCGGCTCACAACTCGTAAAATTAACATTATAGTATATCACTGTTCCTATGTTCTGGCAAGTGGTACATGTCGAGCTGTGCTCTCAAGCCGCATGGGTCATTATTTTGGAGATGTATTTTTAAACTTTAAATAATTATCGCTCCACCGTGGCTCGCTACACTCGCAAAATCAACATTACATCTCTGCTCCTATGTTCTGGCAAATGGTACATACTGAACTGCACTCGCAAGTCCCGTGGGTCATTATTTCTGGGTTAATTGTTACCTTCCCTCGAGCAACAATATCGATACACTGAACAGAGAGTATTTTCATCATAACCAATTGCTGACATAGATGAAATTACACTAAATTTTAAAAGAAGTTTTGATGTGATGGTGGTGAATCTAACTGAAGGGGAGGGTAGAAAAAAAGTGGCTGTTGAAGAACAGCATCCGGCACATTATTTATAAATATTTAGAAGCTCGTAATTGGTCAATAAAAACCAGGTAAAGATTACGTCATACCATAAAACAGATTAGCTGTCAAAAGTGAATGCAAGCAACACGTAGGAATTAAAGTATAGTGTATTAACCATAGAAAGTGATTGTGGGAAAAAATATTTGTTCCTACACTAAATACAAACCCTCATTCTTTACTATAGGAGATATTCTAGCGCGAGCTGGAAAATACGGCAGAAAACCTTAACAAGGTCGTTAACGACCGGACCAGTAGTTATCCCCCAGAGGGGGGTGGGGGACTGCCGGCCGGTAGCTACTGAGTACCTTCAATCGAATTCTAGCCGTCGCAGTGGTAACACCTCTGCTCCCGGTTGTGTTTGACTGGCAGACTAGCCTTTCTTTAATTGTTTTTTTTTTACATTAACTTTTTCTCTTTCTCTTTAATTAGATGTGATGTTCTCTAATTTGAGGAAGTGTCCTGGGATTCCCCCGAAAGCTTGTGGCACATTTATGTCACTGCCGGAGGTGGATCCTCATTCCCTATGCCCTTCATGCAGGGGTCATAGGTGTGCTGAAGACTCCCCCTGTCAAGTTGTAAGGAATGGTCGCCTACGCAGTAGGATAAGTTCATGAAGGGGAAGAAGAAGAAATCCAAGAAGAACTCATTACCTCCAGGTTCACCGTCGAAAGGTAAGGAGTGTCGGGCCTCTTCTTCGGTCTCTCGATCTCTTCCTTCAGATTCTTCCTTGCCTCCTTCCTCCGGGGGGAAGTCAAGGAAGAGCGGCACCATTGATTTAACACCCATTACCCCGGGGCAGGAGTATCAAGTGACCTCCCCCGGTGGGATAATTTCTTCCGTTATCGGAAATAATTCTACTATCGCTTCTCTTCCAGATAACGTGCGAACAGTATGGCCGGCCCTTGGACTTCCTGGATCTCCTTCGGTGGAGGTGTGGAACCAGTTCCTCGCGGGCAGTGTTACCTCAGGTCCCTTCTGTTTTGGATCCCTCAGGGGGTCCGGGCCTCGCCGTTATCCCATCAGCTCAATCGGCGACCGCTGAAGTGTCAGCGGAGGTAATAATGTCAGCTCCTGCGGAGCCTACTTCGCCCCTCGCTTGCGTTACTACGAAACAACGTCGCAAGCATGTTCATCACGATTCCTCCTCCTTCTCCTCCTCCTCCTCCTTGTCCTCATCACCTTTGTACTTAGAGGATAGGAGAGAGAGAGAGAGAACAGGAAAAGAAAAGCTTGCTCTCCGTCGCCAAGACGTTCTCGTCGGAGAGAGAGGCGACATAGGAAGATACGTTATCGCTCTCGTTCTTCCTCGCCTTCTATCTCGTCACGGAATGTCTTGCCGAGAAGTGAGAAGCGCTCTCGTCACAAACATAAGAGGAATACTTCCTCGCGCTATCCCTCTGCCTCGCGATCGTCTTCCTCTCGCGGGGAATCATCTAAGCGCTATAAGAAGAAGAGCTCTACAAGACGTTCGCGCTCTTCTTCATGAGAGTATTCTCTCAAGCGCAGTAAGCGCTCCCGTCGGGGCGAGGTTAAGTATGATTGCCCCCGGAGCGCAACCAACCAAAGTGAACTCTCTGAGCGCGATTCCTCTCCTTCACATTTATTCACGAGGAGTTCAGTTTGCGCTGCGCAAGCGAGAGAACACTTCTCGCCGTCGCTTGGTATCTTCGGAGAGAGAGCACATCCGTGCGTCAAACTTCCGAGCGTGCAAGTCTCCGGACATATTCGCGCGAGGTTTTTCACCGTGGCCTCGCGTTTTAGACAGATCAGCACCCATTCCCGTATTTTCTGATGAATTACGAAATATGGGCATTGTGAGAACTGCGGAAGAAGACCCAGGGGTTCAGCCCTTCTCCTCTTCGGCTGAGAACAGAGGGGAAAGGCAAGGCCGCCGTTCAACTCACTCTCTTGTTGAGACAGTACCGTTAGTTCGGTTGCCTTCGCCTAAACCTTCAACTTCTAGGCAGGATCCTGTGCGCGCGGTGCCATCAACCAGCGCTCAGCCTTCCTCTGGCTTGTCGGCAATGGAGTATGATACCTCGCCATTGCCTTCAGACATTCGGGCTTTAACCGCCCTCCCTCACGAGGAATTAGCGCGCCCTGAGGATTCCTCGGAGTTACAACTGTCAAAAGAGTTAAGAGTCTGTCTATTTGAGAGCTCTAAGAACGATGTGTAACATCTCGGGTCTCGGAGATTTACACTTGTCGCCTCGTCATACCGACGCTCCAGCATTAGACAGACTATGTCGCCCTCCACCAAACCCTAAGACCAGAATCAAACTTCCCTGGTCTATTCACACTGCAGGCCGTCTGAGGAAGGTCTCGCTGGCGGTCTCGGGGGAGGCGAATTCCTTGAAGTCTCAAGGATCCCACAAATTACTGCAGTTTCCTTTTTCGAGGCAAAGGCGCTTTTACAAGGTCAGAGACGCTAATCCTTCTCCTCTGACACTAGACGACCTCACAGCAAGGCTTACACCTGGCTGTTCTGCAGAGAGACTCTTCCCTTCCAGTCTCCTTTACCGCAGCAGAAGCCTCGACAATGGAATCAGCGTCAATGTCTATTCTAGAGGCACTTTCCTGGTTTGACACATGGTCTGGCACAGTGGGCTACCTTGCCAGTCATGAGGACCTCTCAAACCAGAATTCCATGCAGTCCCTGCAGGAAGTCTTGGCTGCTAGGGCCAAGACAATGGACTTCCTAACGGCTACAGCCGCGACGATGTGGGGCAACTGGATTCTCAAAAGAAGGGAATCGGTAGTCTCCAGACTGCATAGGAGCATTGGTAAATCTGAGAAATTGGATTTGAGGATCTCTGATCTTCTTCAACCTCTCCTCTTCTCTAGACAAGCAGTCTCCTCTACCCTAGAGACTTGGGAGGAAGGAGACGCAGGACACTGCGATGCAAAAGGCTTCCTCCTTTCGTCCAATGCAACAGCAGCCAACTCCACAGCCTAAAGCAACAGTCGCAACTCCGTTGCCAGCCAAGAACCTCAGCCGTCCCTCTTTTACACCCAAGCCTATGGCCAGAGGAAAGTCGGTTCCTCCCAAGGCTAAAGGCAGAGGGAGGAACCTTAGACAAAAATAGGGTCTCGTTTCCCCCCTCGCAGTGGGTAAGGGAGTGCCTGCAGGGGAGTTGGAGGAGGTGGAAAGCTATGGGAGCCATGCAGTGGACCATTAGGGTGCTTCGTTGGGGATATCGCATTCCCTTCATAGACTCTCCTAGCAAGAGACCTCTGTCTGTTGGCTGTCCAGATTTGCCAGTGGGCAGAAAGCCACAACATTTCCCTTTCAGCCAGGTTTATTCTGGGCCGGAAAAACATCGTGGCAGACCAGCTGAGCAGGCATCACCAAGTACTGAGTGGATAATGGTCTTTGGATCCTCGAGTAGCGAAGACAGTAATAGCTTTGTGGGGTTCTCCCACAATAGATCTGTTCGCCATGTCTCTGAGTGCGAAACTTCCCCGCTACAGGTTCCCAGTTCCAGACCATCAGGCAGCGATCCAGGACTCCCTCCAACACTCCTGGGACAACCTGGACGCCTATGCCTTCCCTCCCTTTTTCCTGCTCAGAAGGGTGATCAACAAACTCAGGAGCTCACGGGACTGCAAACTAACTCTAATAGGATGGGGGGAAGTCTCTCTCAGCTTCGTGCCAGGCTTTGTGACCAAAACCCAGAATCCTTCATCTGCCGATGAGAGGTTTAAGGAATTTCAATTTTCCAGCCTCAACAGGGCAACTCAGGATACTGACAAATTGCTACTGTGCCCGGTCAGGGCGTTAAGGAAATACCTGAAATGCACCAGACCTTTCAGACCACGTCTCCATCATCTCTTCCTCAGTACCAACAAGATTAAGAAGAGAATCTCTCGCAACACCATCTCTTTCTGGCTCAAGAAAGTTATTTCGAGAGCTATTCACGGAGACACTGAGGCAGTTCAACCCAAAGCCCATCAAGTTAGGGGAGTGGCTGCCTCGCTGGCGTTTAAAAAGAATTTCTCAGTTTCCCAAGTCTTAAGAGAGTCTGGAAGCGCCAGTCTACATTCACCTCTCACTATTTATCAGATGTGACACATAGGTCTCTAAACACCTTTTCTATAGGACCTATTGTGGCAGGTCAGCAGGTGCTGTAGCTACCTTTACGCCTCTTTCAGGGGACAGTAGCCATTGTTCGAGGATTCTGAGTTACACTAGGTTTAGAAGAACATCCATCTATCTTCTGCTCTTTCTTCTTCCTCCCTTCTGGGTATCCCAGTCTGTGACCAGTTTCGGCTGGACTCGTCAATGGAAATAAGGTATGAAACTCATCTGACTCCTATCACAGGGTATAAGTTATACTCGTTGTCACGAGAGTTCCCCTTTCAAGGTCAGGGGAACCCTTGGCATGAAAGGGTCCTGGTATTGCTCCCGACACTCTTCATACTGAAACTTCGGTTTCTACGTATTTACAAACCTTCAGTCATGCTGGATTTGGGGATCTACAGAGAAGTTAATGGGAGAGTGTTCATTATAGAGTCTAGTCTGAGGACTCTCTTCTCTAGGTGTAGAGAATACTTCATCCACCCTGACCTCAAGACTAAGTCTCCTATAGTAAAGAATGAGTCTTTGTATTTAGTGTAGGAACAAATGACAAACTTATAACAGAGTTTGTATTTTTCCTAACATACAAACCCGAATTCTTTACTCAAATCTTCCCGCCATCGCCGCCCCCTTGATAGTCCTTGCTAGAATCCGATTGAAGGTACTCAGTAGCTACTGGCCGGCAGTCCCCCACCCCTATCTGGGGGATAACTACCGGTCCGGTCGTTAACGACCTTGTTAAGGTTTTCTGCCGTATTTTCCAGCTCGCGCTAGAATATCTCCTATAGTAAAGAATTCGGGTTTGTATGTTAGGAAAAATACAAACTCTGTTATAAGTTTGTCATATTAGTTCTAACAAATATAAACCCACATTCTTTACTTCATAAACAGAAATTATCCAAAGATGGCATACAGCTATAAAACTTCTATCGAGGTGTCAACAACTGGTCCGTTAGTTACCAGTGGTAGCTGGGAGAAGCACGTCCCTTCTTCAATTTGGTCTAGTATGTTGTTGAAGACAGACGTTGCCTTCCACATTCCCTGCTTGTAGCAAATGAAACTTTTACCTCTTGGTTTTATTCCCCATGGACACATCAGAGTCCCAGGAATTTTATCCTCAAGTTGGAGACTTCACCAGCATAATGATATCATTAATGCTTTATGTTGGTTAGAATTGAACTTCTAATAGCCAGGGGCTTACCTTTACCTCTTTGAAGTTAGGTTTCCTTGAAACCTAAAGATCAGAGAAAATGTCTGTTCCATCTTTCTAACGAGATGTGATTAAATTTTTTCAGTCGCGTATTGGAAGCAGTTGCTTGGCGACCAGTTGCCTTACTTGGTTAGTGATCAAATCAGTGGGAGACTCATTTTATAAGCTACCTTTTGGTGCCCTCAGGAACTCAAGTGAAAGTTAGCCTTACACTTGAGGGCTATGCATGCATTTTTCTCCTGAACCAGCCGACCTTTCTTGGTTTGTTCAGGATGCAGTTGTATCTGTGCCCTACTGTCCTAGCCTGGTAGTTTATCCAGGCAACTCAGAGGCATTCTCAAGTTTCCGATGCGAGAGCGCTCTAGCTCTTCGGAGCTCCTAAAAGATCTTGCCGGCTGTTTCAGTGACTGATGGTACCAAAGGTGAAAGCTATCCTTTCACCTGAGATTTTTGCTTAATACAAGTGATCTCTCAACCTTGAGCGAGCCAAGAGATTCAAACTCTTATTAAATCTGGATTGCAGTGCCAAAGGCAAGTTTTCCTTTAACCTGAGAGTTTTGCTTAATGTAAGCTACCTCTCAACCCCTTGCGAGCCAAGCTTGCAACACAATTCAAGCTTATAGTGAGCCTGTATCGTGGCCCAAGGGTGAAAGCTTCCCTTCACCAGAGAGTTTTTGCTTAAAGCAAGCAATCTCTTGCCTCCTCACGATGTTATTCAGGCTCATAGTAAGTCGGAATCGTGCTGCCAAAAGTGGAAGATAGCTTTTCATCTGAGAGTTGCGATGTGATCCAAGTTCACAGCTAGCCTGCATCATGATGCCAAAGGTGAGAGCAATCCTTTCACCTGAGAGTATTGCTTGAAAAAGTGATCTCTCAATGCCTCGCGATCCAGGCTCGCGGCACGTTCTAAAATCGAAGCGCTATCCGAATCACACAGCTGTGACATCTCCAAGTTGGGTAGAGGTAACGAGCCAGGCTTCCACACGTACTGCTTTGAGTCTGGTAGAGCTCACAAGCCAGGCTTGCAGACTTGTGGCTGATTGCAGTCCTGTGTGGGTTCGACGAATCTGTCACGTTCACCACTTTCAGCGTTCACATAACGAAATCGCAGGGCATTGCTCAACAGTCAAGGTGACCGCTTGGCTCACCCGAGCTCTTGCACTCTACTTGGTGTTCTTTGAGCTAAAAATCTAAGAGCTCAAGAGTTGGTTTATTTATTGAGAATGTTTGTGCCTGTGATAGCCAATTGTATGAAAGTATGTGTAAGCTATCCAGCATTCACATTTTAAAGAGGGTGTTTATTAAAACAAATTCTCGCTAGAGCCTGAGCCTCTGCTGCAGGGAAAGAGAGAAGGTTATTAGAAAATTTGAGTTTTTCCTTTTAAACTCTATCTTTTAAGATTACATTAAAAATCCCGGGTTTGCTTGTACCAATTCCCAAAAATTTCAAAACTTAACTCGTTTCAAAACTTAACTTGGTTATTCAGAAATCGTGGGCTTTGGGAAAATAGCAAATTGGTTTATACATGTATTTATCTCTCGTGAATTATACCCTAATTATGCATTTAGCTCCTAAGAGTAAGCGACTAGAATTCAGGGGCGGTTGTGTTGCACTTCCCTTCCCAGCGTAAAGAAACTGTAGAATGCAGCTCTTCAGTACAGTAGTACTGTACATTGGTAGTGCATTTGCATGGCCTTAACAAGGCAGCAGATCGATTCCCCAGTGGCCTCGTGTTTTTTAAGTTTCATCAAATGCCTTTAGTTTTCTTGAAATGTTTATGCATAGAGGCTTTTGTACAAGCTATTTTTCGCACATTAAAGCTATCTGCCTCGGTAAAGTAATCTCCAGCTCATGACACTCGAACGAAAGGAAATGAGAATTTTGTTTAAATGCAATCATTAAAGACCGTTCAGCGGGAGCTTCAATGGATTCTTACTGTATTCTGGTCTTTTCTCTTCCATTGGAAGAAATAGGGTTAGCCAGACCTTCATCGAGGACGAAGAAACTACATAAGTTGAGTGCTGTTGAATTTCCTTGAGCAACCTTCGATTGAAGTGTTTTAGCTCTTTCTGCTCATGATCCTGGTAAGAGAACATTGAAACGAAACCCCAAGGCAAACAGCTCTGAAATGGTTACACACAACCAATGATACAAACATCTCCAGAAAGTTTTCCACCATTGCTTGTTATTGCCAATTATTTATGAATTTCTTGTTATTTTAGTATTTCCCTCTAGTTTGCTCTAAGTAGAGCTATACTAGATGTACTGCTAGGGATTTCGGCATTCTTAAGAGTGGCATGACATAGTAAATGTACGCAAGTCACAGTTCTTTGCTCGAGTCGTGGTTTGTAACTGATCGCTCTCCTGTTCGCTATCAGTCACTTGTTTCTCGCCTATTGGTTGGTTGTATTCCCTCCCCTATCTGCTCGAGATCAATCGCACACCCTCTCACCTGCCTGCTAGTGCGCTCTCCTATGGAAGCATCTCCGCTAGCGCTCATTCATATTATTGGTCTTACCAGGGAGTTGGCCCCTCAATTTGTACTCATTCATCTAGCTTAGTGGATTCACACACTGGTGTGTTCCTATCTATTTGCACTCTAAGCTTGCTCACTAGTTTGCTTACGAGCTTCTGGTCATAATGAACTCTTGCTTCTTTACACCTGGATATGTAATACATAGGATAGAAAATAAAAACGCATGCAAGCACACTATTTCTGCGCCCCTTCAGCACAGTTCAATGACTGTTCCTAAATGAAGTGAAAGTATCCTGGTGAGATTGACTTTAACTGTGGCATTAGATCCCTGTCTTCCGGTGCATAGGCAATCAAGATTGTCAAGATGCATCTCCTTTGTTGAAAATTGAGATTGTCACCTATCGAGGTTGTGTACGGTCTGCCCATCACTGGAGCATTTTTCATCCAGGTAACCACCTTTTGATTCAGTTTCTCTTAGGAAAAAGTATTGTCCATTCAGAAGTGGTAGAAAACCCTTGTTTACCCTATTCAAAGGTGTCACGTCCCTTGGCGGGTCGTGGTGCAAATTCTTATTGCACGAATAGGGAGAGCAGTATATGAAGTAATATCTGTGGTAAAATTGGCTAGTGGTAACGAAAACACTTGGGAAAACTTTACAATGTTTATTGACAACAATTTTTCTGAAAAGCCAACCTTGTGACTACCTAACAATTTACAACTTAACATTAAGAAAATAACACTGATTAAAAAATAACTAAATGAACACTTTAACCAATTAATAATTAACAAGCATCACTTAAACAATAATAACAAAGTTTCCCAACGGGAAACCCCACACACTCAACGAGAGTCAATTAAAGATTAAACACCCAAATGGGTAATTACAATAACATTCCCCTATGGGAAACAACACACTCAACTACATAGAGTTAAATAAGATAATTAAACTAAAAAAAAAAAAAAAAAAAAAAAAAAAAAAAAAAAAAAAAAACACTTAAATACCTAGCCATATCACACACTTCGTGGCTGGAGAAAAACAACTCCCACACCTCCAAATAAGGTAGCGGCTCCACCGGCACACTACTACTATAGGGAGTACAGCTCATTAGGACTCCTCACCAAAGGGAGGGACATGGAGTCCCAACCCCAAAAACAAGGTGAATAATCTTGCCTACCTGGTAACTGACTCCCTACATATCACCACGAGCTCTAAGGCTCCCACAGCTGGTCATGACGAGGATGTGTTGACGGGGGTGCCTCTCCAGAGTCCTCCCCAAAGCCAGGATTTAATGCGTCGGCTCTGCAGACTCCAGAAGAGAGCATGCAGGAACAACAAAACACAGTAGGTGGCAGATATGCACCTGCATAAAGCCGTCAACGGTGGGTGGCGCAATCCTCAAAAAGGCTCAATCTAGCCAGCAGCTGCTATAGGTTCGGGAAGCCTTAAAACTCGACTGATCCCTTTAGCGAACGAGTTCCTCATTGGTAAACACCGGTGTTTGTTGCCATCCAAGGACTCGGAAAACACGGAAAAGAAACAAAGTGTTAAACTAGACACTTATAACTTAAAATGAGCGGGAAGGAGGTTAAACAGCTTTTCAACAGAAAAAAACTTTAGATTTACACTAATTTTACATAAAAAAATAAATGTAGAAACAAGGCTGATAAAAATCAAAATAAAAAATTACGTTAATCGATAATAAAAGGGATACAAAGAGGAAAGAGCAAAGACTCCATCAAGAAGGCTAAGAGATTAGCTGACTTCCTAAGGTCTTTTTGTAGGATAGATCCTGACAATGTCTCGTTTGTCACCTGGTAGGTGGAGGGGTTCCCCAATAGAGAGATTAGAATAAAGTTTTAATCCCCGACCCATTTTGGTACCTGCGGGGTTTGTCATTCGAATAGGAAGACAAGAAGCAGTAAGATTCCTCTTCAAAGGAGCAACCTCTCCCTGGGTGAGGACTCCCTTAACTCCGTAGGATGGGTATGGCTGTCTGCTGGTCCAGTTTGTACCAAGTCTGAGGGAACTAAGTCAGAGTCTTCCTTTCTATAGGCCTTGTCCCTGGTCAGGAGGGTTAACGACATTAGTGAACTCCTAGACCGCCGATTAAAGGCAGGAAAACATCGACAGACAGTCAGTGACATGCTCCCCAGGGTTCGAGACAACTAGAACTTCTCTATGAGAGCTAACTAAGGAGGTATCAAACAAGCTCAATATGCAGTATTGGCTCAGAAAGGTTCCCTGAAAGCAGGCTGATCATCTTCAATCCTGTCGCCTGCTTTTCTGAAGCAGAACTTCTATTACAGTATGTAAGAAATGATTGTCATCCCTCTCCTCTACCCTTTGACCCAGCTGTCTCTACCCTGGTCTAATCCTAGCCTCTCAACACATTATGTTCATGTCTCGAGAATCCTGTAACATTGAAGTCAAAGCTTCCTGGTTGGGCCATTGGGCAGGTACTTAAGGATACTTGACATCAAACTTAGACCTCTTAGAGGCAGATCACAGACCTACCAGTAACTCTGTTTGAGGCAAAAGCTGTGAAGTTTTGGTTCAATGGAGAAAATTGAATTAGGATTAGCTTTTTCCTCAAACAAGGACTCTTGAGAAACCTTCAGCCTTCCATCTCCAATAACTGTACTAGGCCATCACCTTCGTCTATACTAGATTCAGGAGACCAGTAGACGTAACCCAAGAACTACACCATGATAGTCTCTAAAACCTCCTTGATTCTGGTCAGCCGTTTTGCCAACAAAGGAGTCAGATTTAGAATCGCAGAGAAGGTAGAAGAGGTTCTTGAACATGCTAGAGCCTGCAATTTCCCCAGTCAATCACCAGTGGAACGATATCTGACAGAAAAATGAATGAAGTGGCAGTTTCATGCGGGCCAGAGCAGGGGATGGTGGATGTTTCAATTTGGATGCGGATTCCTGTACATGCTCACCAGCTCCTCCCCCTTCCCTCATTCCGGCTCCGACAACGTGGAATAGAGAAAGAATTTGCCCTTTAGTTGAAGGTGCAGACTGCTGCTGAAGGGCAATCTAGAAGTAATGAGAAGAGTCTCCGGGGTTCTTTAGCAGTCTTTTTTGTCAAAAAGGCCTCAGATGAATAAAGACCAGTAATGATCTCTCAGCCTTGAGCAAGCCATCAGACTCTATTCAGGATGAAAACATTGTAGACTTCAGTGGTAGAGTTTACATGAAAAATTTGGAAAGTGAATTCTCATATCTGCTGTCCGAAAATTTTCTTTCTAGCTGATCTTTGACCTCCACAAAGATTTAGCTAAAAGCTTACATGTGACAAAGAACAATGAACATTACCTGTAGCTAAGTCCAGTTGACCAGCTTGTATTGGGGTCAAGGTATCAAACTTTAGTTAACGATAGAGTTCAACTTTGGACTTTCAGGCAAAGTTACGCATGCTTGTGTTATCAGGATAAGAGATTATTTTTCCTTTTTTATCAGATAGCCAACCTCCTAAGCAGGTTGGTACAAACACGACAGTTGTGATGCTGAGTGGATTGATGCCTTTGTTTCATAGGGTGACATTGAGGCAGTGGTGGAACGGGAGCCCTGTGTGTTGGGACTCCTTCCTCCTCCACATATTCTCTCCTAAGGCACTTGCTCTTTGAGAGCAATAGCAGGTGAGCTTTATTTGGCAGCCTTGCTATCCAAATTGCATAAAGCACAGCAAAGACCATGTCTCCATTTGTCATTAGGGTTGGATGGTTAACAATTGTATATGACATACTCTTGGGTCTAGCTCCCACTCCCCTAACCCCTCTTGAATCCAAATTTATTCCACCCCTACTGTCGAGGTTCCACGTTGACAAGTTCACAGGTGGAACAATCTTGCATTTTCATGCTGGAAGCCCATGTATGTTTGTTCTCCAATCCTCTCCTGTCAGCTTTCCAGTAAGCCTTCACTGGGATGGAGGACAAATCCCTAACTCTCTCAGCTGAGCCGGTACTTTTTTCAGACAACGTTCCCTTGAAATGATCTCTGGCACAAGCAGAGGATGGAGCACCTGAGGATGCTAATGAATTGAAATCTTCCTTAGTTGTTGTATCAGAAAACATAGGATTGTATTGTACTGCTTCCTTATCATTCAGGAACCAATGAATTACACATGGTAACAGGAAAAATAAAGGCTTAGAGGGGAAGATAGAAGTTTAATCCATTTTTCCTCTACAAGCGCCTCCTTCCGCCTCCGATTCTCTTCTCTGAACGCTTCTCAGACGAGGAAGTAGTTGTATAAAGCTCATAGAGGCATTTCCCAAGAAGTTTCTTGGGACTTCCAGTGAGCATTTTCATTTCCTGGAGTGTCGACATACATTACTAGTTATCCAGTACTTTTGGGTTCGGACAAGGGATGATGATTCCGGTACAACAGCTACAGCTGTTTCCCCGGTTTTAGATGAATGGTCCTGGCAACAGTACTGCAAGCCAGATGAGGGTGAGCTTATGCAGGGATCTTCAGTGTTCCTGGTGTGGCATGGGAGGACCACCCTGTTCCTAAGGAATCCACATTAACTCTTCAGGAGGGAGTATTTGAAATACACTAACCAGTATCATTGCATCTGGTCGAGCACATTGGGAGCCCAGTATGATGGATAGCTCCTTTAATCAGCTGCAGTTGAACAGTCCCACCAGGGACAGAGAGCCAGCACTGTTGATCAGGTGAAATAGTTGTTACATCCATGCTCCTCATTCCTACTGAGATATAGGATGAAAGTCCTTGGTTTTAGAAAACTGCTCGCCTCTGCCAGGAAGGGAGTACATGTAATGGAACTTCCTTGACCATGGGTTTGGAGCTCTTTAAGCAGAGGAAGATCCTGCTTTGGCAATTAAGGGTGCTACACAGGTTCCTGGTGAGTAGTCCCTTGCTGACTCCTCACCATTGGCTTGTTATGGATAAGAAATATACTTCCTTTGTAATTCACTCACCTCCTCAGGAGGGGAGTAACAGAGCTAGCCCTGTGACTGTTTCCCCTTGGTTTGATTAACCAGTGCATGAGCCTAGTATTTCAGAGGCTACTGACATATACAGGCAGTAGGAAATGATCCATTCAGGGGAAGGTGGAATGTCTCCGTCTATTTTTCTGAATATTACTAGACTCGGAGGGATACTCAGTGGGGGTCATTATTTTAGATATATCCTGATCTGCTAGTTTCTTGGCTAAGTTCCTAGTGAAACATGACTTGGTCGGGCTCTTCTCTCTTGGTTGTGCTTGACAGTGTCCCCTTCTGTGAAGTTTCTGTATTTTACAGAGATATCTTGTTCAGCTTCATGAGGAATATGTCTATATCCGTGTGCCCCTCTTATCGCTGGGGATCATGGGTGGTATAAACATCAGTGATTTTTTGTACTAAAATAGAAGAATCGCAAGGTATTTGGTAACGAAGGATTGGAAGTGGATTATTAGTTAATAGCTATTTAATAGCATTGTTCATTGAAAAATATCTGTTCCAACACAGATACAAACCTTCGCTATTTATAGGGTACACGTATTACTTTCGGCAACGCTGAAAACCAGCCAAGAAAATTTTAGTGAGGGATAATTACCCCATCCGTTAGTTAGCGGGAGCGGGTTGGGGTAGACTGGCTACCTCACTCACTCACACCTGTCGGTTGAGTAACCACTTTTACTTTTGGCTCGGTTAAACAAATTGCCATGACTTTATTACCATTCCTTTTTCTTTTGTGTGTATCGTCCTGTGTTTGGTTATTGTCCCGCTATGTGGACATGTCCAGGTATTGAAGGCCGCCGCTGCGGTACCTTCATGTCGTCCGTGGAGTCAGACCCACACCCTTTATGCCCGGCTTGCCGGGGAAGTCAGTGTTCGCGGGACACCACCTGTTCCAAGTGTAGGGAGTGGCATGCCTCAAGGTGGAAGAGGTTTGCACGTTAGAAGACGACGACTAAACGCGAATCTTTGCTTTCGGGGTCTTCCTCGTAATCGAAAAAATCGCGGGCTTCTGCTTCCTCAATGCCCAAATCTCTGCCCGAAGCTAATTCTCGACCAGGCCCTTCCGGGTTACAGCCGAGCAGTAGCGCAGGGCTTGTGACTCCAGGTCAACCCTGTGGGATAGGCAAAGGTGGCGGCTCCCCTAGTGAGTCGGCTCCTTCCCTTCCCTCAGGGAACGCATGTTCCTTTCCAAATCTTGTGTCTTAGTGGCCATCGCTGGACGTCGATGGTCCCCCTTCAAAGGAAGTTCTCTTCGAACTCCTCCGAAGGGGAGCAGAGAGAAGGCGGTCATCTCCTTCCTCCACGTAGGCTGATCCTTCTTTTGTGGGCGTAGGCGCTGTTGCCCGTCTCAGGCCGAGAGTCTAGTTTTGACGCCGAGGAGTTAGCTAACCCACCAGGGGCGGTGGCAGGGCTCTCTTCAAGGCAAGCTTCCCCTTCAGGGAACATATCTCTCTTTTCGCGAGAGAAGATTGCCACTTTACAACGGCAATCTTCTTACACATTTGGTTCTTCCTCTAGGGGCGGAACGAGAACCTTGTTATAAGCGTAGTTCTCCTTTGGGTGAACTCTCCTCCCCTGCGGAGGAATTATCTGTAGACCTTGATCAGTCTCCCCCACGGGCGGAGTCTGTTGAACGTTCCTCTCCGGAGGTTTGTAGAGTGGAGGGGTGGGTAACCCCTCTCCACCCCGGACGTTCTCCTCCTCGGACGTTCTCCTCCTCGGGCTGTGAGGAGACGTCTTTTTCAACCTGCTGGTTCTCCTCACGTTGACCCTAAGGGGTCTCGTGACGATCACCCTTTGGGCTGGTGTGATCGTGAGTGAGTTCTCATGGCAGCAGGAGTCCTTCAGGTCTCCGTTGCGCTGAACCCTCGGGCTCTCGCGACTTGAAACTTTCATGTTTTCTGTTACGCTGAACCCTCGGGCTCTCATAACGATGGTAACGGTAAACCTCCGGGTTCTCGTACTGTCAGTCACGCTGACCCTTTGGGTTCTCGTACCATCAGTCACGCTGACCCTTTGGGTTCTCGTACCGTCAATCACGCTGACCCTTTGGGTTCTCGTACCGTCAGTCACGCTGACCCTTTGGGTTCTCGTGAAAGAGGAACCTCTGTTCCTCGTTACGTTGTTCCTTCGGGCTCTCGTAACCTGAGTTACGCTGAACTCTTGGGATCTCGTAACTTTAGTCACGCTAACACTTCGGTTTCTCATTGCACTGACTCCTCCGGGTCTCACAACACAGGCTACGTTGGGCCTTTGGTCCCTCGTACCCTTAGTCACGTTTATCCTCCGGGGTCTCGTGACAGAGAAACTTCAGTTTCCCGTGGCATTGATCCTTCGGGTTTGCGCAACACAGTTCAAGCTGAACTTTCGGGTTCTTGTGACCTTAGTCATTCTTTTTATGACAGAGTCTTCAAACTCTCGTTATGTTGATCGTTCTCGCTCACACAACGCAAGCTATTGTGAACCTTCAGGTGAGCTTAGCAGTGAGTTCTCTCACCAACCTGAGAGCTCTCGCGTGCATGACCAACTCGCACGGCCAAATTGGCGTGCACGACCGGATCGGCACGCACGATCCATTTGGCGCGCACGACCAATTTGGCGCACACGACCAATGTAGCGCGCACAACCAACTTGTCGCATGCAAACAAAATGGCGAACATGGCGCGCGGGTTCATCCCATGGCGCGCCATATGCGCGAACATGGTGTTGCTTGCCATGCTCATGAACAACCTGTTGCGCGCCATGCGCACTAACAACCTACTGCGCGCCATGTGTGCGAACAACCTTATGCGCGCCACG
Source organism: Palaemon carinicauda (assembly GCF_036898095.1). Taxonomy (NCBI): domain Eukaryota; kingdom Metazoa; phylum Arthropoda; class Malacostraca; order Decapoda; family Palaemonidae; genus Palaemon; species Palaemon carinicauda. The sequence goes on from NC_090739.1 coordinate 120,383,794, forward strand.
AGTGCGAAAAAGGTGGGGCGAGCACACGAACACCATTCCGCCCACCAACTATTCGAATCTTGACGCTCACAATCAGTCTCTCAAGACTCTTAGGCCTCAACAGAGACAACAGTTGCCTGTGCGACCAAGCCCAGATCCTATCCCTAAGGGTAGGCCTGTGCCAATCTTGCCTGTAGGGAAGTCTCCCTCAGACAAGATGGTTAGGAAACCTGCCCAGGTTCTTAAACCCAGGAAGCAGTGCCTTTCTAAGGACCTCCCCCTTAGTTCCTTGGGAGCCCGTGACCCCCCGTGGCCTAGTGCCTTATTCAATGTAATGTGCCAAGCCATAAAAGGAGTCGTTCCCCGCTCCCAGTCCTTAGGTGACATACCTAGGATCCCTTTATCGCCTCTTCTCTTCCCAGGGTCCTCTCCTCCTTCTGGTCCTAGGAGGAGTTCAGAAGATTCCGCACATGCTGGTCCTTCTGGCAAGGAGAGATGGTCATCCCCTTGCAAAAGACCTCTGGAGGAGAGTAGGCAAGAACCTCAGGGTAGCCCCCTGCAGTTCAAGACGCCACAGGCCAGACCAAAGGGGAAAAGGATTCGTCCTTTGCCCCCCAAGGAGGATATGGTTACTTCCTATGGAGACTCATTCCGTCCCTTACCATATGGCAATGGACTTACATTCCACCCGTAAGCCGACAGAGCCCTCTATTTCCTTTGGGGACAGAGGACCTTCGGCCTTGTGGAAGGGAACCGAAGGATTTGTTCACCATCCCAAAATCGTGGGCCAGGCTTCCTTCCTCACTGCCTCCCAGGCAGCCGGAAGCGAGCACCTCCTCGGCAGTCTCCCTATCCCCAGTCTATCCAGTTGACGACTTCGACTCACTCCAGGCTCCAATGGATGAGAGCTCGGACGTGGAAGGGCAGAGCGATCTCGAGGATAACGCTCAGGCAGCAGCCGCTAGCCCTAAGCTTACGGAGGATGAGAGGAAGGAGTCGGAACATGCCTTCTGGCAGGTCCTAGCCTGCATCCGTTCCATCAATGGACTACCAGGTCCATCGGCAGCAACTCTAGATGGAATAGAAACTACTGTATCCTTGACCAGTTCTACGGCACTCAGAAACCTCAGAGGACCAGTGCAGCTTTGCCCTGGTCAAAGGGGTTGAAGAGTGCCAAACAGAAGGCAGTGGCCTAGGCAACTGGGTCCACCACCTCTCTCCGCTCCAGCTCGTCCTCCAAGAGCCTACCTCCTCCACATGTGTTTCAGAGGAGGTACTACAAGATCCTCGGGGTACCTTCCAACGCTGCCCCCTCGACCACTCTATAGTGGCACTCCCGAAGGCTACTCCCTTTGAGAAACTTACGGGACTTCGTCTCCTTTTCGGCCTCTTGAAATCCTGAACCAGGAGAAGGTGGCGAAGTGCGCCATGCAGACTACTTCGTGGCTGGACTTCTGGTTAGGATCCTTAGGACAACTGATGTGGTCTAAGGACCTGTCTCGGGAGTCCTCCAGGAAGTCTTTGGAGACTTTCCTATTGTCTGGCACTCGGGCCATCGAGTTCCTCTCCCATCAGGTAGTGAACCTTTGGGCCAACACTATCCTGAAGAGGAGAGATGCCGTCATAGGCAAGTTCCATAGACATCTCCCTCAGGCCGAAGTAGCGAGACTGAGAAATGCTCCTTTCGAGAGCAATTCTTTGCTCCATCCCGAGGATGTTGAACGGGTTGCAGAGAGGTGAAGGAAGTCCAGCAAGGACTCTCATCCAAAAGGTCTTAACAGCTAGACCTTACCCCTCTCAGCCACAGTGGAAAGCACAGCAAAACCCGCAACCGAAAAGGGCTAGAGAACCAAAACAGCAGGGTAAAAAGGGTGCGAAGCAGGCCTTTCACAGCAAAAAGTCCTTTCGTGGAGGAAAGGGTAAGAAGGGATCTGGCCGAGGCCGGTCCCAATAGGACAGGTAATTCTCCCATTTGCCCACCTGTGGGGGGATGCCAGCAAAGCCACTGGCAGAGGTGGCATCACCACGGGGCCGAACCCTGGACGGTTGAGGTGATTCGTTCAGGGTATCGTATCCCGTTCACACTCTCTCCCTCCACTGACTCGAGTGCCGATTCCATTAAACTCCTGTGTGAAGGGATCCGCAGGGGATTTTGCCCTCAGGGCAGAAGTCCAATCCATGTTGGAGAAGGACGCTCTCCAGGAGGTCCTCGACGGGTCCCCAGGCTTTCACAGTCGACTCTTTCTTGTGAAAAAGGTGTCTGGAGACTGGAGACCAGTCATCGACCTCTCGGCCCTGAACAGGTTTGTCAAACAGACACCTTTCAGGATGGAGACGGCTGACACAGTCAGACAAGCGATAAGACCTCAGGACTTCATGTGCACTTTACAGTAGATCTAAAGGACGCATACTTCCAGATCCCAATTCACCCGTCTTCTAGGAAGTATCTGAGATTCATGTTCTATCGGAAGCATTACCAGCTCAGGGTACTGTGTTTCGGTCTTTCCACAGCACCCCAGTATTCATGAGAGTATTCGCCCTAGCATCATCTTGGGCTGATAGAGTTGGCATCCGTCTCCTAAGATACTTGGACGACTGGCTAATTCTAGCAGACTCGGAGGTGGCCCTTTTCCTCCACGGAGACGAGCTTCTGAGGTTTTGCCAGGATCTGGGGATTGTGGTAAACCTCGAGAAGTCTCACTTGCTCCCCTCTCAAGGACTGGTATACCTAGGCATGTGATTAGACACCCTAAGGCACAAAGAGTTTCCGTTAGACGAAAGGATCCAGAGACTGAGGGAGATAGCACAGGTCTTCCTTAGTCGGGAAGAGCTCCCGACGCAGTATTGGCTTCGCCTTCTCGGTCACCTCTCTTCCTTGACCCGGCTGATCCCCAACAGTCGCCTCAGGATGAGATCCCTCCAGTGGCGACTAAAATCCCAGTGGAACCAACACTCCGATTCCCGGGATCACCTAGTCCGCATAGGGCTAGAGGAACAGTCGGACCCCAGGTGGTGGCTGGCGGAGCCGAACCTCTGCAAATGGGTGGTCGATCTTCTCATCTCTCCCGCGGAATTGATGCTTTTTGCGGATGCATCAAAAGAATGGTGAGGGGGCTCACATGCTGCACCATTACATCTCCGGCCAATGGTCCAAATCAGAAAGGTACCAGCACATAAATCTCTTAGAGATGAGGGCAGCCTTTCTGGCGCTCAAAAAGTTCCACTAGGTCCTGGCAGGGCACTCCGTGGTGTTGATGAGCGAAAACACCACGGTAGTAGCTTATCTAAGCAAACAGGGCGGTACCTTTTCGCAGAAGCTGTACCATATTGAAGTATAGATACTCAGATGGGCAGAGGACAACTCGGTGACTATCAGCTCGCTTCATAATGGGCAAGCAGAATGTGCTGGCAGACAAGCTGAGCAGAGCAACTCAGATAGTTGGCGCCGAGTGGTCTTTGAATCCTCTGATAGCCAACAAAGTCCTGACTTTGTGGGGTTCCCCAACAGTGGATCTGTTCACAACTGCCCTGAATTTCAGGCTCCCGTTGTACTGCTCCCCAGTTCCAGATCCCCAAGCTCTTTGGCAAGATGCTTTCCAACAAAGTTGGATAAACCTGTACGCTTACGCGTTTCCCCCGTTCTATCTGATGAGAAAAGTCCTCAACTAGGTATGAGCAAGCAACAACTGGTGTGAATGAAAAGAATGTCTAGCTCCTTTCTTTCTTTCACCTTCTCCCCCCCTGGGGAAACAGCTCCACAAGACTGAAGCATAGCTCACCTCACCCCTCTGCAGGTAAGATTCATTTTCCTTGTGCATCCTGAGTATGAATAAATACTTTACGTCACCAATACCTCGTGAGGGAGGGTATTGGATATATCTTAGAACTCATGCTTATCCTCGAGTTCCTACGTAAAGACAAGCCACGAGTCTCTCTCACATAAGCTTCAATCATTGAGTTACCTTGTTACTACTATGATTTTAGTGAGGGTAGGGTTCCTACTAATTAGAACCCCGGGTCATGACCAAGGACAGTTGGTAGAACTTCCTCCCACCTAAGAGTAAGTCACCCTATAAATAGCGAAGGTTTGTATCTGTGTCGGAACAAATAACAAATTTGGAAACTGAGCATTCAGTGCACTCTTTAGTTTAAACACATACATTTTTCCATGTTCACTCACATGTGGATAAGGATTCACCATTACAGGTGGGCTCATCTAGTCTCTTCTACCTACTCATAATTGCTGTCTTCATTATTGAATGCCTGTATGATCCATGTCGCTCACCTGTTTGCGACCACCCAACATGCAGGCATTCCCATAGCAGTGAGAAGTCACCAGCATGTACTCAAATGTACATGCAAGCTTTGATAGAGGCGAGATTCTCAGATAAGGATATCATGCAAGGGGAGATCTTCACAAGCTAGGCAGTTGGTGCAAGGACATGATCATTGCCCACTCCATAATTTTCTTCTGCTCACCTTCTCGCGTATGCATTCTACAGACCATGTTGTATTTCTCCCAGGTTCCTTCCAATAGAATAGCATGAGCCCTTAAGCTGTACAGGGAATAGATCACCCAAAGAAGCCTCTACACTAAGAAACTAGAGTAAAAGCAATGACATTGAGGAAAACCACAGATCCTATAACCACCAACAAAGGTACCACATCTGTAGAGGCAGAAAACCTGGAGACAGAGTCCACCTTTGACAAGACCTTTGCCTGGATCATAAAGATAAACAACTTTGGTTAGGCATCAAAGAACCCTGTGAAGAGAGAGAAGACCTCTATCGAGGGGCACTTTGGTGGCCCATAAGATTCAAACTTTTAGAGCTTTCCTTGTCAGAACTTGCCGATGAGGTAATCTCAGAGCAAATATGTCGTACAAAATCTTGCCCCCAACCCTTTCCCATCTGTGGAGCTTTTATGTTCTTGAAGGATTGAGCCCTTCTCCTCTTCCAGTTGACATGGGGATGATGACACTAATCCCTGGTATTTCTGTGGAGTGATTGGACACTCTCTTTGCTCAAGTTTGCTGCAGTAGAACCCCTCTCATTGGTCAGTGGACAAGCAACTTCGTGGCTAGACAATTGGTCCAGTGCAATTTTACACTTTTCTTCTCAAAACTTAAGTAACTCTTAGAAAATGATGAATTTTCCAGGTACGTTCGTGTGCTTAGCCAAAGCTGATACTTTGTTGGCGCACCAGTCCCACAACCAGTGTACCAACAAGGGATTTAAATGCAGAGTAGTACTTATATGAATGCAAGTCGTCGTACGTTAATGAGTTTTTTTTTTTTTCCCCTTAGCCTCTTACAAGTAAGTTAGCGAGCTTTGTGGGCTCTACTTTCACATTGCTCATACTAAACGTGGGGACAGGCCCCATTCCCCTTCATCATTGAGCTTTTACCTAAAACAAAGAATCCATCTCTTCTTGATACCTGGATTCCTTCTTCTCAGATCTCGCGTCATAGAGATGCAACGATGATCTTGATCAGCTACTTCTTGGCTTTGTGATGGGTTCTTACCGCTACCTTAAAACGTACATAAAAAAAAGTTTGTCTTCACCTGGAGCTCGTCTCTGCTCATGAAGGAAGTGGTGGCTAAATATGATCTTCTCTTGGCTGAGGGATGTCATTGACTGTACTTATTTCCCATCCTTACTTCCTGTTCTCAGTAAAAACTCATGCTGTCAGGAGAGTAGCTACGACCCTGTTATGCTATAAGAATCTGTGGTGCAAGTACTCCAGCCAGGCATGTGGAAACAGATGATGTTTTCTGCCCATTGCCTGCGAGAAATTGCCCATAGGTCCATAGGAACCTTTTCGTTAGGAGCTGTAGTAGCTACATAACAGGTGATATAGCTGCCTGGGCTTTTTCACAGTACTCTTAACATCTGATCGAGGATGGAGGTTCTATTTTAGACTGGGATGAAAATGAAGATTGACTGCTCCTCTCCTTTCGCTGTCATCTCCTTTACTGGGACACTGCATCGGAGACCTTGTCAGCTGGAATAGATTTGTTTGCAGGTAATTCCTTCTTCACTGGCAGCTTTTCTATTACATGGTATAGAAGTGTCATTATTATTATTATTATTATTACTATCCAAGCTACAACCCTAGTTGGAAAAGCAAGATGCTATAAGCCCAGGGGCTCCAACAGGGAAAAATAGCCCAGTGACGAAAGGAAATAAGGAAATAAATAAATGAAGAGAACAAATTAACAATAAATCATTCTAAAATAAGAAACAACGTCAAAACAGACATGTCATATAATAAACTATCAACAACATCAAAAACAAATATGTCATAAATAAACTATAAAAAGACTATGTCCGCCTGGTCAACAAAAAAGCATTTGCTCCAACTTTGAACTTTTGAAGTTCTACTGATTCAACCACCCGATTAGGAAGATCATTCCACAACTTGGTCACAGCTGGAATAAAACTTCTAGAGTACTGCGTAGTATTGAGCCTCGTGATGGAGAAGGCCTGGCTATTAGAATTAACTGCCTGCCTAGTATTACGAACAGGATAGAATTGTCCAGGGAGATCTGAATGTAAAGGATGGTCAGAGTTGTGAAAAATCTTATGCAACATGCATAATGAACTAATTGAACGACGGTGCCAGAGATTAATATCTAGATCAGGAATAAGAAATTTAATAGACCGTAAGTTTCTGTCCAACAAATTAAGATGAGAATCAGCAGCTGAAGACCAGACAGGAGAACAATACTCAAAACAAGGTAGAATGAAAGAATTAAAACACTTCTTCAGAATAGATTGATCACCGAAAATCTTGAAAGACTTTCTCAATAAGCCTATTTTTTGTGAAATTGAAGAAGACACAGACCTTATATGTTTCTCAAAAGTAAATTTACTGTCGAGAATCACACCTAAAATTTTGAAAGAGTCATACATATTTAAAGAAACATTATCAATACTGAGATCCGGATGTTGAGGAACCACCGTCCTTGACCTACTTACAATCATACTTTGAGTTTTGTTAGGATTCAACTTCATACCCCATAATTTGCACCATGCACTGATTCTAGCTAAATCTCTATTAAGGGATTCACCAACCCTAGATCTACATTCAGGGGATGGAATTGATGCAAAGAGAGTAGCATCATCTGCATATGCAACAAGCTTGTTTTCTAGGCCAAACCACATGTCATGTGTATATAGTATAAAAAGTAATGGGCCAAGAACACTACCCTGTGGAACACCGGATATCACATTCCTATAATCACTATGGTGCCCATCAACAACAACTCTTTGAGATCTATTACTTAAAAAATCAATAATAATGCTAAGAAACGACCCACCCACTCCCAACTGTTTCAGTTTGAAAACAAGGGCCTCATGATTAACACGGTCAAAGGCAGCACTAAAATCAAGGCCAGTCATACGAACTTCCCGACCACAATCAAGGGATTTCTGTACAGCATTGGAGATTGTAAGAAGGGCATCACATGCTCCAAGGCCTTTACGAAAACCAAATTGAAAACTAGGGAGTAGATGATTACCTTCAGCAAACCTATTAAGACGTTTTGCCAGAAGACGTTCAAAAACTTTAGATAATATGGGAGTTATGGAAATTGGGCGGTAATCAGTGGGACTTGAGCTACCACAAACACATTTACATAGAGGAGTAACATTACCAATTCTCCAACTAGTGCTAAAAGCTCCTCTTCTTGCTAACTTGCGCAAAATAACAGATAACTTTGGAGCTAAGAAATCTGCTGTCTTTATAAAAAACAAAGGAAAAATACCATTTGGGTCTACACCTCCATAAGCATCAAGGTCCATCAACAGAGCTTTAATCTCACGAGATCGAAAAGCTAAACTAGTTAGTTTAGCCTCAGGAAAACAGGAATGAGGAAGTTCAAGTTTTTCATTACTCTGTTTACTGTCAAAAACATCAGCCAAAAGGGTTGCCTTTTCCTTTGGACAGTGAGTGACTGAGCCATCTGGTTTAAGTAAAGGAGGAACTGTTGCATCTACACCAAAGAGTGCAGATTTAAGGGTAGACCACCATTTATGTTCCTGAGTTGTACCAGAAAGGGTTTCTTTTATGGTTAAATTGTACTCCTTTTCAGTTGAGGCATAAACTCTCTGAGCAAAAGCTCGAAGCTGAGTATAGTTGTTCCAGGTCAAATCTGATCTGTTACCCTTCCAAAGTTGATAGGCCTCCTGCTTCTCCAAAAAAGCACGTCTACAATCATCATTGAACCACGGTTTGTCCTTCACTCGGTACCTTAGCACACGAGAAGGGATACGCCTATCAATTATGTTGACTAGATTCTCATTCAAAGGGACAACAGGATCTACACTATTATATAATTGTGACCAATTCAAGCACAAAAGATCATGTAAAATCCCAGTCCAGTCTGCTTGGGATTTCATATAAATTTTACAAGAATATGATATATCAGGGACAGGCTGCTCAGTCTTCACTAATAATGAAATCAAGGCATGATCAGATGTCCCGACTGGAGAACCAACCTTACCAGTTATAACGCCAGGGGAGTCGGTGTATACGAGGTCCAAGCAATTACCAGACCTGTGAGTAGCTTCATTTATGATTTGCTCACAGCCTGATTCAGAGGCAAAGTCTAAAGCTCTTAAGCCATGGCGATCGGTAGGAGAGACAGAACTTAACCACTCCCTATGGTGAGCATTAAAATCACCAACAAAGACAAAAGAAGCCTTTCTATCATCTTCTTGTATCTTAGCCATAATGGTAAGAAGACAATCGAAGATAGAATCATCCATGTCTGGATTCCGGTAGATCGAACATAAATAAAAGTTGCTATGCCTGCCACAAACTTTTATTACCTGAATCTCATGACATCCACATTGATAGCAGGACTTATGAGAAGCAGGGTACTCGGTCCTAATATACACCGCCATTCCCCTGGCCCTAGGGATGGCATCACGTTTCAACATTATTGGCTTCTTAAAACCAGTTATAAGGAGCTCAGATGAGTGCCTCATATTAGAAACCAAAGTTTCTGAGCACAAAAGAATATCATACTGTCTGGACGCAAAGAGGGGGAGTGTGTAATAACCAGGCAAACCCATTATTATATATAGACCACAGGGTGTGAACTAAGCAAAGCCATTAGGATACATATGCTGCTTGGTTGGAGCCAGGTAAACTTATCAACATGTACATGTCTCAGCGTTGCAACACGGACTTTCTGCTCTGTGTTCTTTACTGCATGCGTTGTGAACCTACTGGTATAGTCACACCACTGGTGCATGAGGTGTAAGAAACATGAACTCTCACTACCTACAAGGTCCAAGTTTAGAAATCCTGGTATTGGTTTTTCAGCTGATTGGAATAGGAACTTCCACCTAACGGCGAGTCCCCTATGTCAAGGCCAGAATTTGTATTTGTACTGGAACAAATAAATTTGGAGACAATTCATATTTTCCTTAACTAATCAAACCTAACGAGGCTGTTCTTATTAGCACAACACCAAAGGATTTGTAATGCTTACTCACCAGAATGCATGAAATATCACGAGAGGTTGGATTCAAGTTAAATAGAAGAAACACACATGGTGAGAATGGAATATGTATTGGAAGATGAAATGTCAAGGGAATTATACAGGGTGTCTACAGTAGAGTTTGAGTTTAATGAAAGATTGAAAAAAGCAAATAGGACAATGGCTAGGTTAAGCAAATTGTGGAAATCTGATGGCCTGATATTATATATAAAATTCAGGCTATATATCAGTTTAGTGAGATTAGTATTATTCTATGGACATGAGTCATACCCCAGTGAGGAAAGGAAAAAAGGAAAAATAAAATATTCTGAGAAGAGTAACAACATTAAAATAAATATCTCCTATATAAACTACATAAACTAAAAAAAAAAAAAAACGATTGGAAGAGAAATTAGATCGAATAGTGTGCCCGAGTGTACCCTCAAGCAGGAGAACTCAAACCCAAGACAGTGGAAGACCATGCTTCAGAGGCTATGGCACTACTCAAGACTAGATAACAATGGTTTGAATTTGGAGTCTCCTCCTAGAAGAGTTGCTTACCATAGCTAAAGTGTTTCTTGTACCCATAGTAGGAGGAAAGTACCCACTGAACAATTACAGTGCAGTAACCACTTGGGTGAAGAAAAATTGTTTTGTAATCTCAGTGTTGCCAGGTGTATGCGGACAAAGGTGAATATGTAAAGAATAGGCCAGACTATTCGGTTTATGTGTAGGCAAAGGGAAAATGAACCGTGACCAGAGAGGAGCCGCCAATGTAGTACTATCTGGTCAGTCAAAAAACGCCATAACACTCTATTGGTAGTATCTCAATGGGCGGCTGGTGCCCTGGCTAACCTACTACCTCATATTAAACAGATTTTGTAGGTTTGAGAACAAACCCCTTAAAAGAATGTTTGGAGTTAAATGGCAAGACAGGATTAGAAATGAAACTACTTGAGTGCCATATGTGGACGAGATCATAGCTAGGGGTAGATGGAGATGGTTTGCGCATGCTTTTTGCACTCTCCAATTAAGATTAGTTCACCAAACTTTTAACTGAGCTCCACAAGCCACTGGAAGAGTTGGAAGACCCAGGCCTACATGGCTGAGGACTATTAAGTGTGAAGTAGATGATGATTGGAGAAGTATTGAATTAAAAGCTCAAGATGAGATGACTGGTGAGATCTAACCGAGGCCCTTTGCATCCATAGGCGTAGGAGGAGATGATGATGAATCAGACCTGAGTCCTTTACTCATACTTTCCCACCAGCACCAACCCTTTAGAAAGTTCTAGCTGCAATCAAAGTGTCTACTCGGTGAGCAAGCTAGAGGGGTGGCACTTCCGTACCCGTCCACCTGTATACACCTGGCTAATTAAAAGTTTTAACGGTCATATTCTTCATTTTCAGTTATCTATATATAGATGCCTCGGGTTTATATAGTTAGGTAAACTATGAATTATCTCAAATATTAACTTTTAGTTAGGATGTGTTCACTTGACCACGCAGTGGCAACAGGCAAGCATAGTTGCCAAACAGTGAGTGGTGATGATGTTAGAAGCACGAAAGCTAAAACCAAGCGTATGAATTTAGCATTAAACAATTGCCAAAAGGTCTAGCTTAGCCCAATTGTCATTCGATTATTCAAGTGAAGAATTTCCTTAAAACGATGTAGGAGGTAATACTTTAACACTTTACCAGATATATTTTCAGTTGTAATATTTGCTATTATAAATGTCATGGACATGTCTAGTTTGTTATTATTTCCACTTAGATATTTAATGAATTAGAATATTCTATATTTTTTATAACTTCTTATGCAGATTTTACTGAAAAGTAGTCTTTATATTGAAGTCCACAGTAAAATGTTTGAATATAGACTGATTTATCTGTACAATTAACATCTTTTATTTATTTTTCAGACTAGAGTCATCAAGAGAGATTATTTACAGCCTCCTGTTCAAAACTGGAAATTAAACTGCAAATATGAGATGGTGAATGAAATATTCCTGTTGACATGAAGATAAGACAGCAAATAATCGGCCATTTCTTAAAAAAAAAAAAATCCAGAATGTTTCAGGGAAAGACAGAATAATCAAACTTTTCTATAGTATTAAGATACCCTTACGAGAAATATTATTGTACAGTATTACAAATATCTTGAATCAGTTGTCCCAAGTTATTGAGATATTAGGGAGTTGTGGCTTGCAATGGTCACTCCATTTATAGCCCATACTTTCTGTAGCAATCACTAACTGAAGGTGAAGTTAAAACGGGATAAGTTATAGTAAATAAGTAGTATGAATTTGTTCTCACACTAATAAAAACTTTTGTTCTTTGCATAAGAGAAGATATAACTGCACAAGCTGGCACATGGCTATAAAAACTTTTTATCAAGGTGTCAATAATCATTCTAGTTGTTACCAGTATTAGTGGGAAATCCCCAAACCTTACGTCACTCACTACTAATCCACTTTGATTTAAGCCGTGGTTGAGAGTTGACGTATCTCATGGTTGTAACTGGCATTGGCTGAAGTTGCAAACTTCTCCCCTTCTCTTTATCAGGTCTGAATCAGTGTGCGTGTGTTTGAGGAATGCATTGCATGAGAGTTTGTCTAAGCATGGCGGACTGCTCTTGCAGAACGATTATGTGCTAAGTTAAGATAGATCCTCACTGACTTTGCCCTTCATGCCAAGGATACTTCTGTATGGAGGCCTCTCCATGTGACGAGTGTTGAGAGTGACCTCCCTTGTAGTTGGAGTGGAGCGACAGGAGGAAGTAGTAATCTGAAAGGGATTCTTCACATTAGGTCTCTCTCTCTCTCTCTCTCTCTCTCTCTCTCTCTCTCTCTCTCTCTCTCTCTCTCTCTCTCTCATATAGCTGTTTAACCCTTGGACTCTCTCTCAGTTATGGCTGTTTAACCTTTGGACAACCTTTGAGTCAGGAAGCTCTTCTCCTTTCACCTAGTGAAACAGAATCCTTCATCAAGTGGGGAGCATGCATCTCAAGAGACTGCTTGTTTTGTGGCCATCCTTAGGGCTTGTAGGCTCACCTAAGGAGGTATTGGTTCATGGGACACAACAGGACAGTATTTCTGCTCTTGCCAGGGTTGATTTCAGTACTTCCCTTTTCAGAGGCAACAGGAGGGAATCCCTTCTGCTCAGTCACGTGCACCCAGAATATTCATCTTCCGCAGAAGATGCTCTCCCACTTGAGGATCTGCTGGGTAGTGTTCATGAGAACTCTCCCTCAGCAAGCTCTCCCCTGGGGAGAGACTGCTCTGCCCCCATCCTTCTGAGCTTGTTTAAAGGTTTAAAGACCACTCATGAATGGCAGAGGCAAGGGACAGTGACATTACCCTATCAAGCAGGACAGTGCCCTAGAGACTGACCATATATATACATATGATCAATGCCCAAGCCCCTCTCCACCCAAGCTGGGACCAAGGAAGGCCAGGCAATGGCTGCTGATGACTCAGCTGATAGACCTATAGGTTACCCCAAACCCCACATCCTTAGCTCACAGGAATGGTAAGTTTGCAGCGATCAAATAAACTTAACGAGTTTGAGCGGAACTCGAACCCCAGACTGGTGTTCACCAGTCAGGGACGTTACCACATCAGCCACCACAACCCTAAGATCCAGGGTATATTCATCAAAGTGGTTGAATTTCTGACTCGGAGGCCAAAAAGCTCCAGTGGTAAAACTGAGACGAACATATGCAGGATGGGAGTTGTCAGAACCGAACTCGCTGAAACCCTCTTCACATTCCATTTCATCAACAGCTATCGAAGGACATGAAGGGCAGTATTTCTTCCCTCCTGCGGCCTCACAGTGATAAGGTAAGCCCGGCGATGAAACGGCAAGCAAGATTGACATTGTGAGCGTTAGGAGAGCATGGGAAGGCATTCCTGGAACAGTAATATTCCTAACCTTTAGAAACCTTCAGCAAGACACCCTCGCTAGTATGAAAGGCCATCTACTCCTGGGAGTCCAGCTACCCTGGTAGCTCAAAAGCGACGGCAAGATTTGTCGCTAGGGAATTTTAGCCCTGGAGCTGACCTTGCCAGAGCCCACAGGTGATTGTGTTTGTGATTCTTCTGGAACCCAGTGTGCAGCTTATCTTGCCTTTTTTTTTTTTTTTTTGTTTACTCCTTTAAATTTTCCCTTATTTTTTTTTCTTTTTTTGTTCTATTAGATTATTCCCGGTCACTAATTTAAATGGACAATTTATCTAATACACCGTATATGGTTGGGTACATATGAATGAATGCTTGCCAATTAGCAATTAACTTGGTAATTTTTTTTAATCTTTAAGACCCTTCTTATTGTATCTTTTCAGGACACTCATAAGAAAACATTACCTTTGGCCCTTACAAAAAGTGACCGTAGAAGGTATAATCTTTCTGTTGCAAGTAATATTGCGTGTGAGAGATGGTGTTACACACCTTCTCCTATTTTGAAAATAATGAGGCTCACGACTGTAGTGTCTGACCCTTACTGTGTTTTCACGTGTTTGCCGTATACTACTATTCTTTTATTTCGCTTGTCTTGCATATGCAGATTTCTATATAGATTTCAATTGTAATTGTAAATTACCTATTGCAAATCATGGGTAATTTTATCCTTTATTGTTACAAAGAGAAAATATATCGAAGAATTTGCACTAGAGGAAGAGTTTCACGTTGTAGTATCTGTTTCCTTGGTTGATAGTTTCGATAAGACAACGATAATCACAACAACATACCTTTGTTGGAAGATACAATTATATATATATATATATATATATATATATATATATATATATATATATATGTATATATATATATATATATATATATATATATATATATATATATATATATATATATATATATATATATATATATGCAGGACAGAAATAATATCGGATTTGTGTTTGCGTATGCAATGATAAATTATCTTAAACCATAGTTTAATATATATCAGAATGTTTTATATATTATTGGTTTATATCAGAAACTACCGCATCTGGTTATAGCCTTTTTTCGGGCTTTTAATTAAGAACATTTCACCAATTCGCATATCAACAGCAATGTCCCAAAAACTTGAGAAAGACTAAAAAGGTTAAAATTTTTCCTTATTCGTGAAAATTTGTTTCATATCGTTTTCTTGGAAGCATTACTACTTGAGAACCCCGGCCGGCATATCCCACCATCTCTTAAAGTACATTTTCGAATGGAAGAGAAGTTATCGGCCACATTCCTTGTTTATTAAGTATGGTGTGGATGCTGCGTGATTTCCAAGGGTTGCACACTCCCTGAAGCGGAATGAAGATGCTTTTAACATATGTGAAATTTACCTTATTTGTTTGTTATAGTGATTACGTGAAGCCATATTGTGATGGAAAGTGGAATTGCTATTCGTTGAACCTGAGGTGAATAATAATTCTGTTACATTGTATTTAACCCTTTTACTGCCATTGGCGATTTAGTCAAAATTTGGAAAAGGAAACTCTATTTCATAATCGCCCAACCTATAGAAAGATGGTATTCAATAGAAAAGGTAGGATTTGTGGGGTCTTGAAAGATATCACTACATCAAAAGTTTCATTGAAATCACCACTTGTAATGAAAGGGTTAATCTTACACCCAAATAATTTTGATTAACATTGCATATGTTCTACAGATGTATTTTATATGCCATGTAATAATATAATCCCGAAAGGATATATTCTTTATATGATAGAATAGTCAATTCTTATCTAAAATAGGAAATATATCATTACCATTCATTACCATTTTCATTTAAATATTGCTGCATCATCTTTCTAAGTATACATTGGCTATAACAGTCTCTTTACTGGACAAATATGATTATTCTAAGTGTCTCTCTAAATCACTTCAATATCCTCTGCATATGAACACATCGATTAAGAGTCAAATCATCAGATTTAAATCACGAGAGAGAGAGAGAGAGAGAGAGAGAAATTATTTTATTTCCATCAGTAAATCCGCTATCCAGTGAGTTTAATACCATTCTACCAAGGGCTAATGGAATCTGAATCCTAGCGGTAGCACTATTTTTTCTCATTACTTTTTTTCCCTTTGGAATTTGTTACCTTGCGGTATTTTTATTCTGATTATTAGGTGATTTAGTGCTTTATTGGGGAAATTGCTTTATCATTTTTCTAAAGACACGTTTGATACCCAAAAAAGGAAAATAATGGTAAGTAAAAGCAAATAAGAAAAAAAGAAATTAATTATATCATGAAATTAATTGCATGGAGCAAAAGTTAGATATTGAGTAAAAGCTGTACAACACCCCTCCACCCCCCCCCCCCAAAAAATAATCCTAACTCAGTCAAGTGATAAATGGAGCAAGTAAATTGTCCATTGTATCAACGAGTGACGTCGACAAACTCTCATCATTTATAAGGGAATTGTGAAATGTCCATCACAGCATTTGACAAATGTGATGTTGCGTTGTCATTCGCACTGGGAAATTAATGGTATTTCATCGAAAAATATTTCATGGATTCTTCCTGTGCTATCACGTCAATTAAATCAAGATGAAGTTTATGTATTTGCAATCCTGTAACAACACTGAATAGGAGTTTTTCTTTTTTTTTTGTGTGTGTGCAGAGTTTAATGATGCGTTTTCAAGCTCTAGATTATCTTAGATAAGTACTTTACATGGTTATTTAAATACGAAAAAAATTTTAAAGATTTAATTACTGTGTTATCTACGAATTTTAAAGTAACTGTCTAACATCATATATAATCGATTAATATAGATGAAAACATTTATATATATAATATATATATAAATAAATAAATTGATATATATATATATATATATATATATATATATATATATATATATATATATATATATATGTATATAGTGTATATATATTCATATATATATATATGTATATATATATATATATATATATATATATATATATATATATGCATATATATATATGTGTATATATACATATATATATTCCCAGGAAACCGTGAGTGAGGAGATTAAGTAAGAATTATCTACCTCTGTGAGTGTATCTATATTCTTTACTTATATTGATGTATTATATATCTCTAAAAAACATTGAAACATAAAGTCATATCATGAACAGTTCGGGTATAGATAACCTACTGTTGAGATCAAGTATCAGCTCTGGAACGACATTTATTTGATAGGGAAGATCCCTTCCTTTGGATCAGAATTGAACTGAGCTTTTGTGTTGCTGATAAACTGCGAGTTATTTCCCTTTGTTACCGTGACGAATTTTGCTGTTCTGTTTTACACTGGTAATTCAAACCTTGCTTGACAGTTCGGTAAAGTATCGATAATACTTACCTTAAATACAAATGTGATCTACAAAATGATATAAAATCAGTCCTGGAAGTTGATGGATATTATAAAAAGAACGAATGCATTATATCTTAGGAAAATGATCATATATCTTATTGCTAGATGGTAACTTGTGCAATTCACAATCTGAAAGTTTAACCTCGAGCCATGATCCTCCTTGGATAGATACCAAATGACTTAATATAATATCCAGTAGCTTAAGATAGTTCCCAGTGGCTAAAAATAATGCCCAATGGCTAAAGAAAATACACAATGGCTAAATATAATATCCAATGGATAAAGTAAATACCCAATGACTAAAGATGGTACCAAATGGTTAAAGATAATTTCCAATGGCTAAAGAAAATACCTAATAGCTACTAAAGATAATACCCAATGGCTTAAGAAAATACCAGGTTGCATCCAGATTCCTTAGGAATCCATTATTATTATTATTATTATTATTATTATTATTATTATTATTATTATTATTCCATACTTTTACAAGCAAAGCTATTTCAAGTAAATATAATTCACCAAAAGTTTGATATTAAATGAAGAAACCGTAAGAATAACGCTGTACATGAAGAGATATAAACTCTTCCTCATCTGAAAAAATCCAGCCGTGAAAATATCCATTGAAGATAAGAAATATTTCGGATGCAAGAAAATACAAGGCCACGTTCAAAGAGTTGGTCCTATTGTTTGGAAATGATGTGAATCAACATCCATTGTTTGCTCCCTAATCATGGAATCTAAGCTAATTTGCTATTGTGCTGGTAGCTGCAAAGATTACCAGTGTTTGCCGGCTCCTGTTTATTTCTGTTTTCTGCATGCATTCCTTATGATACTCTATGAAATGGCAATTATTAATGTTATAAGTGCTGTTAGGGAAAATAATATTTGATTGGAATAATTGTATAGGATTCTAAAAGTAGATATTATAAATGAGGACTAATATGTGTATTACTTTCGAACCTTCTTCTTTCATTCGAAATAATTTTGTAACATCGGTCTTGATGTCTCTTCCCACATTTACTAAGAAATATTACCATGAACCGAATCAAATTCGACAATAACTACTTTAATCCCTCCGCCATAAATAAAAATAAAACGTCTGGTCTCATTTGGCTAACAAATTGCACTTTGCATACTTTGTTTTAGTCAAGTCAATAGTAATAAGCTTTATCTATTAGACATTATTTATTTGTATTCTATGGTTATAATTTTCCTCTTATAATCTTTCTAACACATTTTGAAATTTCCTTGTTTCTAGAATCTATGCATTCATGTATGATAGACTAGATCTTCTTTTTTTTTTTTTTTTTTTATCCGCAAACATAGATTCCCTGATTTTCATATTTGCAAATATCCGTCGTCGCGCTGTTGTAAAATTGCAATTAATGCGAATGCTTAGAGGTTTTCTAATTAAATGTGATTAAACAAAATATATGTTTGAAAAAAAAATTTATTATTTTTCTGAAGTATGCTCGTAAAATAACTTTATTTGCTTAAATATTTTCTTTATTTCATTAGTTAGTAGTCTGTTATTTAGATATTCATTCTAGAAAAAACTAAAAAGCCTAAAGAACAATTTTCCTTCAAGGATATGAAGTGAAATAACTATCCATATCAGTCTAACAGCTTCAGTTTTTGTGACAAACATATTTCCTTCCATTATCAAAGCGTCTCATCACAGAAGAGCAAATCTATTATTCATTCATATTTGTAGATATGACCAGACGAGACTTTATAAATGTCAAAGTTCCCCAACGTGTAATACCAATAATTAACTTTTTCTATATATATATATATATATATATATATGTATATATATATGTATATGTATATATATATATATATATACATATATATATATATGTATATGTATATATATGTATATATATATATATATATACATATATATATATATATATGTATATATATATGTATATATATATATATATATATATATATATATATATATATATATACACACACATATATATATATATATATATATGTATATATATGTATATATATATATATATATATATATATATATATATATATATATATACATAATATATATATATATGATATATATATATAATATATATATATATATATATATTATATATATATATATATATATATATTATATATATATATATATATATATATGTATATATATATATATATATATATATATATATATATATATATATATATATATATACATATATATGTATTTACATATATATATATATATATATATACATTATATATATATGTATATATATACATATATATATATATATATATATATACACATTATATATATATGTATATATATACATATATATATATATACATTATATATATATATATATATGTATATATATATATATATATATATATATTATTAAGACAAACATCCAGCTTAGACGAGGTTAGAATTTTTTCAATTAATGTTTTCCCCATCCGCTCGTATTCCATCAGTAATAGAAAGAAATTGTTAACATGAGAAATAGGTAACTAAATGCGAAATCAATTATTACTGATTGATGTGCAAATATCATTTATGCAATAAAAAATATTGGTAAATTACGTTTTCTTAATCCACCGTAGCTCAGCAATTAAGGTTCAGTTCACTTCCTGCTTTCCGGTTTTTTTTTAGGTGTGGCTGTATTTTATATTATTGGTTATATAAGAAACGCAAAATTTAATAAAAGAAAATGATTTTCCTTGCTTTTTTATATGGATGTTATTTTATATTAGTTATTATCTTAAAAAGGCAAAATTATGTAAAGAAATATTTTCCCTTGGTTTTTAAATGGCTTTTCTTTGAGATTAGTTGTTATTTAAGAAAGAGAAAATTATATAACAGAATTTCTTGTCACATCCAGTAGACTGATACATTTTTTTTCCTAAACTGAAAAATCCACCATTTGTTTTTAGATGGATGTTATAAAAATAAATAATACATGAAAAATTTATAAAGTCACAAAAATTATTGTAAATCAAACCGGCAAAAAAAGTACACAAGAAAGAAAATAATTTCGGTTTTGGATTTTTTTGCGTCCAGTCTCTCTCTCTCTCTCTCTCCTCTCTCTCTCTCTCTCTCTCTCTCTCTCTCTGGCTAAGAGGGGTCATGTAAATAACAAATGGTAAATAATTTTGTTTCAATGGTTTGAGATTATTCATTCATTCCTGAAATTCATCACGTTTATGTTTCTGGTTTCCCTTGTAATTTGTCGAAGAATTTATCTAAATGGTTATTGAAAGTTGTTTATGTTATAATTGTTGAATATCCCCAATAATTCTGGTAGCATGAGAATTCCATGCGGTTTTCAAAGTTAGCGTATATGTTTATATTTAACTGTGTTTAATTTGAGTTTGTCACGACAGGGATTTACAATCACTCATGTCGTGAACATTTAAATACAGAACGGTAAACATGATACACCTGTGAGATGGAAATGTCTGCGAAAACCCAGTAGCAGTTAATTCTGATATGTCTCTACTTCTATACCTTTGAGTTCTGTTTTAGTTTTCTTAATTGGGATATTGATAAGTGTTATCTATACATATTTCACAATATACATTGCCCATACCTAAACACTACCTTTTTTTCTTTTGCTTTCGAGAGTATTGGACCATAAAATATAAAAGTTGGATAAATCTTATTTTGTCATAATCTTAGTATATCTGAAATTTATCAAACATCATCTCTGAATATATGAGAAGCTCGCCACTTATTATTGGGTTTAATTTAATTTAGTTATCCATTAAGAATTTATCGGCATTCCAAAACTGTTGATTATCGTTTTTTTGTACCATGCCTGACGCTCCTGCAGCCTTCCTTGTCCCACAAAAAGCCCATAGAGGCCTAATTGACTTTCTATCATCCCCAGTTACTCAGGATATGAGTCCCAGAGGTGTCGTTAAGGAAATTAGTGCCATAAAAAGGAAGAAACCTTTAAAAAAATCCCTTTCTTATCTCATCTTTTCATTCTCTGGTAAGCAGAAAGTGGGTATTAGGTTGTAACCTATTCTTATATTCTTATTCTTTACCCAAGCTTTAGATTTAAATCCATATCATATTCTAACCTTTATTTTATCTATTACTTAAGTTTAGCGATCATCCATAACCTCTTTTTAAGTGACGTAATATGAAGACCACCACTCACTAACAATAATACTACCTTCAAACTCGGAACATTTAGTTTGATAATTTGGACGTCATCCGTCTTCATTAGGACGCTTGAATTTACAATAACGGTCACCTTTTGAAAAAGTCTCTCATAAGGAATATCAACAATGGAATTATGCCATGATTAAATTGAAATTATGCATTTCTGAGTGAATGTCATTTCATAATTTTGGAGGTGGCGTGCACATTTACCTAAGTAGGCTAAACACACACGCACAAACACATACACACACAATATATATATATATATATATATATTTGTATATATATATGTACATATATATATATATATATATATATATTTGTATATATATGTACATATATATTTATATATATATATATATATATATATATATGTAACTGCATGTATGCTTGTATGTATGTATATAGATATATGTGTGTGCACACACGTATGTAAAGGTATGTATATATTCCTTGTGAGTTTATATTTAAATATATATATATATATATATATATATATATATATGTAAAAGTACAAATATATACACACATGTATGTATGTGTATATACACACATACATGCAGAGAGAGAGAGAGAGAGAGAGAGAGAGAGAGAGAGAGAGAGAGAGAGAGAGAGAGAGAGAGAGAGAGAGTTTCTCATGTAAACTCTTCTACATTTCCTTCTCTTAATAATCTGGTATTGTATTTTATTCTTAGTTGTTTGCTACACATCCTAGCTCTGTCGTATTCATTCTAATGTTCCATTGCTTATACACAAACTATCAATCTTTAGCAATAAAATATAAGACTGGAAATAAAACATCCCTCGATTGTTCCTTCAGCAGAAATTTAAACCAAGGTCTGTTAAAATACACTCATTAGTTCAATTTTCTTCCTGTGATTCTCTATGAGATCTCGATGAGCAACAGTTGACCAATTTGAAGAAGAAAAAAAAAGAAGAATCTTATGAAAGAAAAGACAGGCATATTGTATCCCTCCTTTTGATTGAAGAAAAGTTTTTGATTTTTGGAATTCCTCACAAAGATGTATTTTCAATACCTGTTGTGTCTCCTCCGTTTTTATTTAATGTAATAGTTAAAGATGAGAAAAATATAAGGTATGGTGTTCCAAACAAATTTTAGTTTATTTGTAGTTAGCAGAATAAGCATATGCAAAAGACTTTCGTAAACTTTTGATATTATTTATGAATATGCTAAAAAATTGATCGTGTTGTAGATAACCGCACGCGACAATATTAGTTGTGGGAAAGTGTATCTCATAAATTAGTTGATTATGGTCATGTTTCAAAAAACAAAAAATCCTCTCTGAATTAAACCTTATTGATATAAGAGAAAATGAAAACGAATTTAAATGCGTGTTGAAGAGAAATAAGCCAAAAAACATATGGGATGAGAATAATAGTTATTGGAGCAAAATGGCTGGTTATACCCGGCACGGAAAATAACGTAAAAAGAGACTTTTAATTGAAATAAATCCACAAAACCTAAAATATTTGACTAAACACTCCTAATCTGACAAACTTTTTCATAATTAATACTTAATAATGATAAGAAATATATAATTGACCCTTTAAATTGGTAGTAAATACTCTATTTATTGTTAGAATACCTTCGAATTGCTTTTAGGACCTGGTAAAACATATGCCCGCCTTAAAATCTCCTGTTAAAAGAGAACCCTGGCTCTACCATCCATAAATCGGGTTAGTATCTCCGCCAGCGAAGTTGGAAGGAGGTAATGTTTTACTTCCTGTTTGTGTGTTTGAGTGTTTGTTTGTGTGAGTGTTTGTTTTTGAACAGCTTTCTGGCCACAATTTTAATCGTAGAGTAATGAAACGTGCAAGGATTCTCTGTTATGTAAAAAAAAAGTGGATTTAATTAAATTTTGGAAAGTCAAGGTCAAAGGTCAAGGTCACTATCAAGCAAAACGTCCAATTCACGTAATCAGATATAAGTTTGGACATCGTTGTCACAGGAGCATCAAACTTGGTTCCTATTTAAGTGCATGAAAATCTACGCTTATTAATACAAGCTAAGGTCAAAGATCAAGATCGAGCATAAGGTCGGGAAATAAGCTGCTCCGGCAGAGGTCTGCGCTCTACTGAGTGCCCCTCTAGTTTGTCTATACGTTCGTTGTCTTTCGGAAATTTAAACTTTCCAGGAGAGGACATCACAATTTTTTTATATCAAAAGTTAGATGGTAATGGTTTAATTGGGCTTTAATTTTAAAGCTATTTTCACTTCAAAGGAACTTTATCGTTGTGGAGAATAAAGATTATGTAACATAATTTGATGTTGTTACTTTTCTTAATATATTTTGTTTTGATTATCTATGACTTCTCTGGTAGTTTTTTATTTCCTTGTTGCCTTTCCTCACTGGGCTATTTTTTCCTTTTGGAGCCCTTGGGCTTATAGCATCTTGCTTTTCCAAATAGCGCTATAGCTTAGATTGTGATAATAATAATAATAATGATAATAATAATAATAATAATAATAATAATAATAATAATAATAATAATAATAATATGTGAGGCATTTCCAGATCTATTTTCAGTCTTATCTAGGTTCTTTTTTCCCACTTAGGTTTCCTCTGCTTCTCATAAAAGCTCACCAAGAGGTTCAGGAAATCACGACCTTACCCCCTGAGATGATTTCTTTTGAGTGACAAAAGAGAGTAATTGAGGATGAAGGAAAATGTGGATATTTTTGAAGGCGAAGTGAAGTAGTATAAGACAGCAAGAAACGACCAAAAAGGGAACATGGCGAATCACAGAATAGATGGAATTGTGTAAAAGAGTCTTTTTCGTTAGTGATGAGTATAAATAAAATAAAAGTTTTCTTGGATGGACAACATTAAGTTTAAAAAGATTGAACAATATTCATCGTTCTTTTCCTTATGTTGCCATAGAAATATATGGTTATTTTCTATAAAAAAGAAAGAAAAAAAAAAGAGCAGGTCCTTCTCCCCAACGTCGATTTTCTCTGGAAAAGTAGGCCTCCGTTTTGGAAAAAAAATACATATTTAGGTTAATCTCTGAGTTGGGTAACTATGCATCTCTCTCTCTCTCTCTCTCTCTCTCTCTCTCTCTCTCTCTCTCTCTCTCTCGTAAAATAAATTTACTTAGACAACATATGCAAAAACTAGACGGAAAAGTGCTACGTTAAGTACTTACGGTTTGAACTATTAACAACCTTCCAGGAATAGCAGGGTTAAGAGCTTTAGATAAAAAACAAATTAACGTATTTGAAATGGAAAAGTATTTGTGTATAACCTATAAAAGAAAATAAAAAACTGATACACCGACATACATTAAAGAATATGTGATTTAAAACATACTTCTGAGAAACAGACAACAGAGAATAATATGTTCCCTTAATAACAAGTAAAATTTCGGAAGGACTTCAGTTCTCCTTTTCCCACCGGAATGATAAAGTTCTCCTTCAGCCGCACCTGCGTCATTTCAACCTCTCGAAACATTTGATTTTGATCTTCCAGAAGCCTGTTCCCAAAGGTGCAGTTGTATATTCCTAGCTTCTATTTCCAGGGTATGCAAAGAGAAGGAACGTTCACAGAGTATATTATGAACTTGTAGGTATGAAATAATGCCAGTCTCTGTACGAAAATGCAGAAAGACCACGTATCTACTTCGCAACGTCGTGGATAATAATAATAATAATAAAAAACAATAACTCTATTTCAAAAGGAAGTAGATTTCCCCGCTTATAAATGCCTTGAAATATAAGGCGCAGGTCATTTATAACAATTTTCAGTATTTTAACCAATTTTCTTTTATTCATATTCTGCCTAAGAAATTAAAAAGCAGAAAATGTCGTAGTCCAGATACTAGTAATAATAATCTCTTTCAGACTTTAGTAATAATACCTATTGACGCATGATCTATGCAGGTTAGTCCTGTACTTTTACCAGCTAAATATCAAGTAATGTGCAATGCGCAATCTATGGAGACTTGTTGAGTGACTAGAACCTGGGGTTTACCTTGTATTTGGCGAGACCGTTCCAATAAAGATGGTACCTAAAGTATATATATATATATATATATATATATATATATATATATATATATATATATATATATATATATGCATATATATATATATATATATATATATATATATATATATATATATATATATATATATATATATATATACTATATATATATATATATATATATATATATATATATATATATATATATATATATATATATATGCGTAAAAATCACATGGAAACGTAATGCAGAGATGCAAAAGAACCACAGGGGAAAGGAAAATACTAAATATAAGATTAAGTCCTGACTATTTCGTATGTATGTATGTATATATATATATATATATATATATATATATATGCGTAAAAATCACATGGAAACGTAATGCAGAGATGCAAAAGAACCACAGGGGAAAGGAAAATACTAAATATAAGATTAAGTCCTGACTATTTCGTGATGTATGTATGTATGTATGTATATATATATAATATTATATATATATATATATATATATATATATATATATATATATATATATATATATATATATATATATATATATATATATATTTGGGCTCAGGCCATGTCGTCCTGATGGAAGTTCCTAAAGGGTAGCCATCTAGGGTATTGTACCAACCGTGTGTCACACAATTGTACATAATTATTTTGTATATATTATGGTTGTATCTGCGCTCTTCCCTCGCACTAAAAAGAACCTGAATGATCATGTCTCCGTTTTGCTCAGTAACATTATCTGTCTCTCGAACAGGTCATGTCCTGTTGCCTTGAGGTTTTGTATATAAAGAAGAGTGTTCCTTAATAAATAACTCAGTCGTTTCCAATCTGCCTTTGAGTTCACAACTCCTCTCTCAGCCCGTTACATTGGTGACCCCGGAAGTCGACTCGCTCCCACCGCCTTCCACCCCCACCCCCTTGCCCCTTCATCGTTGGTACTATGGCGGACTCTACGGCAGTTGGTTCTGCGGCCGCTCCATTCAAGCTTTCATCGTTTGCCAGCGGAGAGACGTTTGCTTGGTTTCAGCGCGCAGAAGTCCAGTTTCGTATCAGGGGCGTGACTCGCTCAACCACCAAAACGGATTATGTTCTCGCGGCGATACCCGAGGACGCCTTCCCAGAAATATCCGACTGGCTTTGTGAACAAGGAGACACCCCAATAGCGTATGACGACCTCAAATCATACCTTCTGCAGCAGTACTCGCCGTCGCCAGCCGCCCGTATAGCAAAGCTTTTTCAGCTCTCGCAACAACCGTTGGGGGACCAAAGGGCTTCGCTTGCCCTCAGGGAAATGACCAGTATCGCTCGCCTTCAACCTGCCGCAGACGGCTCTCCTCGTGAGGAACCTACTCCGTGCCCTTTGGATACGCCGTTTACCTGAACCTGTGTGCGCTGCCATACCCGATGTCGATAGTTTACCCATAAAGGTCTTGATGACCGAAGCCGACGCCCTTATGGACAGCCACTTCAAGACCTCCATCAACGCCTCCACCCCTGACGACGAGGATGCCTATTCAACGTCAACCGAAGCTGACATGAATGCCGTAGGACATACACGCCTACCCCGTGACGTGCCAAAGCGGCGACAAAGCCGCCCACCACCCACCAATCGCTCGCGCCCCAACGAACGACTTCTACAGCCACTTACTACCTCCCATCCACCGCAGTTTTGCTACTACCACTTCAGATTCGGGGCAACCGCGAAGAAATGTGCCAAAGATTGTCAGTGGCCAAAAAACGTGTAAGTAGGCCATCGCTTGTGGCGGTGGCCTCCCATGTTTCTAATCTTTTCTTTTTACAGGATGCAGGAACGGGCGTGCGATTTTTGGTAGACATGGGTGCTTGTCGTTCTCTTTTGCCAAGGAAACTCTTCAAGGCACAATGTAGTCTGTCTACATCTGCCGACATCCGCTTGGTAGCTGCCAACGGATCTGCGATACCCAACTACGGGTACGAGAGCCTCACATTATCGTTCGGAAACGGTAAATTCAATTGGAAGTTTCTCGTTGCTGACGTCACAATGCCAATCCTCGGTGCGGATTTCCTCTCTCATTTCCACCTTCTGGTCGATGTCGCCCACCGACGATTGGTCAACGCAGACTCGTACTTGTCGACACCTCTTCAGCCCGCCCCCTCTAATCTCGCTCTCCACATCAGCGCACCCACGGATGCCTACGCCCACCTCCTCACGTCGTACCCGGAAGTTTTCCGTCCAGAACTTCACCAAACGCCCACGGTTCCTGCCAAGCACGGTATTTATCACCATATCAAGACGACGGGACCCCCAGTCTTCGCAAAATTCAGACGTCTGGCACCGGAACGATTGGCAGCCGCCAAACAGACGTTTGCCAAAATAGAGAAAATGGGCCTTTGCCAAAAGGCCTCCAGCCTATGGTCGTCACCCTTACACATCGTTCTGAAGAAAGACGGCTCCCTCCGTCCGTGCGGGGATTACAGGCGCCTGAACATGCAAACAGAACCGGATCACTACCCCCTCCCAAACATTGCCGATGTAACTTCCTACCTGCACAAAGCAAAGGTTTTCTCTACGCTCGACCTCCTGAAGGGGTATTATCAGGTGCCTATGAACCCAGAAGACATCCCCAAGACTGCCATCACCACTCCGTTTGGCACATACACCTTCAATTACTCCTGTTTTGGCCTTCGTAATGCTGGGGCAATGTTTCAACGTCTCATGGATGTCATCTTAGGGGACCTCCCTTTCTGTGTATGTTATGTGGACGACATACTTGTGTTCTCCTCCTCAAAAGAGGAACACCTCCGTCACCTGCGCATCGTGCTCGACCGCCTGCAACAAAACGGCCTTGTAGTCCGGTACGACAAGTGTACCTTTGGCGCCAACGAAGTGTCGTTCTTAGGGCACCGTATCACTCCTGAAGGAGTCCATCCCCTCCCTGAGAAGGTAGCAGCCGTTCAGAATTTCCCCATGCCCTCGACCGTCAAAGCTCTGCAGGAATTCTTGGGCATGATCAACTATTATCACCGTTTTCTGCCAGCCATTGCCGCCACTCTTGCTCCCCTCTACGCCTCTCTCAAGGGCAAGCCAAAGGACCTGAAGTGGGGTCCCCTTCAAGAAGCAGCCTTCTGCAATGCAAAGAAAGCCCTATCAACTGCTGCGGCTCTCACTTTTCGTATCCCACACGCCCCTCTCCTTTTCTCCACCGATGCCAGCGACGTCGCTATTGGTGCAGGTGGTCAAAGGCTCGCCCCGCCCATTGGCTTTCTTCAGCAGGAAACTGTCCAAGGCAGAATCGGGTTATTCTACCTTCGATCGAGAATTGCTGGCGGTGCACTTAGCTGTCCGTCACTTTCGCCATTTCTTAGAAGGTACGCCCTTCGTCATTCGTACAGACCACATGCCTCTGGTGCACGCCTTCACTCGACAGTCTGACGCCTGGTCCGCCCGTCAACGCCGACATCTCTCCGCCGTGGCTAAATACAATTGCACCCTCCAATACGTCCCTGGGAAAATGAATCCTGCTGTCAATGCCCTGTCAAGAAACACGTTGGCTGCCGTTCAACTGGGATTGGATTACAACGCCCTGGCTGAAGCCCAACGACAGGATCCAGAGTATCAAGCTTGTAGGACATCCTGCACGTCCCTCCGTTGGGAGGATTTTCCCCTCGAAGACTCCAACACCACCCTTCTCTGTGACGTCAGTACTGGTAGACCGCGACCTTGGATTCCTGCTCCCATGCGCCGACAGGTGTTTGATTTCATCCACGGCCTTTCACATCCCTCGTGCCATTCTACTGCACAGCTGCTGAAGGCAAAGTTCATTTGGCACGGCATTTCTAAGGATGCTAAGGATTGGGTCCGTGCGTGTACTTCTTGCCAAACTTCCAAAGTACATCGACACACGGATTCAGGAGTGGGCACCTTTCCTCAACCTCAGCGTCGTTTCGCACACATTCACGTCGACGTTGTAGGCCCCCTACCCACATCACAAGGACATCGTTACCTGTTTACCGTCATCGACTGCTCCACTCGTTGGCCTGAAGCCATTCCCATGGAAACTGCAACGTCCGCCTCATGTACATCTGCCTTACTCTCTGGATGGATTTCAAGATTCGGTATCCCTGAGCATATTACTTCTGACAGGGGAACAACTTTCACCTCTCAGTTATGGACGTCATTAGCGAATCTCCTGGGCATCACCCTACATCAGACAACGGCCTACAACCCCGCCGCCAATGGAATGGTTGAACGTTTTCATCGCACCCTCAAAGCAGCTTTGATGTCCTGCTGCAAGGATTGCAACTGGTTTACTCAGCTTCCCTGGGTCCTCCTTGGACTAAGGACCACTCCTAAAGACGCCCTCGACGTCTCGGCAGCCGAAATGGTGTATGGCGACCCGTTGGTCGTCCCTGCCGAATTTTTTCCTTCTACGACCTCCTCCGACGATCTCCAGCGCATACGTCACGTCGTGGGAAAATTTACTCCGTGCCGCCAGACTTACAAGCCCCCAGCGAAGCATCACATACCAACGGACTTGCACTCTGCAACGCACGTCTTCCTGCGCAACGACACCAGCAAGCCCCCACTAACGCCCCCTTACACGGGCCCTTTCCTTGTGATCCGACGCAGTCCGAAAGCATTCCTCCTAAACATTCGGCGCAAGGAAGACTGGGTCTCCATTGATCGTCTAAAACCTGCTTATCTTCTGCCAGATGACCCGCCTACAGTTCGGCTCTCTAGATCAGGGCGCCCTATTTAACATGTACAGTATGTCATTTTTAGGGGGGAAGCCATGTACCAACCGTGTGTCACACAATTGTACATAATTATTTTGTATATATTATGGTTGTATCTGCGCTCTTCCCTCGCACTAAAAAGAACCTGAATGATCATGTCTCCGTTTTGCTCAGTAACATTATCTGTCTCTCGAACAGGTCATGTCCTGTTGCCTTGAGGTTTTGTATATATAGAAGAGTGTTCCTTAATAAATAACTCAGTCGTTTCCAATCTGCCTTTGAGTTCACAACTCCTCTCTCGGCCCGTCACAGTATATTTGACTACAGTGATATTCCCAGAGAATTTTACCTTAAGGTATCCAGAATTCTAACTCCTGGAGCGAATATCCCTAAATAATCGCATAGGGATATCGCATAATTACAGAGGACGTATTCTTGTCACGTCACATAGCTATCTTCACCCCGAACAGTATTAACGCTTCGAGGGGTTATAGTGACAAGATTCTGAAACGAGAATGAAAAGAGAGCCTCTCATAAGGCATCTCTCCTATTCCGTTTCCAGTGTGTATCTGATGAAGGCGGTAGCGACCTCTTCATTCCTTTTCGTGTAGCTCTACTACTCAGTGTTTTCCCTTATGCTCTCTCGTTATTTTGTATTTATTTCAACGTTTTGATGACTTCTCTGGCCTCTTCTGCCTCTGGAAAGTTGAGTATTATCTTTACTATGTATAAATGTAAGCTCTTGTCGTGTTGTATTAATCAAAAGTGATTTTAACGTAAACAAGAGCTGTTGCCTACCGGAGGTATCCTGGATGCTATCGCTCGCTTTTTATGGGTCATTTAGTTAGCTAGAGCGACGTTCCCGGTCTGTTATGCTTTAATAATCTAGCTATTTAGCTCCTCCAGGAATGCTTATATTATACCGCCAGTTTTTTAGCTCGGTGATTTCGACACGGGTCGAGGTACCTATCTTGCCCTTCGCGTGGCTTAGTAGCCTAAACATCTGGTCCCAGTACTTTCATGCATGATATAAGTTTTTTCTGAGTGTTATATTATTGAAGCTATAGGCAAATAATTTATACATGTAAGATATTGTTGAATGTTTTTTCCAAGATTGTATACGATAGAGTTTCGACGAATTAGGTAATCGATTCTCAGCTTACCTAGTCTAGTAGTCTAGGTACAGTAGTATACTTTCGCACATCCCTTATTGTTCTTTTCACCTACGGAGACTAAGTTCAATCCCTCTCTCCCTCTGAAAGCCTTTGGCTTATTCCTAGTGGTTCTACCTGTATATTAATCCAGGTATAACTATTCTAGGATATGTCTGTCCTGTCCTGATAACCAGAGTGACTGGTTTTTTGGGTTAGGGCAGAACATCAGAGTTTCTACTCTGTGGTCTGCTTCTTCCTAGCATAGAGAATGAGTCTCCTTTGCTAGGTTAGGGGCGGACACAGGAAGCTTTGCTTCCCTAGTCCATGTCGGAAGGATTTTGTAAGAGATGATTCCTTCCTCTAGTGGCCTAGCAGACTATCCTGTGTTGTTTTTCTCGGGCTGGAGAATAAGTTTTCTCTGTTGCCCGGCGAATAACTTCACCTAACTTTGTTCTGGTTGGGAGGAGGATAGCAAGCATTGCCAGTCTTTATCCCTAATAGACAACTCTTGGTTAGGATGAGCTTCCCTAACTGCTGAGTGTGTCTCTCACTAGAACGAAGTCTATAGGACCTTTATCCCTTCCCCACCTCTCTTTCTTTTATTTCCTTCTGGCCACAGTCCTACTTCCGTACCTAGTATAGGTTAGGATGGAGGACAGGGTCAGCTCTCTGCCGGCTGGCATTACATGTCGGCCGGCAGAGACCCTTTGTTCTTTGCAGAGTGAACCCCAGACCTCCCTTGGTCTCCCTCCCATGTCTGCCGGTAGAGCCCGGCAGGCTATGGATTCTTTGGAAGCCTGAATGCTACATTCTCCCCTTCCGTAAGTTCACTCTTTCTGGATGGAAGGTCGTATGACAATGCCGCCTTATAACCTTACATCCATTCTGTTTCTCTGACTATTGTGTGGTACCCCTAACCCGGCTGCCAGCTTAACAGCCGACAGCCGGGCAGGTGGAGGTTCTCTGATTCTTGGCTACTGCCGGCGAGCATGGGTTTTATTACCTTTGCCTGCCGGCAGTGGAAACAGCCCGAATCTGCTGGCCACTACGATTAGCGGCCGGCAATCGGGTATTAGTGTTTTCTGTTGTTGGCCGGCAATGATTGCCGGCCGGCACACAGTCGCGAATCAGTGGGCTGCCGCCTACTTAGTTAAGGATAGTATATCTTTGAACTATACAGGGGTAGATGCCGTCCGGCACGTGCCGGGGTACCGGCGCATGCTGGCTGGCACAACAGCATGCGATGTACAGTAGTTGCTATATTCGAAGTGTAGTACACACTGCATTAGTAGAAACTGCTGTACAGAGTTTGTGATAACACTAAAGTTCTTCATCATACTTAATGTTATCTTGTACAGCCTTTTGTTAAGACCGTACATTATATAGAAAGTGAGTTCTTTCTGTATTCTTTTGATCCCGTATATTAAAACTACACATTAAATTTCCGTTTAGGGAATCACATAAGGTATTCTACTATAGAATTAACCTTAGTTTTAATATCTTGGGAGGTTACAGCAATTGACTGGATAGGAAATACAAGTATGTGTCTTTTCTTCTTTCTTTTATAGCTTTTCTATATGAGCTAAATGTTTCAATATAAGTGAAAAGCCTTCAATTGATACTCATGGATTTTTCTTCTCTTTACAGGAGGACCATCCGAAGTGCGGGAGTGTGTTCTATAATGTCCGCAGTAAGAACTTCTGTGGACATCAACATTGCAGGAGGCACGCAGCATGCGCGGCCTCCAGAGGTGATCTCCAGTATTGGGACCCTCAGGTTTGTACAGTTTGTTCTAACCTGATTACCGAGGCTTTTGACGACCCAAGTCGACGGAGTCAAGGGCTGCTGCCAGGGATAAGTTACGATCCTGGGTGAGGGGTTTTCAGAAAAACACCTCAGGCCCCTACCTTCCAAATGAGAAGATGAGGGCCTACCTTTTCCCTAAAGCATCAGCCAATGCAGTTATTCCTCAGCCTCAGGTGGAGATGCCAACTGCACAGAATCCGGTAGATTCTGAAGTCTCGGCCGCCCTTCAAGACATCCAATTGGACGATAGGATATCGGAGGTGTCGGATTCTACAGAGAAGGACCTTCTAGGAGAAGGTCAAGAGGAGGAGCTGTACCAGGCTCCTCAAATAGAAGAGGAAGAAATCGACGAGGTGTCGGTTACATCGGTTCCGGACCCAGAACCTGTTCCCTCTACATCGTCTGCTATCCCAGATGATATGGGAAGGACTCTTTCTTCTATTGTTGAGATGATCCAACAAATTCAGAAGAATAATGATGAGAAGGAAGCTGCAATGAAACTGGAGATACGTAGACTTGCAGCATCACGTGGGCCCCAGAAGCGACTCAACGTGAAGGATCTTCCTTTGTGCTCAGATACCAATCCTTGGAGGTATGCCGAACACATGCCAATGACAATCAGGAAGATCGTCATATCTGAAAAGCTAGGAGCAATTCCCCTGGAAGAGGTGGAATTTTGGCCCAACAAAGATTCCTACCAGGACTGTTATGTCCGCCTTAGGAAGGAGGAGAAGACTGAGCCGAAGGAGGTCATAGTTTTTGACCATAGTAAAGCTTGGGCGTTACTATCGAGCTCGATGAAAGAGAGGGGCTTCACGAACTCAAAGGTGTCAGCCTTGAGTAAGAAGCTTCCCTCCTTTGTGGTCTCTCCTACCAGAGCCTTTCCCTTCATGGAAAAGGGATATAAGGCAGCCTTAAAGGCGGTGGAGGCAGGGAAACCATGCCCCTCCTTGAAGGAGTGCAAGCCGTTATCTCTGACCTTGCCCTTGGACCAAGGAGACTGGAAGGACGTACACCTTACCTTCTCAGTCGGGAAGCTGGAAGCTGATATTGCTGAACGTCAGTTTGGTGAGGAACTCCCTAAACTGTCGGAGGTTCTCTTGCGCAGTGAGCAAGAGACGAAGGAAAGACTTGCGGCATCGATGTCGTTGCAAACGACATTAGAAACGATGGCAAGTGACCCCAAGAGCCAGGACATGTTCATGGTAGTGGCCAAAACCCCTCTGGCCACAGTTACGAAGGATCTCTATAGCTTTATTAAAGCTAGGAGAGCATGTAGAGAGCTTGTGTTAGCCTCGGCTGCGGTGAGGCACGAACCGAGGAAACTGATCTCCTCTCGTATCTGGGGTAAAGACCTCTTTCCCAACGATGTGGTTAAAGAGGTAGTAGACAAGGCTGCCACAGAGAATAGGAACCTTCTCAAAAAGTGTGGCTTAGATCTTAAGAGGAAGTCTTCTCCAGATGAGGGTCCTCAACCCAAGAGGAAGACAAAAAGGCCTAGGCCATCTTCTCGGCCGGCTATACCATACCGACAGCAACAACAACAACAACGTCCTGTGACTGCGGTGCCTCAGATAATGGCACAACCTCCAACCACGTACCAGCTGGTACCTCAACAAGTGGCGACTCAGTCGCCAGTTTTTAACCCAGCCTTCGAAAGGCAGACTTCTTCCTTTCGTTCGAAGGCTAGAGGAACAGCCAGAGGTTCTTCTAGACGCCCTTCAAGAGGAAGGGGATCCAGGGGAGGACGCGGTCAAGGAGGCAAGGCCTCAGGTCCACAACAGCAGAAGTGAGATGCTTCCAGTAGGAGGGAGGCTACAGCTATTTAGGGATCGCTGGACCTTCGGTCCCTGGGCCCACATCCTAATAAAGAATGGACTAGGTTGGAGTTGGAGCAGTCCTCCACCTCAATTTCCTCAATTCTCCCAACACTCAACCCCCGTTCTGGAAGAATATGTCCGAGAGCTCTTAGACAAAAGAGTAATCCGGAAAGTTAAGTCCATCAAATTCCAAGGTAGGCTGTTTTGTGTTCCAAAGAAGGACTCAGAAAAACTCAGAGTCATTCTAGACTTGTCGCCACTCAACAAGTTCATAGTGAACTATAAGTTCAGAATGCTCACACTTCAACACATAAGGACCCTACTGCCCAAAAGGGCATATACTGTCTCAATAGACTTGTCTGACGCTTATTGGCATGTTCCAATTAATCACCACCTCTCCTCCTACCTAGGCTTCAAGTTACATAGAAAACTTTACGCCTTATGAGCCATGCCTTTCGGGCTAAACATAGCCCCAAGGATTTTCACGAAGCTCGCGAACGCAGCTGTCCATCAATTACGCCTAAAGGGGGTCCAAGTAGTAGCCTACTTGGACGACTGGCTGGTGTGGGCAGCATCCAGGACAGAATACATGCAAGCTTCTAAGATAGTGATCCAGTTCCTGGAACATCTGGGATTCAAGATCAACATCAAAAAGTCTCGACTTTCTCCAGCTCAAAAATTTCAGTGGTTAGGAATCCACTGGAATTTGGAGTCACATCGACTTTCCATTCCTGGGAAGAAGAGGAAAGAGATAGATGGATCTGTCAAGAGACTGCTGAAATCCAAACGGATATCAAGACGCGAACAGGAGAGAGTGCTGGGCTCTCTACAGCTTGCTTCAATAGCAGATCCGGTGCTAAGAGCACAGCTAAAGGATGCAACAGGAGTCTGGAGGAAATACGCATCAAACGCGCGAAGAGATCTAATAAGACCTCTACCGACTCGACTGCGAACGCTTCTCAAGCCGTGGTCCAATGCCAAGCAACTGAAGAAATCAATACTTCTTCAACCTCCTCCCCCGTCAATAACTATCCACACAGACGCTTCAAAGGAAGGCTGGGGAGGTCACTCTCATCAGAGGAGAGTCCAATGAGCTTAGTCCAATCTTTTCAAGTCATTTCACATCAACTTTCTAGAAGCCATGGCAGTACTTCTGACTTTAAAGAAAGTATCTCCTCACCACTCGACCCACATAAGACTGGTTCTAGACAGCGAGGTGATAGTGAGATGCCTGAATCAACAAGGGTCGAGGTCACCTCAAATCAACCAAGTGATGTTAGTCATTTTTCGTTTGGCAGAAAGGAAGAAATGGCACCTGTCAGCAGTTCACATTCAAGGGTTCCGCAATGTGACAGCGGACGCTCTATCCAGGTTTACACCAATAGAGTCAGAATGGTCCCTAGACGCAGGATCGTTCTCCTTCATCTCGAGTCAAGTCCCGGAGCTGCAGATAGACCTCTTTGCGACGAAAGACAACAAGAAAATAGATCGTTGTGTGTTCCCATACGAGGATCTGCTAGCGGAGGCAGTGGACGCTATGTCCCTAGACTAGAACAGATGGTCCAGTATTTATCTGTTCCCTCCACACAATCTCCTTTTGAAGGTCCTTGACAAACTGAGATCCTTCAAAGGGAAGGCGGCAATAGTGGCCCACAAGTGGCCAAATAGCGTGTGGTTCCCTCTGGCATTGGAACTACGACTAAAATTTGTACCGCTACCTGGATCCATCCCTGTCTCAGCAAGTACAGAAGTCGACTGTCTTCGCTTCATCACAGAAAACCAGGAACTTACATCTCATGATTTTCTCTCCTTAGTGAGGAGGAATGGGTGACCAGCCGACACAATACTATTGTTAACTGAATCTATTTCCATACCCAACGTTTCTTACCAAGAACAAGCTACCCACCATCAGGTGGGGTCCCTAGAGAATCTGCCCTCTGAAGGAAGATGTATCTCTATGTCCAGTGGGGTGCCTAAAGGTCTATCTTCATAGAACTTCAGACTTTATGGGAGGACAGCGGTTCAGAGGAGAAACCTCGGACTCAAAGTTATCTATAACTAAGGGCGTAACTCACCTGTGTTATTCGCAAATCGGGTCCTGACAGTACACCCGCTAGTCATGATCTGAGAGGAGTTGCTTCTTCCATAAAATTTCCTTATTTATATGGGCCTTGAACATCTTTGTTCGTACACCAGCTGGTGGTCATCCAAGGTGTTCTTTATGCACTATGCGAAGCAAGTGGAGCAACTCAAGAAGTCTGTGTTAGCAGCAGGTAGAATCCTTTAACCTTCTGTTTTAAGTCTGCGAGGAACAGTGTGATTAGTTTGGGACGATTAATTAACAGGGTGGGTGTGTAGTCACTGTATGTACTACACACTGAGCGATAGGCTACGAAAGTGTCCTTACGAACTGTTCCACTGACGTTGGTGAACTATAGCATAATATGGATACTTGTGCCAAGCGTTTCTTATGCTAGTGTAATTAAACAGTATACAGACTGTAGCATTATTATTAATTCAATTGAAGTGGCAAATCTGTTTCATAGTGGATGAAATAATATTTTCTGTTGACTGTTTTCTTTGTGCTTTAATTGATATCATCCACTTTTTATAAATTTTATAAAGGTAGATCTGATATGCACGTTTATTAGATTTTAATAAACTAGTTCATAGTGAACCCTGCGTTTTATTCGCCCACACTCATTTTTATTAGAAATGTACTGAGCATTAAGATTAAAATATGAATATTTGTATCATGGTATGTCTTTTAAGATTGTTCCCTGATTCAAGCAAAAGTCCACTCTCTCTAACCCTTCTTTAGGAAGGGTTGACGTGGTACCCTAACGGGATAGTGGCAGAGATGCAAAATTTGTTCCTATACGGATACAACCATTATCCAATAGTTAATAAGAGTAGTCACTTTGGGGAAGGTGACACAAATTTCATTCTGACATTGGCGACTCTTATACAAACTTTGCTTTATAATGTATAGGGCGAAACCACTATACAAGCTTGTCATTTTGTCATCCATAAGTTATTATGTACTCCTCGAGACTTTTCCAGAGTCTAGTATGACTCTTCCCTGTAGGGGGCAGGAAGCACTAACATAGTTCATGCTTAGATGAAATGATGTATGACAGTAACATCATAGGTCTCTAGGTCTAAGACGGACCAGGAAAATACTTTCTTGAGAGTACGGCACCGATTGAGAATCCACAGATACAGTAATGCTCTGGTAAACTTCCATCAGGACGACATGGCCTGAGCCCAAAAAATGGATTTTGAGCGAAGCGAAAAATCTATTTTTGGGTGAGGTAGCCATGTCGTCCTATTGGACCCGCCCTTCCTTTTATTGTAAAAGGGCTTATTGACCCCTCCCTATAATACAGTATCTGTAACACCTCGTATATCGCTACAAGGAATAAAGAGGGCGCTACTGCCTTCATCAGATACACACTGGAAACGGAATAGGAGAGATGCCTTATGAGCGGCTCTCTTTTCATTCTCGTTTCAGATTCTTGTCACTATAACCCCTCGAAGCGTTAATACTGTTCGGGGTGAAGATAGCTATGTGACGTGTCAATAATACGTCCTCGGATATTATGCAATATCCCTGTGAGATTATTTAGGGATATTCGCTCCAGGAGTTAGAATTCTGGATACCTTAGGGTAAAATTCTTTGGGAATATCACTGTAGTCAAATATACCCTACAAAGCTACCCTTTAGGAACTTCCATCAGGACGACATGGCTACCTCACCCAAAAATAGATTTTTCGCTTCGCTCAAAATCCGTTATATATATATATATATATATAAGTGTATGTGTATGCATATATATATATATATATACATATATATATATATATATATATACATGTATACGTATACATGTATATATATATATATATATATATGTATATATATATATATATATATATGTATACATATACATTTATACATATATATATATATATATATATGTGTGTGTGTGTGTATATATATATATATATATATATATATAACTGAAAATAAGTATTGAATATAAGTAAAACTAAGATAATTTTCAATGAAAATGCAAAGAAAAAAATAAGGGTTATGGACGAACCTCTAGGGATTTTTAATGAATATAAGTACTTAGGATAGACAATAAGTGTTTCTTCAGGACACGAAACCGAAAACTAAAACGAGGATAAGCATGGGATGGACAGCATTTGATAGATGAGATTATGAAAGGTAAAATGCCATATTCTCTAAAAGAAAATTATTTAATGAGATGGTCCTACCGGTATTGATTTATGCATCATAAACTTTAGGCCTTACTAAACCTTAGAACATAAGGTAATTACAACTCAAATAGCTAGGGAAATTATAATGATGGGAATAACACTGACAGTCAGAAAAGGAGCAACGTGGATTTGTGAGCAAATAAAAGTAGAGGATATTCTAACGTGTAAGAACAAGAAATGAACACTGGCACGACATATAATGAGAATGGTCGATAATAGATAGCTTTTAAGAATAACAGAATGGGTCCTAGAGATTGCAAAAGAAGCAGGGAAAGGAAAAGAAGACGATGGATTGACGAACTAAGGATATTTGCTTGTATAATGGCATAGAAAGGCCATAAGCAGTGAACTAGTTACGGCTCATGATGATGATGATTCAGATAGCAATAAAATCCTTGGACAAGTAATGTTTCTTTTTTAATTATTTTTCTTCCAATCTGAAAATTATTCATTTTATATACTGATGGCAAAATACTTTAAATGAGGCCAATTTTTAAGTCCTAGTTCTGGCTCTGCAGTGACGTCCGCTTCGCCCTAATAAAAATCCCACAAAAACCGAAAGGACCTTTTATCTCACCAATGCTCATCCAAAAGTGTGCCATTGGCGTCGTAAATAAAATTGCCACCAACAAAGAAAGAAAAAAGAAAAAGAGAGAGAAAAGATTTGCGATGACATTAGGCTTAATTTCTGTCCCACGTTCTTTTTTTGTTATTTTCTGGTCTGGTGCTAACAGTAGCATACAGATCATAATTCATCATATTTTCGTACTTTCTTTTTTCAATAACGTAAGTCATATAATGTTTCTAACATTTCGTATCCAGGTGACACAAAAAATATTTTGTCCGTTGTTCGGTCACATTTTGAAAGATATTCTAGATTCAAGTTAAATGGATTATATTTTCCTTCTCAACTAACTTCTATTCTACTCGATAGATAGTTAATTACCAACATATAAGCATGTGTATGAATACACACACACACACACACACACACACACACACATATATATATATATATATATATGTGTGTGTGTGTGTGCGCGCACGCGCGTGTGTGTGTGCGCCTGAGCGCGTGTGTGTGGGTCTGTGTTTGTTAATTTCCGAGTATGGTCAATTAATGAAATAGAATTTTACTTGTCAATGGAATAACATTGTTAACAATGCACAGTTCTGGAGAATGATACATAAAATAATAAGTGGTTAAGAAATGTAAAGGGAACAATAACTTCATTAATGGGGTCTGCTTCAAATAATAACATAGGTTATAAATTTTTTGTACCCAGAATAAATCCTCCTCAAACCAACTGATGATTTAACAAGCCTTATTTACTTTTGTAAACAACTCATTGTTTTGGAGTTCCATTGGTATTTACTTAAAAAAAGGAGATGGATTAATGTTTCCAGTTCGAAAACAAAACCATAAAGTTTATATTTGCGAGATAATGTCAGCATCTCTTATTTATATCTGTTTATGTGAATTGTTGCTTTAATGCAATACATAATAGGTTATCTAATGAGCAGTTTGCTGGATTAAAAGGAATCGTTAAGCGACTCAGTAAGGTGATGCAGATGGTTCCTTATCTCTGATAACAAATTACCTGAAGTTGTGAAATACTTCAGGGGTTAGAGGTAATTCACGATATTTTTAAATTAGGTGTTTATGTATGTACGCACATGTGAATATACACGCATACTCACATACATACGCACACACGCACACACGCACAAACACACATACACACACACACACACACACACACACACATATATATATATATATATATATATGTATATATATAAATAAATACATATATATATATATATATATGTATATATATATATATATATATGTATATATATAAATAAATACATATATATATATGTATATATATATATATATATATATGTTACAGGCAATATGTAAATCCAGACAGTTTGTAAAGTGACTAAACATTTCAGGTAATATGTGAATTGCCTGGTTCACCCAGTCAATTTACAAAACAGCTAAAAATTTCTGACATTTTATGAAGTGGCTAGAATTGTAATTATTTTCTTGATATATTCGTGATGCCAGCGTACATTTGATATACTATATATTCAAAATATACTTAATCAAAAATTGAGTGATTACTCAAAAGTGTCACTATTTGTAAATTGCATATTTCATGGACACTTTTGAGTAATTAATTCAATTTTAATTAAGTATATTTTGAATATAGAGTATATCAACTGTACGCTGGCATCACGAATACATCAATAAAATAACTTACAATTCTAGGCACTTTATAAATTGTCTGCAATTTTTAGCTAATTTGTAAATTGACTGGGGTGAACCAGACAATTGACACAATGCCTGAAAATTTCAGCCACTTTACAAACTGTCTGGGTTTTGATATTGACTGTAACATAAATATATCCATATACATATATATATATATATATATATATACATATATATATATATATATATATATATTAAGAGAGTAACATTAGAATAAATATCTCCTAAATAGACTATAAAAACCTTAACAAAGCATGAGGTAGAGAAATAAGATTGAATAGTGTGCTCGAATGTACCTTCAGGCAATAGAACTCTAACCCAAGACAGTGGCTATGGCACTACCCAAGACGAGAGAACAATGGTTTGATTTTGGAGTGTCCTTCTCCTAGAAGACCTGCTTACCATAGTTAAAAAGTCTCTTCTACCCTTACCAAAAGGAAAGTGGCCAATGAAAAATTACAGTGCATTAGTTAACCCCTTGAGAGAAGAATTGTTTGGTAATCTCAGTGCTGTCAGGTGTATGAGGATAAAGAAGAATCTGCAAAGAATAGGCCAGACAATTCGGTGTATGTGTAGGCAAATAAACCGTAACCAAAGAGAAGGATCCAATGTAGTACTGTCTGGCCAGTCAAAAGACCCCATAACTCTCTAGCGGTAGTATCTCAACTGGCGGCTGGTGCCCTGGCCATCCTACTTCCTACATCATACATGTGTCTGTTTTTATAAGGATATGTATATAAAGATATGATATACACCACACATGCATATATATATATATATATATATTTATTTATGTATGTAAATATATACACATATACTGTATATACATACATATATATATATATATATATTATATATATATATACATATATATATATATATATATATGTGTGTGTGTGTGTGTGTGTGTGTGTATAGACACACACACACACACACACACATATATATATATATATATATATACATATATATATATATATATATATATATTTGGGAGATATCGTCAGAGTATAGGAAGCAGCGGTGAGCAGGAAGGAGGTGGGCAGCTGGTCACGCCTGGGTCACCAGTTTGACATGCTACGACTATTTCTTAACAGAAAAACGATCTGGAGATGACATTTTTTTACGATACATCACAAGCTTATATACTCGTATAAAACGGTTGAGGATAACAATGGCACAAAATCTTTAACAAAATGAAACATGAAAGTTTTTCTGGTATCAGAGAGAGAGAGAGAGAGAGAGAGAGAGAGAGAGAGAGAGAGTCAAAGTCAAAGTCAAAGTCAAAATCTTTATTTCCATTATTACAATGGTTATTCTTTTGTTAAAACAAAAAACTATATATTAAAACAATAAGTTATATATAAGTTCCATTTCTAATGTATAGCTTTACATAAAAGATACATAATACTTAAAATATAAAATAGTATTACTTTAAAAACTTATACACACTGAGAGGGTGTAATTTGCTCTTTCAGATTAAAATTTTCAATAAATTAGTATCATTCATAAATTAAGGAAAATAGTGACTTCAATCAGATGAACATAAAATTTCATAAAATTAAAAACTCATAAAACATCGGTGATAAAAATGAATAGAAAAAAATAAATCTATCTTATTCACAGTGTTTGTTTAAAAGATAATCTTTAAGTTTCCTTTTAAAAATGTTAGCACTTGAACAGTCCCTAAGATTTTGAGGTAGCTTGTTCCAGGCTGATGGGCTCCTTATTACCATAGAGCGTGATCCGAAGTCAGTTCGGTATCTTTGTATATATAAGTTATCATTTTGCCTAGTTGAGGCATCCCTGCAATTACCGACATTTAAAAAATCATATAACCAGCTTGGGTATTCCTTTTTTAAAACTTTAAAAACAAAAACACAAATTTCATAAATATATTGATTTCTTAATTTTAACCATTGTAGTTGTTTGAGGACTGGGGTGATGTGATCATATTTTCCAACCCCCCCCTACCGCGACCCGAGCAGCAAAATTTACAAGTTTCTGGGCTTTTTCTAAGTATACGTCGTTAGTCCCTCCCCAGATTTTAATACAATAACTTACTATACTTAATGCTAGGCTTTGAACTATTATTATTCGGGTCGAGTTATCAAAATGATCTTTTATTCTATTAATATACATCAAGATACCGCTCACTTTTCTACTTATTTCATCAATGTGATGATTAAATGTCATACATTTGTCCATATACAAACCTAGATTTTTTACATAATTGCTAGTCTTTACCTCTTCACCATCGCATCTAATTGTTATATTATTGTCAATCTTGCTCATGTATTGTGAAGTACCTATAAACATGCATTGCGTTTTACTGGCATTCATTAGCAATCCTTTCCTTAAGAAGTATTTTTTTATTTCTAGTAAAATAAATTCTGCCCTTTCAATTAACTCCTCCAAGTTTTCTAGCGAACCAGAGAGCAAAACTTGGGAGTCATCCGCATAGTGAATTAAAAAGCAGTCCTTTATATATTTGGCCATATCATTAACGTATATCAAAAATAATATTGGTCCCAGCACAGACCCTTGAGGTACACCATATTCAACTTTCTCTAACCTCGATTTGACATTGCCTAGTCTAACAGCTTGAGAACGATCTTTCAAGTAATCACCCAACCAAAAAGTATCAATATGGTGTTCTTTGCATACTTTCAACAACTCTGTATGGTTCACGCTATCGAAAGCTTTTGAAAGATCACATAAAATTAATAGGGAAATATTCTTATTGTCAATATTCTTATATATTTCATCTGTCAACTTCATGAGCGCAGTCTCTGTGGATAAGCCTCTACGAAAACCATGCTGTGTATTAGATAACAGTTTGTTTTCTTCGAGATGTTCCATAAGCTGTTCAGCTACGATTTTTTCTATAACTTTAGACAGGACTGGTAAGATAGAAACGGGTCTAAAATTGCCTGGGTCATCTTTATCTCCGTTTTTATGAAAGGGGTTAACTAAAGGA
Organism: Palaemon carinicauda; assembly: GCF_036898095.1. Classification (NCBI taxonomy): domain Eukaryota; kingdom Metazoa; phylum Arthropoda; class Malacostraca; order Decapoda; family Palaemonidae; genus Palaemon; species Palaemon carinicauda. The sequence continues at coordinate 120,427,869 of NC_090739.1, forward strand.
TGTTTCCAAACAGATGGGTACACACCAGTTACTATGGACGTATTGATAATGATCGTAACATAAAAAGCAATAATTAAAAGGGAATCCTTTAAAAAACGAGTGGGAATGCCATCTACTCCAAACGCATTATTGTTGCTCAAATTTTTAATCGTTAATATTACTTTTTCCACAGTCACAGGCTGTGGTCTGAATAAGTAAATAGTATTGTCGACCTCTATTTGGGTAGTTTGCAGGTTTAGTGTGTTATATTTACAGAGAATTTCTTGTGTTTTCTTGTATGTATTCTTTCCTACATTGGCAAAAAAATTATTAAACTGGTCTGCTTTAGTTTCTGGATTGTCAAATTCGACTTTAACATTTCTTCTATTAGGTACCATAGTATTCATTATTCTCCAAGTATCTTTCATAGATTTACTTTTCCTGACTTCATCTTTAAAGTACAAAGCTCTAGCCACCCGTATATTAGTGCTTACTTCTTTCTTCTTTTCTTTATATTCAGTGTTTAGATTTTCATTTTGCCTATCTTCTTTTAGTCTCTTCTGAGCTGCATCTCTCTCAACTATTTTTGATTTTAACTCATCCTTAATCCAAGGAGCACTTGGTCGCTTTATTTCTTTAGTGGTAACAGGGGCACATATATCTAAACAATAATTGAATGTATCATTAAAAATTCTAATCTGTATATTTACGTCGTCCGTACTAAGAATTTGATTTAAAATAGGAGTTTGTTCTAATAACATATTGCTCAACCATTCCGGGGAATAATTTCTCAAACTTCTGGAGGTTATGATTACTGGTTTGCGTTTTGGTTTCTCAATATCAACTACAAAGGAAATGTGTTCATGGTCTGCAACTAGACTGGGATTGACTTCAATGTTATAGACACTGTCATGCTTATTCGTAATTAAAACATCTAATAAAGTCGACGAGGTAGGAGTAATTCGTGTAGGTTTTTCTATTAGCTGCCTAAGCTTTGTTACTTTCACAATGTTGTTTATTTTCGGTGTGCTAACCAACAAGTCATCATTTAGGTCACCCAGTACATATATGGGCTTTTTCTTTAAACAAGCAGCTCTTAAGCATTCTAAAATATGATCATAAGTAGTATTTGAGGCATGGGGGTGTCTATATAAACATCCAACAATAACCGAGGGCAACTTACGATTTTGTATGGAAAGACATAGCTCTTCTATACCATCTATCCTGGGTAAATTCAAGTTACATACTTTAACAGAAAGACCATCTTTTGCATAAATACAACAGCCTCCTCCCTGCCTTTATCACACCTGTATACAGAATAATTTGGAAAGTCAATAAACGAATCAGAAATATTTGAAGATAGCCAGGTCTCGGTTAAACACAAAATATCCACATCATTAGCATTCAGAAACATTTCAACTTCGTTTTTCTTACTCAGTAAAGACTGTACATTCATGTAATCTATACGCAAGAAGTTTGTTTTTACTTTTACATTATCATCTCTGGCACTCTCTTCATGACCCATTATTCATTCTAAACTATAAGTGCATGACCGTTTTTTATGCCCGTATAAATGACAAATTTCGCATTTTAATCTAAAATCATATCTACACTGAGATTGCCTATGATTCATTTCCCCACAATTATAACAACCATAATATTTATATCTAGATACTTCATGATCACTATATTCCGGGTAAGAGTAATTATTACGATTAACCATACTAGGAAATCTTTTAACATTTTCTTTACTACAGGCAGTATCTCTATCATTTCTAACATTAGCAGTAAATCGGGTCCTCTTCATTTTACTTATATTATGCCTAACATTATGTGATAAGGGTAGAAATTCCTCATCATATTTTTCACTTGTACCATCAATTTCATTAGTAACATAAGTTACCAAATTCTGTTGTCTCTTAATCTCCTGCCATCTGTCAATCAGCTCAAAATCCTCACAGTTATATGCCAAACACTCCAATAGCCGAATTGCTCCAAGTCTGTTCAGTATCAGTCCCGCGGAGTTTTCAACTTCTTTTATATCATAACACATATCGTCAACTTTGCCATTTGCCATTTTAAAGTATACACTACTGTCTATAACTTTAATGTTAGTCGTAACACTCCATTTTTCTAATTCATCATTAAATTCATTTATTCTTGCCTGAAGATCATCGTCTTTCGTCGATGGCGCCAGTTTGCATAAATAGATTTTCATATCTTGTTTCTTCGATCTCAAGTCGCTGATTACCACACCAAGACTATCAGGAATTTTTGTTGGCGATGAATTATTTATGATATCTTTGATTCCGCAATATATGATACAATTTCCAGGAATCCAATCGAGTTGATCATTTATCCAGCTAGCCAGTGCATTGATGGTTGCATCGTTTATGGTTCGAATTTTGCTGTCTGTTTTTAGGTCACTCGATCTGATGCATCGAAGGTTTGAGTCCCCAATAAGGAGGGTAACTTTACCACCATCCCCATTGTGGATTGTACTTACTCGTTCTGCACACCCATCAGCAGCTCTAGCTTCTTGCAAAATCTTGACTTCCTCCTTTAGTTTGAAAATATTCTCGTTTGCTAGCATTAACTTTTCTTTAGATATCCTTAATTGCTCATATATATCTTCGACTTCAATTTCCTTCATCGCAAGCCTTTCTTTAATTTCTTGAATTTCTGTCAGCACTTTTCGAAGTCCCGGCAATGTTTCGTCCAGGTCTTCTTCCGGACGTTCAGCAGAGCTCTCGTCTTCTTTTCGACAATTTTCCAAGAGAAGTTCAACTAGTTGTCCCTTATTGCAGTTCCATATTCCTTTAAGACCCAATTCGCAACAGTAGTTTCTTAAGTCAGTTTTTTTCAGTGTGTGTAAAAATCCTCTTGTTGGATTTTCAAGAGACATTTTGCCTTTGCTGAGTTCGTCAGCTATTCCTTCTATCTCTCTCTGTATTATTAAACCCTATTTGAAATAACAGGTCTCCTATTTTGTCTTGAGTTCATGAATATTTTCTTTAATCCTTAATTAAATATTAATTACAACATCCACTATGTATGTAATAGTATTACACACTTCTAGGTTGAACATAAAGCTCCTCTCTATAAAATGACGTAATCACCTGTCCAGTGCGCATGCGCAAAAATTGAGACATCCAAACGTAGGAGTCCTTTCAAATTACCTATATTTCAAATGCTAATTTGAAGCACAAATATGACACAATACTCTGTGTATCACTGTCACATTCATCACAATCACTTCACGAGATGTACTTCCATATTAGATTCATCAAATTGGTCATATTACTTCACTAAAATCACTATAATTAGGGAGCTCATGTAATGGTCTGCTTATACTGTCAACACAGAGAGAGAGAGAGAGAGAGAGAGAGAGAGAGAGAGAGAGATAAAACAATCACATTACAATGTATGAGCTTGTATGAAATTCACGTGCATTAAAAAGCATAGTTAGGAGTGCATTGCATGTAACTCACATTAAATCCCTGCATCCATAGCTGCTTATCTGGTGTTTATCTCTGCAATTGTGCCAAAAAAGCTAGTCTTTTGCAATAGTGAATATCAGTTCACATCCAAGAAGCTTGATGTCATCTTTAGCGTCTCTTTCCAGATAATATTACCCCACCTATCAATAATGTAAAGAATAGCTTCAGTTGATTGGAAATATTTAAATGTATTTGATAACTTTTGTTGGTATGACAAGGGGGTAAAACCATAACTTGTTGTATAAAGACTTCAAAAATAAATTCTTGAATTTTCAAATTTGGTTTATCTCATAGTATGTCTTGTGTAGTTGTGTATATAAAATGTTGGTGTGCTGTTAGGGAAACAGAAACCATTGAAGTTAATGCTGGAATACACCAGGGGGCAGCGTTAACCCAAATTTTTGTTTGTGGTGGTTTTGGATGTGTTAATTAATGAGATCAGAAATGAAGGGTTTGTGGGAGCTACTATATGCAGATGATTTAGTAATTATCGCTAAAAATAAGCAAGGCTTACAGAGATGGATTGTAGAGTGACAGAGACTTTGGGGAGGGGTAACTTAAGAGTAATTGTGGATAAGATAACTTGCTATGGTGAGCAATAAGCAAGAAAGGGATCGGATAGCCATGCATGAAAGAAGAGGCTCAGTTGTAAATCAAGTGGAACAATTTAGATACTTGGGATCTACTATAAGTCAGGGGGGAGGATGTGAGGCCGGAGTTAGAATAAGTTGAAAGCAGCCTGGGGGAAGTGGAGGGAGGTAGCAGGGGGGTAGGGTATGTAATAAGAAAATACCAATCAAGATAAAAGTCAAGATCTATAGAGTAGCAATAAGACTACTTTTAATGTATGGATAAAAAACCTGGGCTCTAAGACGAAAAGGAAGCAATGTTTGAAAGAACAGAGAGAGATGAGAATGGTGAGGTGAATTATGATAATATCATTGCTTGAAAGGTTGGAAAATGATGAAATAGGAATTTTGACCAGGGCAGTAAAGATTACAGAGGTGATAAGAGTATCAGAATTGAGATGGTGTGGGCACGTGTTAAGGATGGTTGATGGGGAAGGAGTGAGGAGGGCTTGGGAGGAACCTGTTAGGGGTAGAAGATCGAGAATAGAGGCAGGGAATTAAATGGTAAGATAAGGTGAAGGATGATATGGAGAGACGTGCTTTGGTGGAGGAGGATGTTTCTGTTAGAAGGCATTGGAGAGGCAACTGCCCCTTTAATGTAGGGATAATGGTAGGAAAGAAGTTGGAAACTAAATCTTCCAGCAAAATCTTTAGTCACATTCGGATGAACATTGATTCTTGGTGAAATATTGTAGCAGATTTAATCTTAGATACCAAAGTCTTGGAGAAACTTTTTTTTTTATATTGTTAGAGAAAAAAAGAGAAGCAACTGTTAGAGACTTCAAAAATGCTGGAAGTAGTATTGAAAATGAGATTCGCATTAGTTTCTGGAGAAATAGAAATAGAGAAAGGAAAACATAATGAAGAGAGTGTTGAAGGAACATGTCAGAGATGAAGTGTTTTAGTTGTATTAGTCTAACTGGAATCTTTAAAACCTTTAGAATAAAGGTCTTGATTTTGCAATAGAAATTTTAGTGAAGTCACTGTGTGTCTGTCTTGCTACTTGTAAGTTATTTTACATAAAGTAAATGAAGTCTTATTTCATCTCTGAAAATCTTTCCTGTATATGAAGAGATTAATCATAGCCATACCAAGGTAAGGAAACTTGAGACTTATTTTCAAGACTATTTGCAACACATTACCGCTTGATGCAGACTAATATGGTTTGTTGTAGGGGACAGAAACATTTCTATTATGAAGAAATATAAAGTCAAAAGTAAAATTTATATGCATACGCAAGCACACTCACATACACAATCACAAACATACCCACACGCGCACACACACACACACACACAGACACACACACATATATATATATATATATATATATATAAAACATTGTCTAAATAGAAACAATTAGGATTGTGGAAGGAAATTAGTCCAGTAGAACAGAAGACTGCTGCAATGATGTTTTGTGAGACGTTAAATGCATTATCGTTTAGGGAGAGTACCTTCCATGAAACACTAGTTTTACCTCTAAATCAAGTATTATTCTATGGCACCATACATCCCAATAATGATATATCACTGTTTTGGTCTGTTGTTGTTCAGAATACCCCGATAATTTATGTCTCAGATAAATAATGTTTGTATATTAAATGATAAAATCATTATATTCTTCCAAGAAATCAGGATGTCATCAATATAAATATTTAACAATAATCAGACACTGGTTTTAACCTCAACTCCAACCACACACACACAATCTCTCTCTCTCTCTCTCTCTCTCTCTCTCTCTCTCTCTCTGCAACTAACAGCTTATAGCAGGGAGTAATCCCATTGGCAAATTCTGTATTGGTCCCGTGTCAACATAACTTACTGTAAATAGAGTCCTATCAGCGCGTATGGGCAACTTGTAGTTTATTACCTTCAAGTCATATTAGATGAATAACCTATTTCTATTTTGTCCTATTTACTGTTTCCTCTTTTTCACTTCTCTCTGCCATTCCTTCGTTTTTTTTTATTACTTTTTGTGTTAATTTTCATATTTACTTTTCTAATACTTTTTCAGTTTTTTTTTTATTTTTATTTTGTTGTTACCTTTCTTTTTCTAAGGGCTCTTATATGAATAGAGCCTAAAGACACAATGAAAAACAACGAAACTTAATTCAAATTTTATATCTAAAAGGGATAAAAAGAAATCTTTAAAAAAAAGTTTTGGAAAGAAATGACCACGTAGAAATTTACATAATAATAGAATTTATTTTAATATATAGAATTTATATATGCACACACACACACACATATATACATACATATATATATATATATATATATATATTTATATGTATATATATACATATATATATATATACACATAAAAGTGTGTCTATGTAAAATATTCATATATATATATATATATATATATATATGTATTATAACCTCTCATATAAAAAAATTCTGTTGATCTTTGCGAAAAATTACAAAACGTTAACCTTACGTCTAGACATAGATTAGTAAGTTTTGATGTAACTTCATTGTTTACCAAAGTGCCGGTTGATGACTTATTGGATTTCCTGTCGGGTATTTTAGATGCTTATGATTTACCTTTATCAACCCCTACTATTATTGAGCTCATTTGTTTGTGCATTAAAAAGTGTAAATTTAGTTTTAATGGAGATTTCTATGAACAGGTTTTTGGTATGGCTATGGGTAATCCTTTGTCTCCACTTTTATCCAACATATATATGGAATTTTTTGAATCTAGATTAATCCCTTCAGTGTGGTCTTCCCAAATTGTGTGGTATCGATATGTTGATGATGTTCTAGGTATTTTAGAAGAAAATTTTAATCTTGAGGGCTTTGTTTCAATCATTAATTCATTAGTACCATCAATAAAATTCACTATAGAAAATGAAGAAAATAACCGTATCCCATTTTTAGACGTTTTAATAGTTAGAGAAACAGATAAATTTAAGTTTTCCATATATAGAAAGCCTACGAATAATTTTTCATATGTACATTTTTACTCCGGTCACTCTAAAAATATTAAGCATTCAGTTTTTTTCCTCCATGTACCTTAGGGCATTGAGAATTTGTAGCCCAGATTACATTGAGGAGGAGTTCACTAAAATAGAAAAAATTGCTACAGATCTTTGTTATCCCAAATATTTCTTAGAAAAATGTATGAATAAGGCTAAGAAAACATTTTATAGTGTCCAACTAGAGAGAAAGGAAACAATTAATAATATGCTTTGTTTGCCATTTCATGTTTGTTTTCTAGATGTTATACCCCTTTTGAAAAAACTAGATATTGCTGTAGTGTTTAAATATAATTGTACTTTAAAAAACATGTTAATTAAGAATAGTTCTGGAAATGATAATAATGTAATATATAGCATTCCTTGTTCAGAGTGTAACCTATTTTATGTTGGTCAAACATCAAAAAGTATACCAGTCAGATTAAAACAACATCAGGTGGCCGTCTCCAGGGGTTCTCTTAATAATGCCTTGGCCTCCCACTGGTTAGGGTCAAGTCACAGAATTGGTTGGTCAAAGACGGAAAAAGTAATCCATGAAAATGACTATTTTCAAAGGAATATTGTTGAATCATTTTTAATCTCCTGTACTCAAGGTAGAAATTTGAATCTAAGTCCAGGTCTGTTTTCCGTTAATCCAGTATTATCCTTTTATCTAAAATCTGACTTCTCCGGAATTATTAAGAAACTGACAGCTGTTGGATCCCCTTCTCCTGTATAAATACGATGTCTTTGTATATGTATTCTCATTGCTGAGTTTGATAATGTCCTGAGTGGATGAAAGTACTAACTCCAATCAAGTCTTTTTCATTTTTCCTTTCGTGGCTATAATACATTTTATATTCATCACGTGTCAGCTTTCGTGATTTCTACACACACACACACACACACATATATATATATATATATATATGTGTGTGTGTGTGTGTGTGTATATATATAAAAGTGCATCTGTGTAAAATATTCATATATATATATATATATATATATATTTGCATATACATACATATATATATATATATATATATATTTATTTGCATATACATATATATATATATATATATATAAAATGTATGTGTGCTAACGTGTATGTGTGTAAGAGTTTCTATAATTATAACTATACCGACCGAAGGGAGCCATATATAACCCACTCTAATAGACTCAGGAGTTAAGGAAAAAACTTAATGAACGGAGTCATTTCTGGGATGGTTACCCCTTTCCTAGTGATGGTCCCACTGGAAAATAAAATGCCAGGGGAAGTCGAAATGCCACGAGGTTTTATTGATTCTTTTACTGCCTCTAAAACATTAAAGATATTTTGACCTTAGATCTTATTTTATTTTTTTCGTTACAGATATATATATATATATATATGCTTGTGTGTGTGTGTGTGTGTTTGTGTGTGTATGTGTGTGCACGTGTTTGTATGTTTCATCATCCGTTGCTAGACCACTGATATGTAGATACATAATCGAATAGGATTTACGTAGTTTTTATTTCTCTCTCTCTCTCTCTCTCTCTCTCTCTCTCTCTCTCTCTCTGCTCAAGTAGTAGCCGATAAACTGTCTACAGGAGACAGTTTATCGGCTCCTAAGTTAACAAGAAGTTTCGATTTAATTGTAGATATTCCTTCAGCATTGAAGCTAATCATCATCTTTTTTTTCAGGAGTCGAGAGTTTGTCCATTTACATCCCTTTATAGGTTTGGCCTTGTGCATGTTGGGGCTATTGGTATCCTTGCATATAAACAGGAGTACAATGTGATGGTTTGCAACTTTCTCCCTTATATGTGTGTACACACACACACGCACACACACACACATATATATATATACACATATATATACATATATGTATGGATATATATATATATATATATACATAAATATATAATACATATATATGTGTATACATACATGCACATATATATATATATATATATGTATATATATATACATATATATATATATATATATATGTACATATATGTATGGATATATATATATATATATATGTATGGATATATATATATATATATATATACATATATATATAATACATACATATGTGTATACATACATGCACATATCTATATATATATATATATATATACATATATATATATATATATATGTATATATACATATATATATATATATATATATTATATATATGTATATATATATATATATATTATATATATATATATATATATATACATCAACCCTATATAATAAATAGCAAGTAACTGGCTACACACACACACACACACACACATATATATATATATATATATATGTATATATATATATATATATATATTTATATATAAATATATATACATATATATATATATATATATGTATATATATATATATATATATATATATTTCCAGCCACGGTTAGTACTCCCCGTCCCTAGCGTAGGGAAAAGAGGGAGTAGTCATACCCTGGTTAGATCAGTGTGTGTGCTTAACTATTCAAATCTTTAACCATCTTTTTTCCCAGGCCTCGCATGTTAGTGCGTATATATATATATATATATATATATATATGTATGTATATATACATACAGGCACCAATATTTGCTTACCAATACATCTCAAGTTTTGAATCCTACAGTTGTTATT